>NC_045566.1:27343118-27650261 GCF_009819795.1 Aythya fuligula | reverse complement strand
AGAAACAGTTCTGTAATGGCTCAGGACTCTCATAAATGAGTTTGAACCTGCAAACTGTTGTGGTTCACTTGGGATCTAGTTTTGACCCCAAGCCAAAACTTTAAAATACCTCTTGCTCAATGTGGGTTCAAGTTTCTGCTTATGAATGAGCACTGTCTTAGTCCCTGTCTGTAAAGGGCAGACAAAATCCTGTCCATATTCACCCAGAGTGGGGTAGAAAATAAACACTGGATATTATGAGTTGTTATACAGGAGTCTATGAGTACTGAAAGCCCAAACTGGGTTTGAAGGATGGAGGGATCTACCTCACCTAACTTCTGAGAGCTGTGCTGACCATTTACTAACACTAGACTGGAAAACCATCTACCTGACCTATGTTAAAACTTTAACTCCAAATAACTTGAATCATCTGCAGGGGAAAATATAGCAAAATTTGTTGTGTTGTATGAACCCTATCTTGCTCACCTAAATACAGCTATTTTGGGACCACAGCACTTAGGTATATCAAGACAGTGATGTACAGTTTGAACAGAGGATTCCTCCCACCCCAACCCAGGAATCTGTAACTCTGAATCCCATAGTTATCGGGATTCTTAGAAATGAAAATCAAGTGACAAACTAACAATAAATATTGTAAATTTAAGCCAAAAACAAACAAACAAGCTACTTGGTAAACACTCATTGCAAATAAGTGAAAGAAGATTTAGAATGAGCCAGAATGGGAGATGAAGAAAGAAGTAGCACTGGTCTTCTTGATCTATACTGAGAATGTAAGCCACAAAAGGGCATAAAACTGGCAAGATCAAATCATTTTTCTCTTTCCCTTGCACTCATTCTTTCCTTTTTAGTGCAGAGGTTTATACTTTATCCTCTACTGAGGCTAACAAAATTTCAATTTCTGGGTTCTTCTAATGAATTTAACATGACATCATCACATCAGAACTCCTGTATTTTCTGCTGTGGTATGCACTTTTCCCAGGAGGTATTCTCAAGGATAGGTCAAAAACACAAGATTTCATCAAGTTCTCTCAGCAGAAATGTCAGCATATTATTACTGACCAAGAAAATTTATAGCTAAATAAATATCTCAAGGGTAATTTCTTGTTCTATTAACCAAGAGAATATTATTTCCAACAAGAAGGCTGATATGACAGAATATAGTTATAGAATTACAAAGTGAATGATATGAAGACTCTGAAAGATGACCCAACTATCAGTATTCTTGACATGCCAGAGAAAACTCCAGAGCTAGCATATGATACATAAACATGTTTAAAAAACCATTTTTCATATGGTTCATATTCTTATGTACAACAGTAAGCCAATCAGCATTGAATAAAATGAGGAATACATTTATTACTTTAATCTATTCCTTTCTAGGAAGGATACCATATTTTCAATGAAAAAGAAAGACATCTACCCAGTTTGGAGCTTTCTGCAACAAGCTGTGAACAGGAAGATGTCTCTTAGGAAAGAAAAGAAATAAATATTTTATGATAGAAATCATATAATATGTAAGCTTATGTTGCTTCTTTACATGTGTACAGCATGCTAATATACATCTTTCAGAAAAAGAGTTGAATATTGTTGTGCTTATATGACAAGCTTATCATACTGTTTTCCCACTGTTTTACATATTCCATTGATACAAAAGAAAACTAGTATTCCTTTGATCATATTACTTGTCATCCATCTCTTTAACTGAGACCTGTGCAATGACAGCTTGAACATGACAACCCAATTTCTCAGATACTTCTACAAAGACTGCAGGAAAAGAGCAACACAGAAAAAGAGGAATCATTGTGCAAAAGTTTGAACCCAGATTTTAGGCTTCAAATAAGTGGAGAAGTTGGAAGGCACATCTGAAGGACTGCTGAAAGTAGCTTCAAAGTGTGATCAGGTTGCTCAAGGCCTTGCCCAGGCAAGTTTTGCAAATCTCCAAGGATGGAGATTCCACATTCTCTCTGGGCAAGCTGTTCCAGCGTGTGAAATAATTGGTTTCTTGTCTCATACTTCAAAGAAGCATCCTAATTTCCAACTATTTTCCATTATTTATAATTATGTATTTGATTATTTTTTTCCAGCACTAATGAAAAAAGGAAATGTTGCTGATAACTGTAATCATGACATGATAAGAGTAAACTCTTAAGAATAAAGCAGACATCAGAAAACCTGTTTATTAACTTAATTTCAACATCCTGTTGCTGCAGTGCCCTATATCATTCTTTACCATGTTATTTACTTGTAAATGTCAGATATTATGCTGAGTAGAATACAGTTAATGGATTGACAGATAGAGGCTGGAAAGAAACAGACAGCTGACTGCAAAGATTAAAAGCTACAACAACAACAACAAACTCCCATTATCTGAAATTTTATCTGATAAAGACTTCAACATCATAATAATTTGTCTGACTTTGACCTACTTTTATTAGTATCTCTACTAGGAAATACTAATCACAAGAATATGGTCAGTACACAACTTTAAATGTTCCCTTTATGATCACATGCCCAGTATGCTGAATCAGTTTCTATTTTATACTTGGGGTTTTCTTAGAACCTACTTTCCCTTCATGCATTCTTCTTTTCAACTCAGAAAACAGAAGGACACTAAAAAAATGGGACAGTGTTTTAAGACCCTAGAAAAGGGGTACTGCTGAAGGCAGGAGCCTGACAGGGATGCAGTTACTTTGGAAATACAGCAAGTCCCTCATCTCCTGCAGAGCAAAGCATCTTTAAGAGGATGCAGCTATATTTATCTGCTGGTTGCTACAGAGAAGTGTAAGAAAATGGCCTTGTCTTATTCCCTTAGGAGACACTTGCATAGGAAAATCAGTAACTCAGTAGCCCTTAAAATTAAAGGAAGACAGCTAAGTATCATCCTTCATTTTCAGAAAGTGAGAAAATGTCTAATTTTTTTTTTTTTCCTGAGTTGTCCAAAACTATTCACCATTTCCTATATTTTCGTTAGGATTTGCTTCATTTGCTCTTGATTTCATTTTATTTTTGAAATGGTAGGTTTTTCAATGAATTTGTAGGAGAAGGTAAAACAATGTCAGCCTTGATCAGACTACCAAAGCATCTATCCTAATAGCAAATACTTCAGAATGTGTATTCTGATATCCTGCTCCTTTAAGCAATTCCAGATTACATCTTTATGCCATCAGATGCTGCAATGTAACAGTTCCTGATATCCCCTACATTGGAGGTGTTCATCTTTGCTCTTTTCACAGCCATCTCTCATGCTTAGCTGTGTAACTCTCTCTCACCATCATGTCATAGCACTTTTTTTTTTTTCTTTTTACAAGTTCACCTTAGCTTTTAAAAGCTTCTGTGTTGAGATTTGTAATAATAATTGACTGCCAAAAACCGCATGAAGATTTTCAGTATTTTCCCTTGTCTCTTCCTCAACAATTTGATATTTGTACTTTATGTATTTGTACTTTAATATTTGTAGTAGGCTTTAGATAATATTTTGACAATAACTCTTTCACATTTGGCCATGGGTCACAACCATTTGCACAGAACTGTTTTTAAACCAGAAAGGGCTTTCCAGAATGGAGGAATGGCTGGAGGGTTGGATTTCCTGTTTTTCTGGACAAGTTCTGTGTTTGGAGTGTTGCAAATCAGTTGTTTCTCCCTCTCCTTGCACTCCTCCATGCCTAAGATGAAATAAGAGTACATATCTTCATTCTCTAGTGATTGTAGAAGAATTGTTGTTTCTGTGTTTGTTAAATGGTTTAGTGCTGTGGCTTTCTTTGGACAGTAAATGAAAAATTATACCTTTAAAGCTAGTAGATACATAAAATGTACCTTGATTTTTCTAACTATAAAACATCAGGTGCAGAATTACCCAAGGGGAGAGTAGCTAAGAAACTGTTGCTTTCTTCCCTTCTCCCTTCTGTGTTAGCTTGCAGAAATTAAAAGCCAAGTAACCACACTGTATGTCTGGAAACTGAAAAAATGTGCAGGTCTGCTTCTAGCCTCCCCAATTACTGTTGAATTTTCAGTCAAGAACCATGACTGATTTTGTAATTCAAACATCATTTTATTTTCTTTAGTTATTATTTAATTATGGTTATTTATTTTTTGCTATTTGCAAGCCATTTTTCAGTAAAATCAAAAGAACAAACTAAACATATTGCAGGTAATCCAGTGCAAAAAGCACAACATCAGTTTAATGAGAACTCTGTTATTCATTTGGCAAATGAGACAGTGGAGTGGCACTGACATATGTAGAACAGGGACTAGTTGGAGATTAAAATACATTGATTCATGAGTAGAAAAGAGCAGCTTAATGCAACTCGCTGATAAAACTGTCACTGATCTTGCTCTCTATCTGGGATTCCAAGAGAAAATGATGGGAAAGCCATTCTGTGCCATTAATGACAACTGAGTAAAATGTGCCAATGAGAGCTAATAATACACCTGCATGACGCAGGCCATTAAGCAGCCAGTTACAACAGTCTCGAATAACACAAACAAATGAAAATGACATTTATGGTCAAACCCTTGTCTTATTAAGCTGTTAAATGCTTTTCAAAATAATTAATATGACCTGGAACTGATCGTTCAAAAATTTAAACAACTGCCCTGTCTGCTTTCTCCTAGTTAATAATTATTTCAGCCAGCACTGACAAGATGTGAAACGATGAGAAGCAGAACAGTATGGAAGGAAATGTTTTCTGCAGCAATTCAGAAAATCTGAAAGTCTGCAGAAACAAACAGAAAGGACTTCCACTACCATGAAAAGCTGCTGCCAGAACACTCTTCTAGGTATGTAAATAAACTATGTTTTGATGTTAAAAGCAAAAATGAATAGCACCAGAAACTACAGGAATGAGAAATATAAGCAGCATCCTATTTATCCTTTCTTTCCCAACTGCACAGGAAAGGTGCAAGAATATTTTCTGATCTCCTGAATATGATTTTTAAAAAATTATTATTGGAAATAACAAATATGTCATAGCTGTTCCTTCTGCATACAAGGAACTGTTGCAAGACCTAGCTAAAAGGTTTTGGAGATACCACTCTCATGGTACTGGTCATCTTTCCTGTATCTTTACGAGGAACTGCACTGCATTCAGCTTCAGATCACAAGAAAGGAAAAGACAACACATTCTCAAACAACTCCTTGAAGGCATGTGAAGACTACTTATATATGCAAAACCAAATGAGAGCTGTTTGCACTGAATGTATTATGTCCTCACATATTATGTCTTCTAAAACCTCTCAGATGGAGAGTGTTGACAGGACCACAGACAGACAGCAAACCCTCCTTGAGGTCATGGTCCTCCTTCTGTCTCCTGAAGGCTGCACTGTCAGCATCCTTGGGCCCACACAAAGGAGGACACTGTTCTCATTCCTCTATGAAGTGAAAGATTATCTGCTCCTGGTGGTCTTGTTCCAGAGTTGGGAAAATAAGGTTAGTTACTCTAGCTAGCTAAATATCAGAATCAAGATGGCTAGAGATCAGCATCTAGAGAAAAGAAGGTAAAGCACAGCTGACACCACCATGATGTGGATCTAATAATACTTGGACCAAGGGTGGAGGTGAGGGGCTCACAGTGGGTCACAAACAATTCTTGAGAAACAAAGATAACCAATACTTTCAAAAACAAAGGCAAAACCTTGATTGAAATAAACTATGTTCTCTTGAGCATCTTAAAGATCACTGCAAATACTATGTCTAATCTCTCCCAAAATATGTTTTAGGTTTCTTTTTGCATAACTCTGTTCATACCAATTAATATTCAGAATCTTCTTCCAACAAACAAGATTTATACATAAACCTTATACATACATAAATGTATGGTAACTAAATGCCCAATTTAAATAGTTCCAACATGGAAGTTTAGTACCATAGTTTTTCAAACATTGTTTTAAAAAAGTTTCTTAGTCATCTTTGTTGTCAGAAATAATGATAAAATGTTTTTATAAGAGAAGCCAAATTATTTATTTGGCTTCTTTATTTCAAGCCAAATCAGTTCAGACACTGTAATGAAATCTTATTCCACTAAGTAAAAGGATAAATTTATGAGCATTTAAAATTCATTTTACTGGTTACTTTTTCATTAGGAAAAAAAGTGTTAAAGTCATAACTACAGATTTCTGCAAAATTTTATTTTCCAAAAAAAAGTGTTATTTTTCATTGAAACCATCTAGGTTGGTGAATATCTTGATTCTAAGACAGAGTCCAGACATTTTGGTTATAGTGCTGCAAATAAAGTGTAACTCCATTCATTTGAATGAAGCTGTACTACAATGAAGCAAGCAAGTAGAGGACAAAGCTTGTGCACATTCCTATAAACAAAGAGATACAATTCAAATCTATTTTACTGTGCAGATTGCTATACAACATAATCTACTACCTTCCCACTTTTCCCATTTACAAGCCTATTAAAGTAATCTGTTAAGTGAGAGGTGGTTTAATTGACTTTTCTTGTTTTCCTCTATTGCAATGTCATCTACTTAGTTTAGTTTGAGTGCATCTTTATCATTCTACTCAAATTCAGTTGCCTTCCTTTTTTTCCCTTGGCTTACAACTTTTTGTTTTTTAATTTTTATTTTATTTTATTTTTTATTTTTTAGCCTTTGTCAGCCTGGTTGGAGAGTCTCTTGGGTAAAGACCAGCTGTTAATATGCACAGCATCTCCCTCTCTGTAATCAGTAGTTCTGAAAGGTTGTTACTAATGTTCTCAGAGGACTACTACAAATCATGAATAAGTAGGAAGCCTCCACCATTTCAGGAAAGCTCTGCAGCTTGGATATTAGATCATCTCTTTTTATTTTCTGCTCTTTGCACATCAATTCATACACTAGTGACAAAATTATATCTTTGTCGTGTATTTGCCCATTGTATCATTTAACCCAAAATGATGATGTTGAACTATCCTCCTATTTGACTCACAGGCCTGCCTTTTTTTCTTGAAGTTGTGCCCAAATCACTACATTCTGCAACAAAAAGTAAAACCATCTCACTTACCTGCTTGTTCCCTTCAGGGACACATGTCATTAAAAACCCTTCTGGTGCAATATACTCTTTCACAATCCCTCCAAGCAGATGTAAAAACAATCTGATACTGTAGCTTTTGCATTGTCTCGGAAATCAGTACCAAGATTCCTAATATTATTTAACGCATCTCTTCATGGGAGCAAACCCCTTTAATGTGCCAAGTATTTTATGAATTATTAATTAGCCCATTATGCTTTTGTCTGCAATGGGAACATAAAACAAGAAAAAAGTACACTGAAATGTGAAACTTCAAGCGGTTCTGCCTGGTAAGCCAAAAGTTAAGAACTGCATTTCTATTTACAATAAAATCTCTCAATCAACCAACATATATGGTTATAGTTTTACCTGAATCATTAAAGAGTATATGAGTATACACATACAAACATACACCTATGAGGGTTCAAAATGGTATGACAGCAATGTGTAGACCAGAGAGCGGACCCAAATGGGAAGAAAATAAAGATGATAGACATATTTGGACACCATAGTGTCTAAAAATCTCTGCACAATGTTGTGAATGGCTTACCACACTGATCTATTAAATCTGTGTTTAATGAAATATAGCACTTATATGAACATTTTCTCATAAGCTTGTATTGGATAAAAGGGTTTGGCTAAATGTCTAATATTGCTGATGGTATTCCCACAACATATTTCACTTCACAGATTTGCAGAGATAATAGCGTGGATAAATTCTAGGTATTTCAGACTTTGGAAAGTACACATTGAGAAGGAAAAGACAGATTATTAAACAGAAAAGGCCAGGAGGGTAACTCAGTTTATAATAGAAATAGTGAGAGTAGGAAATAATTGTGCCATAATTAAAGAAAATAAACCATGTCATCATATTTCTAGGTGGAAAGAGCTGGAAACCAATCACATTTGGCATTAATAGTTCCAGTGCTCCTGTGCAGTATAAATCTAACAAACTAGGAATAAAGGCTATACTTTTAGAAGGAAAACATTTAGATGTTCACACTGAGACTTTGCAAGTCTTCAACCTTCTCATCAGTTTTTAAAATTTAAATAGAGTTTTAATACTCATAAAAACGTATTTATAAGCAGTTTAGTGTTCACCAGATTATATTTGTTTATAAGGTCTACCCATTATGTTTCTATACCACTGAGAAAAATCACCATCCCTGTCCTTGGTGGCAATGAATATAATGTACTGTAAGAACAGAATATATTTTGTACACTTAATAACCTGTCATTATCAGTGAACTGTTCAACCAATTAAAAAGGTCTTTTAAAAACTGTCAGCAACAACAAACACTTGTTCACTCAGCTATGTTCTGGTTCCACTGGAATTCTAAACACAGTTGGAATTGCAAATGTATCAAGAAGGCCAAGACCAACATCACATTTTACTAAATCTAAACACATCGTGAAGTGGATGTTCTTCGTGTGACCAGGTTCTTGGCTTATCTGTTCTGCATCTTGAGACTTTTATTCAGGTTTATTTTGGACAAAACTTCAGCTATCATCAGTGAAATATTAGGAAATGTGAGATTATCTTAGTATTTGGTCCCTCTCAGAATGCAAAAAAAAAAAAAAAAAAAAAAAAAGTAAGCAATTCAGAAAAAAATATTGAGGACTGCATACTTACCAATGACAGATTACAATTTTAAAAATGGTATTGTTGTCTAATGGCTACTGAAATGTGTGGTCTTAATGAGTTTATATAAAGATTTTTTATTCTCATATGCACCGCTATTTAAATATTTCTAAAAGACCCCAAGCAGAATAGTGATCAATATCAATGTAATCATGGTAAACGATACTGTTATTATTTCCTATGCTAGTTTGCTAGTTACACAATGACTGATTCAATTTGATTTGAGGCCTAATAGTCGAACAGTTAAAGAATATTGCCTTATGTCTTTAGCCTAGTGTCACCTATGGCATGAAAAAGCACATTAAAATGTGATTTTAACTTTTTTTTTAAATATAGTAAATATTAATAATTCACTCTCTGTATCACATAGCTCAGTCTGTATTATGTGGATGTCCATAATTGCATCAAAATGAGTTAAGATACATATTTTTATAAGAACTACCAGAAATTTCATCTGCTTATCTCTTGCAGTGTAACAGTCTATTTCAACTTTTCTAACTAATTCCAAACTGAAGAAAAAAAAAAACACACACTTAAACTCTGATGTCTCTCACTTTTAGTTACCTATAGAACCACAAGTGCATTTTTCTAGTCCAAGCTCACACAGATGCAAAGCTTCTGTAACAGAGTAAGAGGACACCTTGTGTCTTCAAAAAACAAGGCAGCAAAAAAGTTAAGTACAAATTAAAGATGACCTCATAAATAAAAATTTGGAACAAAAATGGAGTCATTCTTCAGTGCTGAGCTTGGCCACAAATCTCCACTATAATTCTAAAACAATCAATTAAGGTCCGAATTTTATCATTGTCCATTAAAACGTTACCTCACCCCTTATGCAGCCATACTTGAGCCTTAAATAAAATACTTTTGTAGGTGAAAATGCAAAAGAGTGCAACTTGCTCTCTCTTCAACTCAGATAGGAATAAAATAATTACCTGAACAACAGGCTTGCCTGTCTTGCCCATTTAGATGATGGTGAGAAAATCTATTAATATTTGCATATGCAGTTCTTACTACAACAAAATCCTAATCTCTGTTGAGAGAATGTACAGCCTCTTGAAAAAGATATCAAAATAATAGTGAGGGTTTGTGGTGAAAATTTTTCAGGTACAGAAAATACAACATAAAAAAAGAAAATAAAAATCCCAGCCATCCTGCCTAAACACAACGTTTCCACTTCTAATCAACTCTATTGCCCAGCCCAAGTACAGGATATATAGAGTTTGGAATCAGTGTAAATCAATGATTATATTCAGTAGTTTTCATACAGAAATGTATTTGTTAACAAAGACAATGTTATTTGTAAAGTATTAGGTTGAACTAATTTTACCAAGGTCCCAGTAATCACCGTTTCCTGAACGTAGGCGTAGGCGTACAGGGAACATTTAGGATCCTCTTTATTTGCAGCAGGAAATGAGTACGGAAAATCTTTGAATTTCTAGTGCAACTTTTTACTTAAGCAAACCAAGAGAGCCTCTTTCCTAGAAAGGAGAGATATTTGCTCATACTTACAAATATGTTTACTTCTTTAAATAACTCCCCAAATATTAAAAATTACTCTTAATTTGCAAAATTAAAAGTACATGTCAATATTTCCCAAGCCGATGGTACAGCACTTGGAGATTCATTTCCCCCTATACAGTAAAACGCACATACCAGTATGATGAGAGTCAATACATCTCAAAAAATAATATGAAAGGTACCATTACGTGAAAATGTCCAATAGTGCCATAACTTGAAGAAGTATTTTGTTACAAATCTCTTCCTGACTCATAAACTCTCACTGAGCTGATCACCTGTTGCAGAGGAAATCTCCATGCATTTGAGCTACTGCCTCAAGCTACCACCTTTCTCATCTCATGACTTTCTCGTTCTCATTTCTCATGACTTTCTGAAAGTGCCCAGAAATTATCCAACACAGTTCTCAGTTACATGAGCTACTTTTGTTCTGTAATTCCAGTTATGCCATAGCCTAGCCTACCCACAGTCCCATGAATGATGTCCATTTAAATCTCATTTTATCTGCAGGTTTTGGTCTCCAAACTCCTAATTTAAAGCACTCACTAATCAATTGTAGTTTTGTTGTTAACAAAATTTCACAGTAGGTTTTTATTCCTTTAGCATATGAAAGTGATGTGATCCCAAACTAATAGTTATCTCTGTATGCTTCTCGAACCTGGTGAAGCAGTGGTTGTTGTTATCCAAAAGACAGCATCAGAAGCATGCAAACCTGGCTCGGCAAATTGTTTTTTCATTTGCACATGAAATGTGCTCAGAATCATTCTGTTTTTCTTAGTTCCGCATCAGTAGCTTTCTTTACAGAACGTGCTTGACAGGAACTTTACTTCAGGAATTCTGGTACTTTTAGTGTCTGCATAATTACTTACAGATAAAATTCAACGTTATTATTTTCATGATAATATTTGTTTTTGATATTCTGACAATAAAGCATTTATTTTTAATCTTCATTGAATAGACAGCCAGGCTGGATAGGTTTGAATAGGAGCTTCTTCCTGTTCAACCAACACCCCCCTGCTCCTTCCCCTACCTCCTATAGCACCAAGATATTTTCCTGATAAGGAATTTTAAAACCTTTAGTCTGAAGTCAAAAAAAGGTCTTTAATCATGCTTAAAACACTAAGGAGGAAATTTCTGACATTATTAGTTTCAAAGAAGCCCACAATAGAGAACTAAACAGCTTGCACAGAATGATACGCTGTAAGGAAGACATACCCTGGGCCAAATTAAACATAGAAACAAGGTATTTCTTCTCTTAAGCACCCAACAAGGGAAAACCACCACTTAATGCCATCTAGTCCACTTGCTCTATCTCATGCATTAAAAAAATTCTATATATCTCTGTCCTTACTTAAGGACTACAAAGATATTACTTACATATTTTATATATATTTGCACTTATTAGGTCAACATATACCATATATTTAGCAATTTTTGTCATTCCAAAACCATAATCACATGCTGCTGTCAAGTGCAGCTTATGATCTGTTTTCTCACTACGCAGCCTTTGCACACACACATGGGTCAGAGAACATTAGGGACTGCTCCTGCTTGGCAGGGTTGGGGACAGCATGCAACAAATGCAGAAGAGTCCTAAGCAGGTGACAGCAGGCATGGTTATATTCACATAGATTTTCAAGTAGCTCTGTAAAAATGAAGTAAATGGAGTTTAAAACATTCCCAGCTGCTTCTGTGTAGATGTAGACTTTTTTTTTTTTTTTTTTTTTTTTTTTTTAAATGAGATACCAGATTTTCAAAAGAAGTGAGAATGCCAAAATGTTACAGCCAAAACCCCAAAAGATTTCAACTTATAAATCCTGCCACAACACATCAACATTGTTGCCTTGATTGTGTTCATATTCCCCTAGTGGAAGAATCCAGTACTTTTTAAAGGATGCACCCAACTAAAACGAAGCTAAAAAGTGACTGTGAAACAGTAACAAATAAAATTAAATACACTAATTTTCAGATCAGTTTTTGAGCCTTTTACAGGAATGTAAAATTAATCAACCATAGCTAATTCCAGGTTTGTGTTAAGATAAAGATTTTCACTTGTGTTCAGAGCACATATGCTCAGCCACAACCATAAAATCCTCTGAGATCCATAGCTCTGTTCCTCTACATACACGTGGGCAGAATCAGTCTGCTAAAGAGAAGAGTTAGGAATTCAAAAAGTCCTCAAACCACTTTGCTATCCACTAGCCTTTTTATACAAGATGCAATGTCATCAATAATCTACCTGCTATTTCATGTACTGAGAATACTATCAACTTTAATTTGCAATCACTTGAATTCTAAGGTCTTTATTCCATGGAATTCAATGAGAATTGCTTTAACGTGATCTACTATGGATGAAGGCTTATGTAATAACACAAAAAATTGCTGATAAGCAATCATGCTTTAGAAAAAACTGTCTTTATCTACTCCAGTGCCCCAAAACATAACAAAAATTTCATTTTAAAACAACTAATCAAGAGCTGAGACTGGGAATGGACTATTAGGTCCTGAGTAGCAAAGACAGAAAAGAAAGTCCATAAGTAACAGCAGTAATTCCTTAAAAAGAAATAAACAAGAAAACTGTCGCTTTTTTCCTTTCATTAATTTTGATATTTATTGATTTGAAAAGCTGCAAAGATTGGTGAAACTGAGCACATAAATACCTTAATGCCTGCATCTCCATCTCCCACCTGAGTACCACCTTGCAACACCATCATTTTTCCCCAAGTCAAGAGCAGACATTGCGAAATATGACTATATAGAAATTTTGCTTTGATGATTAGATCAAGACCAAAATAAGACTAAAAAATGTTATGAGAATTCACAAAAAGAACAAATGAAAAAAATACCCTGGTATTTCAACATAGGGCCTTATTTTTCCAGACAATTATCTATCCTATATGGATTAATAAACAAGGATTTCATTAGCATGATAAGTAACTTGGGCATAATTTAAAGTGATGACATCAACATATTAAATGATATTTTATATCTCTGTAAAATTTCCCTTTATGAATTCAAGATCCAGGCATATTTTCATTAAGCAGTTTTAGACCTCCAGATTTTTCATCACGCATTACCCACCATGAAACTCTCTTTTCTAGTTAATGAAAACATGTTAGCTTATTGGCTTTCAAGCATAATACGAAGATCATGTTTTTCTTAAGGTATGACTGAAATGTGTGGGAGAAATACATAACTTAGTTTAGCTGGAAACTGCTCATTGGGTTCTAACTTGCTTTTAAGAACTTAACAGTACCCAAAGCTTGCAAAAATCTACAGTATATATCTATGAAAAATCAAACCAAATTTCTGAAGTAGAACTTTTATGAGAATATTATGACTACACTTTCAAACACATAAATAACTCCACCTTCATTGCTCCTTCCATTACTTCAGAATTTAAATTTGCATTTAGAATTTTAAAGTGGACGGAGACGCACACAATATAGAAACCTATACTTGGTGTCTAAGCCAAACTCTAAGAAGAATTTGAATTCTCAGAGTACCAAAGAATTATTTAATTATTTAGGATAATAAAATATATCAGTTAGAAATAACAGAATGTAATTAGTGTAGAAGGGGAAAAGCTGAGTACTATAGGAACTGGATTGAATAGTATTATAATTTATGGAACTGATGGATGAAATCATACTTATTTTTAAAACTAAACCAGAGAGCAGTAAGAATTACAAAACAGAGTAAGTTAAACTCATTCAGCTTTCTGAAGAACTTTAAAACCTAGATTTCTTTTTCTTTTCTTCTTAAGAAAAACTGTACAAACAAAAAGTTACATTGAAATTGTTTCAGTTTGGTCTTTCCAAGTTTTGAAATCTTACATAGAGATTAAAAATAACTTCTGTTCTGAAGGACTTACAAAACTTCCTTTCATCAGAGTAATCAGCCCATAGCATAGTTGTAACTTTTAGTATCTCTGCTTCTGTAGCTTTGAAATGATCTAGAGATAGATCATAAAAGGACTATTGAATACCATTCAAGAACTGTTAAAAGCAAGGCTTCTCTCTACATTTCTCGTCTTTCAGAGAAAACAAGCACTTGGAAAAAAATATCATGGATTTAACCAAGTATTAGGCAACCTTCACACTTTATTGCTTATCAGTTGGAAGTCACCACCTCTCACAAATACATAGTAACTCTTAGTCTAATGCTAATAAGATATGAAATGTGTCAAATTAAAGTTCTTTAGAACATTTTATACAAAGCACATCTGCATATCTCAGATGACCATGTCTCAAATGACTATCAGAAATATCTTGGAGTGAGCTAACCTCACTTTTCTCTATATCCAACCAGATATTCAACAGATATTGTACAGGTCTTTGAAGACAGTACAGGAAATCAGATTATAAAACAAGGAAAAGCTTCCAATGTTCTACTTATTTTCTACACACCCCATACATTATATCTATACATTAAAAAAAGGAAAAAAAAAAAAATCCCAGGAACATCAGAAAAAAAAAAAAAAGATAAAAAAAATATCAGATGGCTGCAAGTAATTTTGTTGAATACAAAACAGTCATTGACAACAATAAATGTCTCCCCGAAAACAAAAAGTGGCCAGAAATGTACAGAGAACGTTCAGTTAATTCACCAATTCATGGAAGCCTAGAATATGATAAATGAACACCTATTTGAGAATGATACAGCAATAAACTGTGGGGAAAAAAAAAAAAAAAAAAAGGAAAAGAAAAAAATAAAAAATTGTATTTCTATTCTTGTGGCACTTTTTCTTCAAAAACCATATATGATTTGTTTCTACTTTTTCAGTTTACAGACAGATGTCAAATATTTTTTAACTTTTATTGGTCTTCATCGAAAATGACTGAGTTTAAATAAAGGTCAACTACAAAAAAAAAAAAAAAAAAAAAAAAAAATCAATGAAGTGAAAACAAGCATTTGGCACCCAAGGAATAACAAGAAGAAACAATGAGTGAAGAAATTTGAAAAATTAGCATCTCACTATATTTATTTTGATTTCTAATCAATTTACTAACAATATTAAGGAATATTAATACAACTTACAGAGAAACATTATTCAGTGTAGGTTTCAGAGAGATGAATAGACTGATTTTACAAAACCATCTTTCCAAAAGAAATGAAAAATATTCCTAATTTGCACTTTAGAACCACTATTCATATGGACCTTTAACAATCCTTCATGAAACACAAATGACATTTTTATGTAAGGATAAGAGAGCATATTTTTTAAATTAATTTCTAAAGTTACTATATAATACTATTATAAAAGTAAATTTAATATACTTGAGTACTTGGAGAGAAAAAAAACATTTGGGTTTTAGGCTGTTAGTAAGCCTCTTGCTCCAGCAGCTCTTATTTGCAAGTCCCACATGAATCAAAACAATCAGATTTCTAAAAAAGTGATTGGACCACACTTCCTGAAACTTGACTTACTGTTCTGTGCATCTCCTACACCTTTGATAAACTCTGGAAAGAGCTTTTACAAATTGATAATTTCAATTTAATGCCAGCCTAAGAACTGTCACACTAAATTTACATTACATTTGTGGCCATGCTATTGCAGCTGTAGCATACCAAACATCAATGTTGCAAACACTGCAGGATCAAGTTCCTTCAGGACTATTTCAGTCAGAAAATACTATGCCTCTCCAAATCCATCACATTTGCAAGCATAATTTTCTTATCTTTCTCAGTTTGAACCAGACTTAATGTTGACACCAACACACCTTTTCAAAATTAATACTGTTAGTTCTAATTGT
Organism: Aythya fuligula; assembly: GCF_009819795.1. NCBI lineage: Eukaryota > Metazoa > Chordata > Aves > Anseriformes > Anatidae > Aythya > Aythya fuligula. Next base: position 27,634,354 of record NC_045566.1, on the reverse strand, counting down.
GCTGCCACAGGATCAGTCTCAGCTTACTATTTCTAAGTGTCCATCTTACCGCTATACAACATCCAATACATATATACTCTACAGTACAAATGTATTATTTTTGCACCGTGACTTCAGGTAAGACAGAGTTGATAAGCACCAGATATAATAAAAGATTCTGATAAAACAAGGGATTAAATTTCCATATGTAGCTAGAATCCAGGCCCTGAACATGGTGTCAAGGCTCCCAGCGGAGACTGATGGAAGGGTATGGCAGTATTCACTTTTAACTGCTGATCAACCTTACCATTGTGTATGGTTGGATAACCACCAAATAAAGACTGTGTGACTGGGTGAGCTGAACCATCCCACCTCTGAAGTATGAGGTAATACCCCTCAACGTTAGCTCTGCAAGCCTAGGTTTCCTCAAAAAAAAAAAAAAAAAAAAAAAGAGAGTTCGTTTTGAAAGATGGAAGGAAGAACCATTTCAGGTGACGGTAGAACTAGTAAGTTAAACACCCACAGAAGAAATAGCAGAATCAGGAATCACTTCCTCTGTTTTTCTAAGATAGAGATATTCTCCCATTTTCTGGTATATTTGCATGAGTGTGACTCAAAGTTATTCTACCGAACCCAAAACCAAGATGACAAGTCAATATAAAATCATATTCATATACTGAAATACATTCAATCTGACATGCGGGATTAGTTTGTTCTTGCAGTTTTGCTTGGGTGATTATAGAAAAATAGGAGAAAGACTCAATACATCTATGCCTTTTTTCTCCACAGATCCTCTGCCATAGCAAGTGTGAAAAATATCTATTGAATCTCTCCTGCATTAGCCACAAAACATATTGAATCTCCTTTTCAGGTGAGTGCTCCTAAAGGACCACATCCAAATGGAGCACATTATAGTCAGTTCCTTAATATTGCATCAGAGTTAAGCCTGGTTTTAAGGGATGCTACATTTGATTTCTCACTGGAACAGGTTCTCACGCTCAGACTGTTCGACTGGACAATTTCTCTGTCATCATCAATGTGTCCTCCCTAAAGCCAATGTCAACCTTTCTCTCCAACCCAGTACAAGACTGCTGTGGCCCAGTAGAATGGCATAGAATTTTCTAGGTTGGAAGAGACCTCAAGGTCATCGAGTCCAACCTCCAACCTAACGCTAACAGCCCTCCACTAAACCATATCCCTAAGCTCTACATCTAAACGTCTTTTGAAGACTTCCAAGGATGGTGACTCCACCACTTCCCTGGGCAGCCTGTTCCAATGCCTCACAACCCTTTCAGTGAAGAAGTTCTTCCTAACATCTAGCCTAAAACTCCCCTGGCTCAACTTAAACCCATTCCCCCTCGTCCTGTCACCAGGCACGTGGGAGAACAGGCCAACCCTCACCTCGCTACAGCCTCCCTTGAGGTACCTAAAAAGAGCGATAAGGTCGCCCCTGAGCCTCCTCTTCTCTAGGCTGAACAAGCCCAGCTCCCTCAGCCGCTCCTCGTAGGACTTGTTCTCCAGGCCCCTCACCAGCTTCGTCGCCCTTCTCTGCACCCGCTCAAGCACCTCGATGTCCTTCTTGTAGCGAGGGGCCCAAAACTGAACACAGTACTCGAGGTGCGGCCTCACCAGAGCTGAGTACAGGGGGACGATCACCTCCCTAGCCCTGCTGGTCACGCTGTTCCTAATACAAGCCAGGATGCCGTTGGCCTTCTTGGCCACCTGAGCACACTGCTGGCTCATATTCAGCCGACTATCCACCATCACTCCCAGGTCCTTCTCTGCCTGGCAGCTCTCCAACCATTCCTCTCCCAGCCTGTAGCTCTGCTTGGGGTTATTGCGCCCCAGGTGCAGGACCCGGCACTTGGCCTTGTTAAACTTCATGCAGTTGACCTCAGCCCATCGGTGCAGCCTATCCAGATCCTCCTGCAGAGCTTTCCTACCCTCAAGCAGATCGACACACGCACCTAACTTGGTGTCATCTGCGAACTTACTGAGGGTGCACTCGATGCCCTCGTCCAGATCATCGATGAAGATATTAAAGAGGACCGGCCCCAGCACCGAGCCCTGGGGGACGCCACTAGTGACTGGCCTCCAACTGGACTTGGCTCCATTCACCACGACTCTTTGGGCCCGGCTATCCAGCCAGTTTCTAACCCAACGAAGCGTGCGCCAGTCCAAGCCAAGAGCAGCCAGTTTCTTGAGGAGAATGCTGTGGGACACGGTGTCAAAAGCCTTGCTGAAGTCAAGGTAGACCACATCCACAGCCTTTCCCTCATCCACCCAGCGCGTCACTCTGTCATAGAAGGAGATCAGGTTCGTCAGGCATGACCTGCCTTTCATAAAGCCATGCTGACTGGGCCTGATCGCCTGCTTCCCCTTCAAGTGCTGCATGATGACTCTCAGGAGGATCTGCTCCATGAGCTTTCCTGGCACTGAGGTCAAACTGACAGGCCTGTAGTTTCCTGGGTCAGCCCTCCGGCCCTTCTTGTAGATGGGCGTCACGTTTGCTAGCCGCCAGTAGATTGGGACCTCCCCCGATAGCCAGGACTGTTGATAAATGATGGACAGTGGCTTGGCCAGCTCCTCTGCCAGTTCCCTCAGTACCCTTGGGTGGATCCCATCCGGCCCCATCGACTTGTGCACATCTAAGTGCCGTAGTAGGTCACCAACCAGTTCTTCATGGATAATGAGGGCCACATCCTGCTCCCCATCCCCTTCCACCAGCTCAGGGTACTGGGTATCCAGAGAACATCCGGTATTGCCGCTAAAGACTGAGGCAAAGAAGGCATTGAGCACCTCCGCCTTTTCCTCATCTCTTGTAACTAAGTTTCCCCCCGCATCCAGTAAAGGATGGAGATTCTCCTTAGTCCTCCTTTTTGTGTTGATGTATTTATAGAAACGTTTTTTGTTATCTTTAACGGCAGTAGCCAGATTGAGCTCCAGATGAGCTTTGGCCTTCCTAATTTTGTCCCTGCACAGCCTCGCTACTTCTTTAAAGTCCTCCTTAGTGGCCTGCCCACTTTTCCAAAGCTTATAAACCCTCTTTTTCCTCCTAAGATCAAGCCACAATTCTCTGTTGAGCCAGGCCGGTCTTCTTCCCCGCCAGCTCGTCTTTGGGCACGTGGGAACAGACCGTTCCTGCGCCATTAAGACTTCCCTCTTGAAGAGCACCCAGCCTTCCTGGACCCCTCTGCCCTTCAGAACCGCCTCCCAAGGGACTCCACCAACCAGTGTCCTGAGGAGTTCAAAGTCAGCCCTCCGAAAGTCCAATACAGCGGTTTTACTGGTCCCCTTCCTGGCCTCGCCAAGAATAGTGAACTCCACCATTGCGTGGTCACTCTGCCCTAGACAGCTCCCGACGATCACGTCCTCCACCAGTCCTTCTCTGTTTGTGAAGAGAAGGTCTAGCGGGGCACCTCCCCTGGTAGGCTCACTAACCAGCTGCGTCAGGAAGCTATCTTCCACGCTCTCCAGAAACCTCCTAGACTGCTTTCTCAGGGCTGTGTTGTGCTTCCAGGATATGTCAGGGAAGTTGAAGTCCCCCACGAGTACAAGAGCTGATGATTTTGCAACCTCTGTCAGCTGCCTGTAGAATTCCTCATCCGTCTCCTCATCCTGGTTCGGCGGTCTATAGCAGACCCCGACCAGGACACTAGCCTTGTTGTCCCTGCCGATCCTAACCCAAAGGGACTCGACCTTGTCATTCCCAACCTCGAGTTCTACAACCTCGAAAGACTCTCTAATATAGAGAGCCACACCACCACCCCTTCTATGCTGCCTGTCCCTTCTATAGAGCTTATAGCCAGGCATTGCAGCACTCCAGTCATGAGACTGGTCCCACCACGTCTCCGTAATGGCAACCAAGTCGTAGCCTGCCTGCCGCACGATGGCTTCCAGCTCCTCCTGTTTGTTACCCATGCTGCGTGCATTGGTGTAGATGCACTTCAGCTGGGCCATTGCCTTATCCTCCGGCCTTGCCATTGTTCCCCCTGGCACAGCCCCAACAATCCTAGCCTCAGCCCCATCCCCCTTCCTACCTAGTTTAAAGCCCTCTCAATGAGCCCTGCCAGTTCCTGGCCCAGGATCCTTTTTCCCCTAAAAGATAGGGACCCGTCTGCGGCCATCAGGCCAGGTGCTGAGTAAAGTGCCCCATGATCAAAAAACCCAAGATTTCTGCGTTGGCACCAGCCCCGGAGCCACAACAGAACAAAAAAAATGAGCAACAACAAAACACATCTAGTTATCAGTCACAGGCCCCATTTAAGACAAAACCTAGATGAAAAACAAGCCCAAAGTCACTGAAAAGCCACATATTTAATCAAATAAATTCTGGGCTGGAATCTAAGAATATTGTTAAGCAAAATTTTTGTTACCTAAAATGCATCAATATGTTACTCGTAAATAAATCTTGCTATATAAAATCTGTTTCCATTAAAAATATTTATATAGTATTTTAATAATGCCCCTTTCTTTCTTGGTTGAGATTGATGAGGCAGTACTGTCTGATGGTTATGAATATTACTTTGCATCTCCCTTCAGGCTGCTTTGATATTATCCACTAGTCTGTTTTGACAGACCTGTTGAAGATGCTAGAATAGGACCTGAAGTTGAAACACCTGATGCATTCTAATTTTTTTCCTTCAAAAAGCTGCTTTTGCTAAAAGTCTTATCAAAAGAAAGAGATGGATACCACCTACGAAGTTCTCTAGTCACTTAGATTTCAATTAAGTATCATATTACTTGGCTCCCTAAAGCCAATGTCAACCTTTCTCTCCAACCCAGTACAAGACTGCTGTGGCCCAGTAGGTATGACTTTTTCTGTTGCCAGTGGAAGGCCATAGGCTTACTTTGTCCTAGCAGAGCAGGGCCCCAGGAGCTGTCTGGGCTGGCATTGGCTGGAGCTGCTCAGTGCTGGTTCTGTGGTTTCACCTGGCAGGGCTCAGCTGGCCACGGTGCAAGCACGCTGCTGGCACTTGCAGGAGCTGCCCTGGCAGCCACAGTAAAGCTGTTTACATAGCTGGCAATTGCAAACTGTATTGATAACCAATTTGGGTTATCAATATTTGGGTTACCAATATTTGGGAATATGGAATTAAATTGTCACTTGAATGTCACTTGAATGACTGACCTATGATTTTACCTTTAATTGAGTACACCCTAATTTCCTTCATGTGAACTTAAAATACAGCTTACTTCCAAATGGCTCAGAAGCCCTGTTCTGTTAATTAAGAGCTACAGACCAACACAATGTATTAACTGAGGACTGGACAATTAGCTTTACATTATTATAGGAATGGAACTGTGTTAAATGAGCAAGAACAGTATGTACTTTGTGGTGCCTTGACACAGCAATCTATTTCAGTGATCCTGGTGTAATATTGCTTGCAGAGAATTTACTGTAGATTTATGTTGGTGTTAATTAAGATCAGAATTTGGACTTTAAGGTTTAATCTACCTTGTTTTGTATACATATTTCATTATAACTGAGCAAAAAACTATTATTCAAATATTTCTATTATATAGCAGTGATTAAAATGCTTGGAGTTTAGTTACAGATTTTAGTATGTTGCATTCTGCTGAAAGTATTAAATGATGATTTTATATTTTATTCATGCTCACACTTGAGAAAAACTGCATGTCCAAAAAAGAGAAGGAACATTTAGAGAGGGGCAATTTCTCACTCTAATTTAGCTTGGGTACTTGGTTTCATTTCCCTGAGCCTGATCCTATGCCTACTAACACAAACTGATCATCCTTGAAAGTAGAACTAATGAGATCTTTTCTATGTTTAAAAATGTTACGCGAATATTTCACTTTTTTTTTTTCCTTCCCCTTAGAAAAATCAAATTGTTGTCATGACTGCTAAGTGAATTGAAGCTTACATAACAAAATAAAGTTTTAGCTACCTAAGATTTAGTGTTTTAAAAGCAATTTTGGCACGTTAGAATTTGAATTAGTGAAATGCAATACCTAGTTTTTAAAATCATATCTTATTAATGTTGTTGTAGAATTTTTCTACTACCACTAAAAGAAAGATCTTTCTGGTATAGGATAAATTCAAATTCACTTGTCCATCAATCTGAAAAATCCAGAATATTCATGAAAGTAGCTTATCATCTGAGAAAGTATAGGCATGGCATGTTTCACTTCAAACTACTTCAAGGTTCTATTAAGTATTCCTGACTTAAAATATAGTGACTTAAATAAAGATAAGGATAGCATAAACAATTCTATCCATTTGCAGCCTCTAAGAAATGTAGTTGTTACTTTCTGGACAGCTCGTTAGCTGGTTTTTGATTGTAACTACAGAGTACGTCACAAAAATCAGGACCTTGGTCCTACCCACATCTAATATCACAGTCTGGGTAGACTGCTCAGAGGCACACTGCAACTCAGTATTCCTAGCAGGTAGCAGCTCCCAGATTCTCACTTGTCGAGAAAGAAAGAAGAGAGGACAACTACTACCCAAGAATAAACTAAACATCACTGTTGGCAACACACACAAACCAGCAGATTTTGAAAAATTATGAGATCCAGCATCTTCAAACTCTATCTTTCCTAAAGATGCATTGCTGCCTTGAATGTGCACTTACTACATGTATTGTCTCTTCCCACAATATTGCCTTAGTACAGAGCACTTCTCTACTTCTCTGGGACCATCGCCTCTGCTGGAGATGCCCTGCCACACACTGCCAAACAGCAGGAGCTTCTTCTCAGCTGGGGAGTGACTGAGGGAATTGTTAGTGCTTGGGAAAGTGCCTCCAATTCTTTTGGTCCGTACTCTGTTCTCTTCACTGTACTCTGTTCTCTTCAGACTATTCTATACCATGAAATGCTGAGCAGCATAAAAAGCATCCTTAACAGTACATAATCATTCTTGCAGTGTTGTATTGCTGAACTGAGCAGAGTCCAAACAGTCTGTGCACATTAGTCAAGCAATGTTGCTGAAAATAGAAAAAAGGGATTTTATTTCTTCTTAGAAAAAATATCCGTGGACAGCTCAGAAAGTTAACACGCAGTACAGATACAGTTAGAAATGACACCACCACAAGTATTCACGTTTGCCTGTACAGGGAAAACGTTTAAACTAAACTCATTCAGTTGTAAACGTGGAAACTGTCTTTTCTGTCAGGATACTAGTAGAGCCAAGTATATATTATTTCCAAAAGCTCCAAGTACAAATAAGGTCCCTTGACTTAGAAAGATCCTTTTTTACATGGTGTGGCAGACAAAGGTCCTGCCTCTTTTGCAAGTCACACCCTTGCAGGTATTGCAGTGAACAGTCATTGCCCATTCATTACCTGGCCATTAGCATGACCCATCAGAAAGACTTGGTACCTATGAACCATCTCTTAATCTTAATTAAGAATCATTTCTTAATTTTCCTTAATGTGTCTCCTGCAGTCAGCAATCAGCCCCAAAATAGACAATTTTCTCTCAATTCCTTTTTCTAGCATGACAGTGTTGCTGTTAATTCCCCATTTCTCTCTCAATCTGCCTTCCAGAACTCCCTGCTGCTTTCCCTCATAAGCCCATACATTTTTCATCAACAGCTGACTCACATGCTTGTTTTCTCAGTCTCTGGACCACACAGGTCAGCCTCAGTTCAATTCTGACACCTTCTGTTCTGGACAAAATCATTACAGTTCTCAGGTAACTTTGACATAAGTGTGCATATCCTTGCGCACCCAATAGCAAATGAAAAGGATCAAAATGCCCCTCCTCATTCCTAATGATACAATGGTCAATGTATTTTCCAATCTTCTAATTAGTGCTACTGAGGTTTCAGAAACATGTAGCAGCACAGTCAAAGGAGTAATTTTTTCTGTGTCATCCCTGCCACAGCACACTATTTCTTTGTGCCAGTCCAATGATCTGTGCTCCACACTGCAAAACTGGAGACTTAAAGGGTGTTCAAAAGCCCCTTTTTTTCTGTCCAGTGATTTTTGTGTGGTTGGTTGGTTGTTGTTCAATATCAAAAACATAGCTGTTCCTTGCCCCTGTTCTCAGTATGGTTCCACAGCCAATGGGGTATCACAGAGATGCAAACACACAGACAGAAACAGGGGAGGGACAGAAATGAAGCTGCTCAGTTCCATGTTGCTGCCCAATGTTTCCAGCTACAGCCCAGGGCATGAGCAGCATGCAGCCAACCTTGACTATAGGAACAAGACATTATACTTCAGACACACAGAAGATTAAAAAAAAGCCAACTGGATATTGGCTTATACATTTTAGGGTACTTCTGATGTTTTAAAGTATACCAGGTAGTAAAAGGCCTACCAAGGTCAAGCCTGCAGAACAGCAACTTCCCGCCATACATCCCTAACACTCAATTACGGTCCTCCCTCACCAGCTGAGGACTTCCACAACCTAGGAAACTCTTGGGGCAATGGATCAGTTTTGAGACCCTACTCATGCATTAACAGACAAGGTTACATAGCAGAATATGAAATTAAAGTCCATCTGCACATCTCTATCAAAGCCAAGAGGACTCCTGTGTCACAAGTTATTATTTAAATGCCTCATCTCTAATGGGTGAAGCACTGTGAACGTGATTTCCCCTTTAAAATCAGGCTTCTTTTGCATATTAACTGAAGTGGTAAATATCAAGTAGAAAACCAAAAACTAACAAAACGATAATGGACTCAAAACTTACAACTACTGTCAATAAATGGGGGCGGGGGGGGGGGGGGGGGGGGGGGGAAGGAGGAAAGGGGGAGAGACAGTTTTTGGTAGTGGTATTGGTTTTTTGCTTTATTTTGTTTTTCCCAAGGAAATGAAAAGGAAAATTAAATCTAGGCAAATGTGTCCAGCTTTCAACAACAACAAAAATATATTGTTCCCTCTTCTGTTACTGTGTATTAAGGATATGTATGACTTTATGGAATTACTCCAGCAAGCTGTGAATGATGATGCATGAAATGAAAAATCTCAGTCCAGTGCACAGAAAGAATACAGAAAACAGTAGGCTGTCAACAATACACCTTGTAGAGCTGGATGGTTATACACCACATCTTTGTTGAATGCAACTATTTTGAATTCAGTGACAAGGCATATGTAAATAGAGGGGCACCTCCAGGTACCTCCTGGACAAATAGATTCCAATTCTGCAAGACAGCACTGAATAATTAATGCAAAGCTTTTTTTTTTTTTTTTTTTTTTTTTTTTTTTTTTTTTAAATCTAATTGAGTAATTGAGTAATATTTTCTGTTTCAGTTGCAGGCAGTTCTACATACAGTCAATTGGAATCTTTCCAAAATGATGTATGACGTTTTTTCCATTATAATATTGATCAGAACAAAATGTCTATTTATCACCTGTATTCCACATGTCTCTATTTCACTCATCTATTTGATTGGAAGAACAGGAAAATCCCAGATGGAGACAAATGAATCAACTCTCTTTGCAAACATCCAGCCACTGACTACAGTCTCTGACATGATACAAAGACCGATCTTGTATAAAAATTCAGTTCATAAAGAAGATTAAAATAGAATACGTTACAGACAAATTAAAAATAAATAAATAAATCTTTGGATGAACTATGGGAACAGAAGCTTCAAATCCCAAGAAGTTACCACACATTCACTCCTGCAAGTCAAATTTTCAAAAAAATTATATATGACTAAACATTTGCAAAAAAACAAGACAGGTTATTTTGCATGCATTCAATTAAACCAAAAAGACAAACAAAGAGAAATCCACCAATGCCTACAGAAGATGACAGACTGCAAAGCAAAGACACCAAGCAAGGCACAACAGATTTGTCTTTCCTTTGATTTCTTTGATGTATAATGTATTCTAGAGTTACAGCTGATTCCCTGCTACCATGGGAATTCAGGCCTTCAGTACAGCTGATCTTTATGTAAGCTACTGAGAAGGATAACATGAAGACTCTGTATATCCATGCTATAGGTACATCTGAGAGTGCTGGAGTTTGAATCTCCATGTGTTTACATGCAGGTTTTGAGCAACCTTTTCCTACACACAAAAAGCTCAGACTGGTTTTCCTTTAGAAGGAAAACCATCTCTCTTGTATGCGAGCACTCAGAAATAAGACAGTCTTCCATAAGTCTTGAAACAATATAAGCTAAGTACAATCATAGACACTACGAAGGTGCAATGCACACAAACATTACTACAGATCCAGCTATCTTGCATACAGGAGCATAAAGCTAATCAGTAGCACATTCAGCGGACAAATCTCTGCTGGTAACATGTAACAAGACACAGATAAATAGCACTGCTTGAAATGCCAGGCAGATCATTTTCTCTAAAACAAATGTTTCCCATCATTTCCATGCAGTATGCAAAAAACATTTGAACTAGTTTCATAAAATAATTAATTAATTAATTAAGTTCTTAGCCTACATTAGAAGAAGAGCACAGACAAGAGTAATGAAAAAGGGGTCTAACTTCTAAATTTTATTATTATTATTATTATTATGTGTAATAAACAGTTTTTGAAATTGTCACACCATTTTTGCTGTGCTTGCAGATCAGATAATGTATCACCACTCAGGTAATTTGCTAGCAAGGTTCAGAGACAAGACTCAGTTTCTACTAGTCTGGTTTGAACTTTGTGTGAAAAAAAAAAAAAAAAAAAAAAAAAACAGAAAAAAAAGAAAAAAACAGAACAAAAAAAATGAGCAACAACAAAAAACATCTAGTTATCAGTCACAGGCCCCATTTAAGACAAAACCTAGATGAAAAACAAGCCCAAAGTCACTGAAAAGCCACATATTTAATCAAATAAATTCTGGGCTGGAATCTAAGAATATTGTTAAGCAAAATTTTTGTTACCTAAAATGCATCAATATGTTACTCGTAAATAAATCTTGCTATATAAAATCTGTTTCCATTAAAAATATTTATATAGTATTTTAATAATGCCCCTTTCTTTCTTGGTTGAGATTGATGAGGCAGTACTGTCTGATGGTTATGAATATTACTTTGCATCTCCCTTCAGGCTGCTTTGATATTATCCACTAGTCTGTTTTGACAGACCTGTTGAAGATGCTAGAATAGGACCTGAAGTTGAAACACCTGATGCATTCTAATTTTTTTCCTTCAAAAAGCTGCTTTTGCTAAAAGTCTTATCAAAAGAAAGAGATGGATACCACCTACGAAGTTCTCTAGTCACTTAGATTTCAATTAAGTATCATATTACTAAACACATACAAGATAAGTACAGGAGAGAAATACATGGTTTCCTACTTTCTCATTCACACTACTGGGACTTAAAGAGACATATCTAGGGCCAAAGTGAGCAAGACCTGAAGTACATGCTTAAAACATTTTGTGCACTTCGTAGAATGACCTTTTATAAAAATGTAGAAATACAAGTGACAACAGACTACTGCTCTTTCCATCAACTCCTCTGCCCTTGAGAGAGGATTATGTTTGATTTCAGCTTAGCATTGAGAAAGTAAAAGGGTAAGTCTTGGATACCCATTCAATGTGTAATTAGTATTATAAAATATAATTGAAGCAGGGTAACTGAAGCATTAAAAAACTGCTAGCAAAGATTTATTTATTTATTTTTTAATCACTTCACCAAAAAGTAACTGTAATTCATAATTTTGGCCTTATTTGATACTTATTTCTGCATAAGGATTCAGATGTGTTCTCTGAAAGCACTCTCTCTGAAGAAGTTATACTTAATTGCTTTATTTCGCAAACTAGCATTGCCTGCTGCCACTGACACAGACTGGGCTAGACTGATCATTTATCCAAGCCATGTAGCACAGAAAGTAAAACCAAGCTGCAAAACCATACCAAGCTGAATGGCCAATCCTGCCTACAATTTTATTAAAATATCATGAGGAGAGTTGCAGGAATCTCCTCCCTTCAATACTGAGAAGTCTTTAAGTTCAGCAAAGGCATGCAATTCTCCTGAGTAAAGTTTACAGAAAAAAAGCAAACGTGGTACATGGAGGCTAGGATTTTCCTCTAGCATGCTGTAGTCCAGCAAAAAATCAATCCACAACTTCAACTTTGATCTGTTTTAGTTGAATCTTCCAACTTTCTAATCCATCATAGAAAAGTATTAGTTGTGCTTTTGTTTGTTTGTTTGTTTTTTATTAGTTTAATGTGGTTCAAATTATATGAATAAGTTTTCAACAGTGAGCTTTTAGAGAGTTTTAGTGTTAGTAACTTTAACTGCAATTTGTGAAATTTCAGAGTTAATGACAGAAAGCCATTTTTCACCTTAACAGAATCCTCAGGATTTTTTTTTTTTTTATCAATTAATATAGCTTTTTAGTATGTTATATTCAACATATAAAATTGGGGAAAAAAAAAACTGTTTACTGTCTAACAGTCTTGCAAGAGAATACAATTTTAGTAAACCTAAACATTAAAATGGAAAATGGTGTGAGGCAGTAAAATTTTACAATTTTTCAAGAAAGAAAAGGTACCAAGTAGCAAGTTTAGAAATACCACATATGACAAGTTTTAATTTAATACAGCGTTAATATTGCAATAGAAATGTGCCACCAAAATAAATAAATAAATAAATAAATAAAGATTTTAATTAACAAGTAAATATAGGTAAAATATGTCTAGCAATGAGAAATCAGCAAAGGTGATTTCAAGTACTCTCCCAGATCAAGATGTTAGCCCATTACTAAACTGAACAGTGTGCTACCTTTCATGATGTCCCTCCTCCTGCACAGCCTGGCATGTATAAACATTTTTTTCTAAGAAGCTTTGTTTCTAAAAGATGCATGGATAGCTGAGATTTCTGACATTTTTGATTGTTAATACATAGGTAATCACTATGAAAAAACCCTAAAGACATCAAAGAATTTAGAGCAGCAAAGACCTAGTAGGCTTGCCTTTCCAAAGAGAAATCCTGGGCATGGTAAAGACAGCATGACAAGCATCCAGAAGACCTGAATTTCATCCTTTTTTGCAATACTGAGCATCCAAAGCATGATATTGTTTATTTTCAAGAGTAAATCATCACTACAATCAATTTAAGAAAAACATAGGTTTTTATTATTATTATTATTTCAGAATGGACCTTTTCCAGACTTTTACTCAGCCACCAGTCTTGTTACAGTTGTGGATCAAGTCTTCTGAGACCTAAGTATTACTGTAGTGCAACTAAAACTGTCACCTATGAATACCATATCATCAAAATATGTAGGAACTGTTTAGAATAACTCTGCAATACCTAAGAAGTGATGCAAATTCTTTTTCAGCATAAAAGAATTCAGAATACAACAGCAGCTCTCCGAAGTTAAGATGTTAAACAGAAGTGGAGTGCAGAAAATATTCAGGAAATATTTATCACTATCTCTAAGGTAAAGAGAACAGAACAGTAAAATTAAGTCATAAGAACAGGTCACAGCCAATAGATTGAGAAGAATTTTACAAGAGGAAAGATCAAGCTGTTGTTTAGTAAACACAGAGTAACCAACAAGGGAAATATATTAAATTTGAAATGTCACCATTTTTAGTGTCTGAATCACCTCCCAACCCCACAAATACAATCTTCTCAAAAAGGCTAAATAAATTAGAAATCTGAACTAATAAAATCTTCTATGGTATCCTGATGTATTCATTTATTTTTACCTAACTGAAATTTTTGAACCACAGTTTACCATAGATAAATTGAATGATGCTGAACATCACAGGATATTCAGAGATGATTATTCAAGTTCCTAAGGGATGCTTTTTAACTTCTAAGGCAGATTTCATATAGATTTCTTAAATTGTAGACAGTTTAGAAGCGCACCAACTGATCATATTTCCCAGACCACTACAAATTTCATATTTGAACTACATGTAACTAGCTTCAATACAAAGTCTTATTTTGTATTATTGACATTTGATGTGCATAAGCATCAAGAAAATGCCCAGTTTAACATAGTTTCCTTTTTAGATATTTATTCTTCCATGTCTCAGCAAGCTGTACATCCACTGTTGGCTCTCTTATAGCAGTGGCTGGATTACACCCTGCAGGTTTATTATCTCCATCTATCATTTGTTCTCCCAGGAAACATAATACTATTTTGTCATACTGATACAAGAAAGAATCATACCTCTGTGTTAGTTTACAACATGTCTTTGAAGGCAACACCACATTAACAAGACAACAACACTCAGCACATGTACAGCTGTAAATGACAAAAACAACTGTTAGTGTGCAGCCTTTTTCCCACAGAAAGGGATCTTTCAGCTTTTAACTTCCCACTCAGCAGAGATAATAAGACCTGAAAATAACTCTACTAAAGCTATCTACAAAAACAGTTCCTGACCAGCTTCAGGAGTCATTTTAGTACAAGAAAGGATAAATTATTTGAAAGAGAACTAGTCTGCCTCATTCCAAAACAATGCATAAGAAATAAAAAGTTGTATATAAATGGCTGTATATACATTGAAATGCATAAATTTCTCTATAAGTTCCCTTTTGCCCAATTTGAAATTTCATATGTTACACAAAAAGATTGACAAAAATATAATAAAAATAAAAAACGTAAGTTGCTTATTTTGGAAATAAAGTTTGAATAAGAAGAAAATCTTGCACCAAACCTCAGTAGATGAGATGAGTAGCCTCAGGTGATATGGCTATCTGTTATTAGTTAGGCCAACGGCATCCTGGCTTGCATCAGAAACAGTGTGACCAGCAGGGCTAGGGAGGTGATCGTCCCCCTGTACTCGGCTCTGGTGAGGCCGCACCTCCAGTACTGTGTTCAGTTTTGGGCCCCTCACTACAAGAAGGACATCGTGGTGCTTGAGCGGGTGCAGAGAAGGGCGACGAAGCTGGTGAGGGGCCTGGAGAACAAGTCCTACGAGGAGCGGCTGAGGGAGCTGGGCTTGTTCAGCCTGGAGAAAAGGAGGCTCAGGGGTGACCTTATCGCTCTCTACAGATACCTTAAAGGAGGCTGTAGTGAGGTGGGGCTTGGCCTGTTCTCCCACGTACCTGGTGACAGGACGAGGGGGAATGGGCTTAAGTTGCGCCAGGGGAGTTTTAGGTTGGATGTTAGGAAGAACTTCTTTACCGAAAGGGTTGTTAGGCATTGGAACGGGCTGCCCAGGGAAGTGGTGGAGTCACCATCCCTGGACGTCTTTAAAAGACGTTTAGATGTAGAGCTTAGGGATATGGTTTAGTGGGGACTGTTAGCATTAGGTCAGAGGTTGGACTCAATGATCTTGAGGTCTCTTCCAACCTACAAAATTCTGTGATTCTGTGATTAACCTTACAGTGTATATTGTTGCATAACATAATGTATACACACACACAGAACGATTAAACTCTATGCACATCCCTATATATTTAAACTTTTAACCCAATATTTCATTAAGCATAGAAGACAGTGAGAATGATCTTTCCAAAGTCTGAGAAAAACAAAGGTAAAGGTTGTCCAAACACTATCGCTGAACTTTCAGCCCCAGGCTTGGATACGTCCATGGATTTCACTGAGGAATTGGTCAGCTACACACTCCACTACCACACACAGAAGAGGGCAAAGCAGCACAGAATTTCCCTTGTTCTCATCCAGACAAGAAAGATTTGATAACTGATGGAAAAATTACACACAATCAACCACAACACAGAAGTTTTACAGTCAGAAGGGCAGGTTTATGCTGTATTCATAAAAGATTTGGCATGCCCTGGCTCCAGCTCAAGTTATGCAAATCCTGGAAGATGGATCTGCAGAGGTTTTTTGCATTCACTGGAATTCAAGTTTGTGTGATTCCAAGCTCTGCTCACTGAGCTCTGCTTTCTGCTTGTTGGAACTGGCTGAGTGGTTCATAGCAATTTCTTCACAGGAACGGTTACTTAGTTTCCTTGGGTACTTGGAATTTATACATAAATTTATACCATAGGCACACATATTATATACCACATGCATGCATGCAAAGGCAAAACTGTGAGCATTTAACATTGTCAATATTTACAGGAAACCACACAATTCACAGGAAGCTATATTTATTTATTTATTTTGCTACCGATAAAAAAGATATGCCAAATTTTGTGTTCCTAGAATTGATCTTAGAATTACTGCTGTGAACATACAGAAATTTAAAATACCAGAATTTTCTCAACCATGTGACTGAAAAACAGATTTCCGTCAACAGTTGAACTTGATTTTTATATTGATTTCAACTACAAAACATGACATAATTTTCACGCTGCTTTAGCTAACATATGTATTCACACTTATGGTCAATTAAGTGAGACTGTTAGTCCACGCAAACCAGCTGTGACTGAGCTGCACCATGTCCAAAACCTTCCCAACATACTGGCAACAGGGTAACTTGTAAATCGCAAGCCCA
Source organism: Aythya fuligula (assembly GCF_009819795.1). Taxonomy (NCBI): domain Eukaryota; kingdom Metazoa; phylum Chordata; class Aves; order Anseriformes; family Anatidae; genus Aythya; species Aythya fuligula. The sequence goes on along the minus strand of NC_045566.1, from coordinate 27,618,079 downwards.
AGAGCCCTTGCAATAGGTGGCAAAATTTGCTCTCTTGGTAGCCTGATGTGCTAATTCCAATTTCAGACAAGTCTGGGGAGAAAATCATTGAGTAGCATCCATGTTGCAAATATTCCCTCCAGCAAGAAGTTGGTGTTACTGTCTGTGATGAAAACACAGGTGAAGACATAGGGATGAGTAAAGCTGAGAACAAAGAGACAGAAAAGTTTTTGTCTAAAAGTTTTTTTTTTAAACAGGACTATTAACTTTACTATGTCTGATGCTTGGATCTTCCTTTTTCTCTTCCCTTAACAAACAATAAAAATGCACTTCCTTAGAAGAACATGCTCTCACTGGAGCTAGAGTATATTTTGTCCGTTTTGGGCTAAGGAGCACAAGTTTGTGAGCTGACATCTTAACAGTGCAACTCCACACTAAATAAACTGCTTGTCAAAAGAATGCTGAAAATTAATGCAGCAGGTAACCAACAGACTTGGGAATGCTTCAGCTGGAGATTAAATATGCCAGTTGCAACTCCCTGTGAGCCACTGGCAGAATGTTTGAGCCCTGCAAAATTTTGAAGTCAGCAGGAAACAGGAATCCACCTAGCACATACACAGCACATTACCCTGACTATTAGCACAACAGTAGGTATAAAAAGAACAACAAAACACAAAATCTGTCTCAGTGTCCCTCCAGCAGGCTGACTACTACATTAGGTTACTACCCATTTTGGCATAGTGCTTGTACAAAAGAGACTTGCTCTATAGCTCCCAGGGCCACAGAAATGTATTTGTTTTGAAGAAATGGCTGAAAACAAAGATCCTTAGAATCTTTTGATAGTTCTAGTGTTGGCTTTTTGCTGTTGTAGTTTTTTTTTTTTTTTTTTTTTTCCCCTTCCAGAGCATTTTAGAGTGATTGTGTTCCTGAAAAATTTTTGAGATTTGCAAAGTGTTAGGGAAAAAACAAATCTTCAACTTACACAACATTTTTAGTTCCATAACAATAGTTCCAACAATAATATGGAACTATATGTTCCATAACATTTGAGCATAGCAACTTAATTAAGAAACTAATCTTGCTTCAGTCATTCAGCTATGTACTAAAACTGGAATGGCAGATCATCTAACTAGGAATGAATAGCTGGAGAAAAAAAATAAATCAGAAAATGAGACATTTTATATATAAAAGACATCCCAAGCAACAGTGGCAATTCTCTGTAGAACATGGTGACTGTTGGCAATTTCACCTAGAATGGTTCTTTGAACATCAGTCCACAATGTGGACTTAATATAGTTTTTATTCTAGTTAATGTGTTTCATTTTTTTCCTCCTTAATTCTTCTGTAGGTATGTTTCCAACTGACTTTTAGATAGAATCTGACTGCCTCAATAGAGAGTGTTTTCTCACTTACACAGCTCTTCATTTCTGCCATATTTTTAGCTTTCCTGTAAAGATTATGTTTGCAAATCCTTTATACTGCACACTGAACAACTTTTGAAAGGAAAATGGTGAAATGGAAATATATTTAATACAGATGCAAATTTAACAAGGTATTTTAGGTAAAGAAGAATTTATTTTATTTTATTTTATTTTTTTTTAAGGAATACTCAATTGACAATTTTTCTTTGGGAATACAGGGAAAACAGCAAAAGGCTGTCCTGGCAAACATTTCAAATTACATCATAGTTAGGGCAAGAAGAGTTCTTCAAGAATCCAGGAAGGTTCTTTACCCTTTGATTATGGAACCTCATTATGCTATAGTGGAAGAATGAATTTATATTAAGAGTCTGTAATAGTCTGAGAGCCATGGAATTTAGTTCAGTTAACGATGGCCTTTATAAAGACAGAAAATCAAGTTCCACTAAATAAAGAGTCTGGAATTGTGATCCAAGGTGGAAAACAATATGGTCTTACAACAAGATTTGCATGTAAATCTCATTATAAAACCCACTAGTATTAATTATCTTTTTTGTTGTTGCTGTTAATTTTAACATAAATACTGCAAACACAGTCTTCAACAATTTACTGGAGTCAAGATAGGATGCAATTTTCACTTGTAAACATTCTCAGCTATTAATTCTGTTCATTTTTATTTGTTTGGATAGAAATGCTACCTCAAACTGATTTTAACAGAGTTTAAGTCAAAATGTATTTAAAAAAAAAAATACAGAAAATTTGTGTATTTGTCTATATTTAAAATAAATAAATAAATAAATAAATAAAATTACATTTTATCATTATTTTGAATAAATATTAATCAAAGGCAGGATATTTGGTGGAGAAATTCTGCTTTATCATTTAACAACTCTTTGCAGATCTTGGCAGCTATATTCACTGTATATTTTGTTTTCAATGGACCAATATTTGAGTTTCATTGACATAGCTGAAAAGGTCTTTCCTTTATTTCCCTTTAAACTGTCAATGTAGTCCACACACTTGATCTGAAAAAAGTCTCTATTTTACCCTGAGCAAGATGCTGCTGGGACAGAATACGTAGACAGGAAGGCAGGAAGTTTTGAAAAGGTTTTCCTTTTCAAAGGAAGACTATCAAACACATACAGAAATGACATTACACCAAAAGACACTAAAAATTGTTTTCAACTAGTATCAGTTTGTTTAAACACGTCACCAGAATGCAGGTTTAAAGTTATACTTATGTAGTACAAGTGCTCACAAGAAACATTTTCAATTCCTTGTATTTCTGGCTAAGTTACATGTCACATCCATTTACAAAACATAAGTCTTCCATCTTGTCACACAAAGCAGGACAGAATGACCTTTTAAAATCAACTTTCTCAAAACAAAAAGAACATAGCAGTGACCTTGCATTATTTAACCTATTTTGCCATTCACTGGATAAAAATTAGCACTCCAGGGTATCAATTCTGAGAGTCTAAAGTGCTAATGCTTGCCATTGACAATCAAGAAGAAGGAACTCCTTATACTCTACCTTCATTAGGAAATGCTAACAGATCTTCTGTTTCTGAAATAAGACATTAATTCCTGCAGAGGTACATACTGTATTTCACAAAATAGCCTCACAAGGATGCATAGTACATAATACAAATAAGGTCCGTCAACTTAAAACAAAATTCATTCACGGTAAATTTTTGTGTGTCTGATCACTAGGGAGCGTGCATTTTTTTTTTTTTCCTTTTACTACATAAAAGGATGGGGGAACTTTGACCTGCTGCTATACAAATCATTCCATGTTTCCTAAAGCATCCAGACATCACAGCAAGAGTAAAGAAATTTCATATAGTATCCAAAGATTAAGCATGAGAGGGATTTTCAAAACCAAAGCTTTCTAATGCATGTTCTGTTTTCCAGTTTCACAACTGTGAGCCTGTGCAGCCGAAAAGAGCAAAACTGGAGCACTACATCACAAAAATGCATCCTGCTCTCCAACAGCCACTGAAAACACAAATGTTATACATTCTTTGAAAGAGACTACCTGCTAGCTGTGGGAGAAGGGAGGGGGAAAAAAAAAAAAAAAAAAAAAAAAAAAAAAAAAAAAGAGTTTAAGCAAATATGTAACAATTTCACATCTTTGAGATTTCAATTATTCCCTTCAGGTTGAATGAAACCATTGAACAGATCCAGAAGCTATCAGGAAGCAACAGAGACATGCACCACATCACAACTGCAAACCCCTACTCTCCCTCAGAAACAAAGCCAAAACCCAATATGCAAAGCTTATCCTACTCAGAACTTTCTAAACAAAAGGAAGTGCATCAGAGAGACCATAGGGTTCACTACAGGCCCACATCCATTTTCATACGCATGTGGCTCAGCAGCTGTGCTTACTGCTAAGTGACCATAACCCTGTGATATTCTAGTTGCAGGCATACATTTAATGACTGATACTAATACGGTATACAACAGTATTACCTTTAAATGGCCTTTTTCTTTTTTTTTTTTCTGTAACAAGGTGACTCCATTCTTTCTCATGACACTATCAATTAATACATTTCAAGTGAAGTTACACATTTTAATGTATCATTGATTTGATATAAGCTGAAATACAATCCACATCTCATGTATCAAAAAATGACATATAAGAATAGTAACAGTAACATACAATAAGCAATTAATGGATATTCATTGGATATTAACTATTTTCAGCTGAGAATAGACTCACCCATCCTCTAAAAGAATACTAGGAGGAGGTGCTCCTCCTAGTTAATAAACTTTATATTAACTGAAAAATACTAGCAGCTAAGTAATTCATATTACCAACTTGATGGCATCACTTTAAGCAGACAAACTAATATTCCAACTACCTCTAAGCACAGCAGTACCAATCAACAGTAGTAACAACAGCTATTCAGGTTTCCACAGTGTTTGTATCACTGAGGAGTATTATCACCTTTTCCCATTATTCTTGGGAATAGCAACTATGAGGGCCAAACTCCAAAACAGATTAATATGCAGAGATATTAATCAACAGCAGTAACGGTGTAAATCATGTCAACTTCCTGCTTAATTGATTTTTTTTTAATTTCTTACATAACATATCTATGTATGAAAAGTGGAAGGAAGAAAATGTAGAAGCTCAAAGGAAAACGAAGAGTAAGGTAATTAAACATAAAAGGAAAAGCAATTGCCATGCTTACTTTTAAAAGTGCTTGTTTCTTGTTTGTTTCTTTGTTTGTTTTTACTTTTTTCCCTTATACTTTAGAAAATTATTCTAAAGTGCCTGAATTCAATCCAAAACAAAAAAAAAAAAAAAAACAACTTATATTTCAATAAATTTGATGATTGGGGATTTAAAATTCATTAGTTTAAATAATGAATTGGAAAGATTATTTTTTTTCTCTACCATTGACATAGATGTCATGGCATAAACACTGGCATCCATTCTTATCATGCCATAAATGCATGTTGTCCTCAATAAGAATAAGCTACATTTATAATTTCATTTTCTGTTGGGGCTTTTTATTTATTTATTTATTTATTTTTAAAATCTGTTTTTAACTAATTGGTACCTGTTTCTATTCTAGAAAGTCCATAAGACTTTGGTTTGGTTCAAGGCAATGAACCAAAGAATCAAGAAACACAGCAGGTGGCATTATTTTAATTAAACCCTAAGATGTGGATTTAGGTCAGGAAATAAATGTTTCAGTTAATCTTAGAGTGATACCAATTAAGTTTGCTGGTATTCTACATTTTCAGTATGATTAATCCACACTATATCAGGTGGCAGAGTAAATTGCAATAAAAGCAATGTCAGAATTAAAAGTACAAATTAGAATGCTTCTTGCTAATCTATTTACTTGAATACAAAATCAAATCATCTCTAAGACCACCAGAAAAAAATGCACATACAACAATAACTACAACTCCAGTTTTAATGATGTCACTTTTTCTTCTAACTAATAATAATAATAATAAATACATTTAATTGGCTTAAATACAAGCATCTCTAAATGAATTAAAAACCTCACAGCAGTCAAAATTTTGTAAAATTGTTCAAAAGTCCATGGAAAAAAAAGTTAAATAGAATACTAAGTAGGATAAGATGTAATGAAGCCTGTTGATTTTTTTGACCTAGAACAATGCAATTTGCTCTTTCACTAAATATGTAGATTCCCTAAGGAACTGAGTGTCTGGTCAATGAGAATGATTTGATCAACTACTATAGAAAACTATGAGCTGCACTCACAGTTGTTTCACTTCCCAAATTCCATTTCATGGAACATATGTTACATTTTAATGGAACACTTGGTAGAAATCTTTCAAGAGTATCCCATAATAGAATCATAGAATATCCCAAGTTGGAAGGGATCCACGAAGATCATTGAGTCCAAATCCTGGCTCCACACAGGACCACCCAAAAATTCAGACCATGTGGCTGACAGCACTGTCCAAATGCTTCTTGAACTCCGTCAGGCTTGGAACCATAACTTTCCCTGGGGAGCCTGTTCCAGTGCCCAGACACCCTCTTGGTGAAGAAACTTTTTCTGACATCCAGTCTGAACTTCCCCTGATACAGCTTCATGCCATTCCCTTAGGTCCTGCAGAAACAAGTGTTCTCTTTTTGCATCTCTGAAATACCTATTCAGCAGTGCTGTAAAATACTAAACAGCAAATGGGTTTCCTTTTAGTAAATGGTCATTCAGAGTTTACCCTGGTCTTTTGCATATGTGGTCTTCAAAGTTCCCTTGAACTGCAGAACAAAGAAAAACCTTATCAGTGGTGGGGTGCTTTCATGCTAAGGTGATGCCCCTGATCCTATAAGCAAGAACATCCACTCCCCACAAACCTCATTGCATGAGAAGAGATAGTTTTTTCCAGAAAGTTAACAAATAAGAATAAAATCCACTTTCCATCCATTAATATCATTCACAGCTGCCTTGCATTACTAAATTAATGTTTACACAGAATCAAAATCTGTTGTGATTAAATAACCTTGGCATTCATGCTCTACTTTAAGCTAGAAATATTTCCATTGGGTAACAAAAGCACTGGCACAGTGTGTAAAGAAAACTGAAATGGGGGCGGGATGGGGGAATTGGGAAGAAACAAACTTTAAGTAATAGTTTCAACATCATCTTTTAACAGAATGGATTTTGAAACAAAAAAAGGGTGACTTTTAGGTTGTCTTAGTGTTACTGTGACTACTTTCACAATATCAGGTGGACGCTTTCTAGGGATGCAAAAAAACCTCCTTGACCTTTAGCAAAATTTTAAATTCCCCAGACATGATCACTCTGTAGTGTTATATGGTTCACATGAAACTTAAGCAGATATAACTGAAAAGGCAGAATTTTATCTGCTGAATTTAATTTGAGCCTCTAGTACTATAAACAGGAAAAAATCCTGATCCAGTATTATTTAATATGAGTAAATCTCAGGTTTATTTAGACATACTTAGGAGGCTTAGCATTGTTATTAGTAGTCTAAAAACTAATTTCCAATACCAATTTACTTTAACACCCAGGAGCCTTGCAGTCTGCAGTGCATTTATTCCTGAAGCTAACTCTCATTAAGGTTACTGCCCCTTTGAAAGCACACACTCAAAGAGAGTTAAAAATGCACACACACATGATCCCCTTCACAATATATCATCTTCAACAAATTGAAAAACTCTGGAACGAGTTTTGCAAGAGAAAAGAATTAAAAAGTGGTTCAAACTGGAAAACAAGATCTAACACAGTATGATTTTGCCAGATATGGATCACACTTGGCTAACCTGATAGCTTTTCTTCAATAGATTTTCAATACAACATAAGTGAAGTACAAAGAAAAGCTTATCTAACAGGATTTCAGATCAGCATTACAGATGGTGTCACATTAGAGGTAGTAGTAAAGACAGAAAATGAGGATTAGCAGCAGAATTTAAAACATGTAAGAAATTAAGGACTATGAAGGAGATAGAAAATGACAGCAGTGAAAGGGAACACTCCAAGTGACAGGGACTTCAGAACTCTTCGAGGATTATTCTTGTGAAGTATTTTATTTAGTACTCTCATCAATGATGTGGACATAAATAGGAGCAAGCAAATGACATAGTACCTTTAATAAAGAGGAAGATGAAGTTATCAGTCAGAGAGATGGAAATCTTTAAGACAGCAGTAGAAGCAGCAAAATTCAGTAGTATAAAAGGCAGGTCATTAATCTGGCTAACTTGGAATTCACATATGGAAAGCATGTGAAGAAATGATGTATAGGAAAGAAAAGTTGATATTGAAGGACTGTGACTTATCAAAGTGGTATAGCTGCAAGAGAACCTGATATGACCTTAAGATACGTCAAGCAAGAAAAATTAAATAATTGTAAAAGGCATTCTCTGAATCCATATTCATCATGTTCATTAACTGTCTTGAGGAAAGAGTTGTTTAAACTAGAATTGGTAAAGAAAAGGACTGAGAGATTGAACAGGAAAACAAAAGAGCTGACAAGATTTTGTTTTGTTTTTCCTTTGGGGATGGAGAGGGTAAGCAGGGGGACTGGGTGTTTTTTAAACCAATCTAGAAGTACTACAACTAGAGCCGAAGGACACGCTATTCTAAAGAGTTTTGATGCCAAAGGTCTGTGTTGACAAAATAAATAAATAAACACAGGTATGAGCTGTCTATGAGTAAATTTAGGCTAGGAATAAGAAAAATCCTAACCATTAGAACAAAGATGTCTTCCATATTTTTCCTGACTGCTTTGAACATGAAGCTCATTAAATTAATGAAAGGAATTACGTGAGATGGAATTTGCAGGATTAGGGGACTAACCTTGATGACATAAAAGGTTCCTTCCAGTTCCATATATCTATCACCTTATAACACATCAGGAGAAACTAATAACCCCTTTCTACTCCTAGAAACCAGAAACGGCATATATAATGGATTTACATTTAAAACCTGTCTTCTGCAATAGAGGTCAATCATTCTGAGGTCCAAAACAATGACCTCAGGGGAAAAACTTGCAATGACACATATGTAAAACACTGTTCAGACACAACCCTTTTGAATCAGTTGCATATTTTCAGCGTATCAGTTCCTCATTATTTTGAGACTATTTGTAGACAACTATCTATGTCAAGAAATAGTCATGGCAAATGCAAAATATAACTTTTCCTGATGAGTGGCTGACCTAAAACTACATTGTCTTTAACATTCCTTGTTCACAACTCATTATCTACAATATATTCCAAAATGTCAAGTAAATGCAGTAAAAACAATGAATTAGTGATCTCACCCTACACAAAGGAAGATGCTGGAGATAGATTAGCAACAGTGTGTATACATATTATCACTTAGCAGTAATCCCTGGAGTATAAATTAATGCTTTTAAAATGGATATGTCACCTGTTTGTTTAAGGGGAAAATAGACACCAAAAAGAAATTCTCTTCTCCCATTCTCGTTCCTTACCACTTCATTCTTTAACTCTTAGCCTTCTCTTCTGCTATTTACTCCTCCTGTTTTTTGTAGCTCCCTTTTTTTTCTAGCCCATTCCACTTTGCTTTTATGCTTGTTGGACAGCATGAGGAAGCCCTTAGCCCCCTGAAAGCTCTTCCCCTTATCTAGACCCACTGTAGTATTCTGCTGTTACCATATATGCAAACACATATATGCGTCACTTCAGTCACTAATAAGTTGCCCTCTCTCAGTTTTGTGACGAATGCAGACCTTGCAGCTCTCTGCAATGTAACAGTTTCCATCAGAATTTCTAAAAACATTATACGCAGGCCCACTTTCTCTCACCATCATGAAGTCCCAGTTCTTTCTTAACAAACATTTGGCCTTTCAGCTGATGGACTTCAGGGATACATTGTGATGCTTATGTCTATGACAATTTTTCTTCAAAAATGTAGAGGGAGAAAGTGTCAACAACCTCTTAATGATCAGCATAGCCACTTATCCTTTGTATTGAATGAAATAGGATGGAAAGGGAAAGAGAATTTGAGAAAGTCTGCACTTACTTCCACTGCCTCATTCTTTGTATCATTGCCAGGAAAAAAAAAAGCAGGGGTTTTGTCTCTCTTACTCTATTCTGGATCAAGACACAAAACTCCTCATTTACCCAGGTCACCTATTCTGAAGTGTTACCACAGATCTTTGCCTTCCAACTCTTCTGAGGCCCTTTGAAGAATCCCTCTCTGCAATACAGAGTTCTCCTAAAGTATGTGTGGCTGGTAAGGCCTGCTTTATACAGGAGATAAAATGAATTAAAATTCTGAGGGCTGCTATGCCACTTGCATTTGTTTCAGCCTGTGCTCATGCTATGCTCCAAAGAAACTGATAAAAGCAAAAGAGCAGGTACATTCTGTACTGTTATTCTGTCAAAACTGCATTAGAGATGAGAAATAAATCTCAAGGTGCATTACGTTGTTAAGCAGGAAAAAAAAAAATCATCTCTTTCTAAAGTCCAGTTACTCTCTCATTTCTAAAGCTGTCTCATATTGTAGAATTGCCCTATTTTTAAGTCACAAGTGCAAGAAACTTTAGTTTTGAGTTGGAAAGAGATGAGCATTACACACAGTGTAGTATCCCATGACTTGCAGGGGATTTGGACTTTAGGAGTTTATGAAATCTGACCAGCAGTCTGTTAAAGCATATCAACAAAACAAGACAACAATCAAGAAAAAGAAAACACAACATTCTTATTCCATATAAGAACGAGTCTACTACAGGAAGGCTCATTTGGAAGTATGTCAGGGAATCTTCGTACTACCTCTGTTCTTCAGAACAGAACAGCTAGAAAGTAGCAAGAAAATGACAGGCAGACCATGAAGACACAGTCAACCAAGGATCTGGGATCTGACATTTTTCAGAAGCACATACAGTTTTAAAATACATTATCAACATACTGCTAGTGCACAGTACACCACTTTAGCAAGGAAGAACAGGTACTTAGAGATCAAGAAGCCACCTCTTTAATGCAGATCTGTACATTGCATTCATCAGATGAAGCCAATGTGCCTTGTAGAGGGCAAAGAACTACCACCACCTTTGTGTTGTTGTAAACAGCTTGTATACAAAACACACCCCAAGCTATGTCTTTCAGAGGAGTGAAAGGGAGGCAGAAGTGCTTTTTCACCTTCCCCCCTCCTCCCCCAGTTCTCCATTTTCACTTCTCTTGGTCTCACATGTTTTCTAGCATCTCTTGCATCCTACAGATTTCACCCACACATCCATCGGTATTACTGTGTTACAGGACACGTTTCAATTGTGGTCAATTACATCAGTATAAGATCATCATAATGAAGATTATGCTTCATTACCTCAGCAGTTCCTGGCAGGCTCTATTCCTAACTTCAGCTAGTACAAAAAGCACAGGGATCTTATTTCAGAAACATCAACGGCAGGAATACCACTGGCAGCATATGATAGAGAGAGGAAAAGCACAAAATCCACCTATGTAGCTTTGCATTTCAGCCCTCATTGATGCTCATATTCCAGATACACATCAAAATCCTAACTGATTTTAAGCAGTATCTTAACTACTAAAACTGATTTAGTAAACAAAAAACTTAAAATCATTTACTGTGATTTAAATTGCTAAAACGGCTTCTATTGGCTTTTCAAGAGCCTTTGATATAAAAGCTCCAAGAGAAATGAAAAGTGCTGCACCTCTAATTTGGAAATTTTGCATCTCTTGGGCTGCCAGGCACTACCCTCAATTTCAACTGCTGGCAATAAACAGCTTCAACGTGAGGGCTATTAAGAGACAATCATTCAGAATAAGTCTCATGGGTGACAGAGACTTTGTTGCCAAGATTCACTTTATAACTGAACAGACATATATGGAGAAAATACAACTCAACCGCATGGAATAATAAGACGTAAATAAAATCATCGATAACAAAACCAAGTGTTCTGTTTTACGTGTGTGTGAATTTATTGTAAGTCATGACTTTTGCAAGTAACCTATTAGAGACTTTATTATAACACGAAGACATGTTACTGAACCTAAAAATCATTCCTAAACAGTTTTAAATCCTACTCTCACATTGTTTTAACATGAAAATCACAGAATCATAGAATAGAAGGGGTCTTTCCACCACCACTTCCCATCCCCAATCTTTTTGTTCCTGTTTCTTGTCTAAAAATCCAAAGAAATTTTATAACATAAAAATTAAACCGATGTAGTAATAATCTAATAATAATCTAATCTTTTTATCTAATAATCTAATAATCTAATGCTTTTTATCTTGTACATATGCAGAAATACTAGAAGTTGAACACTTTTAAGCCATCCCCCCTACTTCCCTCAGTACTCCCACAACAACTCTTTAAAACTGTGCTGCTGATTTTCAGAGTAATGCTGTGGCTCTTTCATGGAATAGCCTGAGGCTGCAAATGCTCCAAGTCCTCAAACATTATCCTTCAAAGTTTTTAGAAGTTTCTCAATTCTTTGTTTAGCCATCACAGGGATTCTCACACACAAGTTTCACATAACCAAGTATTTAAAAGAATTAACAATCCATCTGCATTTATAAATAATTCATTACTGAAAAAAACAACATCTATCATGCTGATTATATTTCATTGTTAGGCTAGAGGTGTGCATTCTGTTAGTGGGCATTGAAGGCCAGTTTCTCAATGAGTGCACAAACATTACTTGATTGACTTCAATAAAGACATTTAACACTGAATTTATCCCCATTTCAGTACAACTGTAGGCAAAACCAATTAAAAATAAAATAAAATAGGAGGGTTCCACCTGATTAAGTTCTTGCACTTTCATTTGAATGCCTCAAGATGAATAAGAAATGTAATAGAAATTTAGAAAAAGTCAGGAAACATGCTTTTGAATCTAAGCTTTACTGGCTATTGAGAGCAAATCAGATATCATCAGTATTCTAACAATGGCTATCTGTCTGTACAAACAAAATTTTATTTGGATAGAGTAGTTCTTATTTCTCTAAATTCACAGCAAAAATATAATGTTTGACGTTCAGAAAGAATTAATTATATGGCAAATCAACTGCTGATGAGAACAACACTTTTCAAAATAAATGTTTGATTTTCAGAGTGTTCATGCTCTGAAAACATAATTAGGGAACAGACATTAAATACTTAGATTTATAAATCAGCTATGAAATAAAAGGCTGATTTGTAGCTGGACAAAGAAAAAAAAAAAAAATACCAAAAAGGGCCTCACATGCAGAATTAACTGAGCAAATAGAAAAGCTGCATTTTTTTTTATTTATTTAGTTAGTTAGTTAGTTTTTCCTTCTATTGCATATTCTGTTTCCGAATTATGTATGGGTCATTGTGCCACTGTGGTGGACTGATTCTGGTGTCTCGTGGTCTGCACCAACAGAAAATTCCCCAGCTTCAATAAGTTTAAAGCCAGAATACCATTACTGATGCACGTTTGGAGAAGGACCTGTAATACTGAAGATTAACAAGCACTTCTGTTGTTGTTTCTACATTTCTACATTTCTACATTTCTTAGCAGAAGAATTAAACTAAAAATATGGATCCATTTTACTATAGCCATTCAGAACTCTCTGGTATCATTAAAACCCTAAAGAATTATATCAGTTCCAGGCTCCTGCTCCAAAAAGCTGCCAAGAACAAAGAACAACTGTGACAGACATAAATATGGTTTTCCCCCTACAAGGGGATGAGGATAAAATGTTTTTAATCGGGTGCATCCCATTTTCTTAAAATGGTGTGAAGACACACAATAGAAGAATGAAAAGATCTCAAAATTCCTCCCCTTGTGCTTTGAATGCAGCCAGACGTAACTGGCCAGAGACAGCAGCTGAAGGACAGACTTGCGCAGAACTCTGTGACACAGTCTAGGCGCTCTGCCTGAAACATCTGATTCTGGTCCTGAAGGAGATCCACTGAGCATCCATAGCACTTGCAGTAACTGGTTGTCTCTAGTCCTAAGTGGCCTGTCTGTAAACTTACCCATGGAATGTATGTTTGCAATTGCCTCTTTATTCTACAACCACCACCTTTTCATGGAAGGTAACTTTCCTCAATGAAAGTCCTACTCAGCAAAATTAATGACATGAGAAATGTGTCTCATTAGAGAAATGCTGTATCCACTGAACAATAAACAGGACAGATTTTTATCTCAATTATTCTGGAATAATTCAGCAATAATTTCACTGACTTTCATGGTATTAGTGTCATTCATTAGTTTCTCATGGATGTACTCCAGCATAAACAGGATCCGAATCAGGGTCATTCCAGTTTATGACATGCCTTGTACAAGGCTGACGTAACAATGTTTATTCAATTTCTGTGACTTGAAACTCTGAATTTTAAGATACCTATATACCTACTACAGTACTGCTCAGATTTGTAGGACTGGGAAAGAAATTTATTTTTCAAAGATGTTCATCTTGAGCAGAAATAATGCTTTAGTTTTCACTATAGTTAAGCTTTCAGTTGTGATTAAGTAGACCAGCATGAAAACTAAATGGAAATTTGAGGAATTTTACTTACTTGAGTTTAATAGCTTAATAATTTAAGATCACATAATTATTTTCATATTAAAAAACAAACAACAGCAACAACAACCAGCCAATCTTTTGGATTAGACTACCTTCCCTTTTAAAAATTAAGGAAAAAGCACTCTAACTTGTGATTGCATTAATGTATTACTCCACCACATAGAATAACATGAGCTTTTCAGACCAAAGATGACATTAAGAAAGCAAAATTATCAAGCCACGTCAGTGATTTATCTCAATTTCTAAATATTTGGGCCCTCTGTCATTCTTCTGTGCTTGCAGCTGAACATAAAGACTACATTTTTTTTTTTCTTTTTCTGCTTTACTATTTTGGAGAAAACCTATTTATATTACTAAGTGTTTGGATAGTCACTGTGATTGTCATTATATGATAGAGTCCAGGAGTTATGCAATAATCATAGCATTGATTCAAGAAAAACTAACACTGAATGAAAGAAAACATTCCTAGTACCATGGGATAAAAGAAAAATTTGAAAATATTGTGAGGGGTAGAGCTTATACAAACAAGTTGAAGAAATATACACGTATAAAATTACAGATATACATGTACTTAAAGAAATCACTGGGGGGGAGGAGAGTCTGTAGAGATGGACATATAGAAATGTGCATCTAAATTCATAACATAACTTATTTGAATTGGTAAGAGCAGGCACCTGAATGCTAGCATCATACCTATCAACCATCAGTGTATTGTAAGTAGCAAACAAAATTGTTGAGCATAAACTTTTCCAATTAAGAGCTTAAGATCTAGCAGCGCCATATTTATAGACATGAACCAGAAGAGGAAGTTCTTGAATAAAGAAAAATTAATGTCATGTTCGATTTAGTATTGGTAGTTGAACATTTTTAATAAGAAAACCTGTCTATTTAGCAGTGGTATTTAATAGCTATTTTTTTCTAAAATCTTTATTCAGATCTCAGTATCATAACTACTGCTAATAATAATTTCAATAGGTCTAATAATTATTTTGTCTATTACTATCTAATAATTAAAAAGCAAAAAGTAATTTAAAGCATGCAGTTTTAACAGAGCTTGACACATACAGCTGAACACTGTGAAATGAAATAAAATAGCCTTCATCTATACAAAACCTCAGACTCAACTCTCCCTATATCTTCCAATAAGATATTCATCCAGGGGATTAAATAATTTTATGAAGTAATTTTATGACCCCAATTTTGGACTGTTTTCCATAACCTTTTACTGTTACCATCCCTGTACTTCACTTTCCTCGTGGATTGAACAGCTGTTTAGAATTTAGATACATCAAGTTTTGATGAGAACAATTCGTCTTAATTTCTGGTCAATTACACCCAGTGAAAGTCATGATCTCCAACATTTGCATATACTGAACAGGCAATATGAAAGTAATCAGAAGACAACATAGGGAAAGCTCATCTATTCTATAAACATGGTACTAAAAGATAGGTAAATTACAGATTTCCATGTGCCATCCACTCTGGCCTTTATCACCATGTGCTCAGAAGGCATTTGCAAACTGTCCCATGGGAGGAACCGTAGGCACATAATATTGGCCAAATACAGGTCAAGCAGGAGACAGTCTTTAAGCAAGTTCCTCAACTACCTCCATTACCAGGATCTTCTCCCAGTAAAAGCCCTGGGGCAAAGCAGTTTGCATGCATAGGTCAAACCTTTCTCAAGTGTTTGAAGTGAGTGTGGCTTCTACTCTGCATACAGCCTCTTGTCTTGCAAGAGTCCATCACAGCTAAGTGCTGCATGATACAGAAACAAAAGTTCATGCTGCTGATCTAAGTCATTGCCACAGTAAGGATATATTTTTCTAATAACAGCAAAGGAAAAAGAAAAAGCACACTACACTTGAATAACCTCTATTTGTAGGCATTGTCATGGTTTTAATTAAACCACAATCACCCATTAGCAGTAGCACGGAGTACTTACTCAACACACACCATGCAGCAGTTTTAACCAGTCTTCCTGGCCCATCAACTTACAGTTCACAAATCCTGATCTTTTGCCGTATATTTCTGCTTGTCTACTTGTATGTCTGGAAGCTATTTCTTGATCTTTCTAACTGACCAGTAACAAAGCTGTGGCTTGATTTGTTGTCGTAGATGCTATATTTAAAGAAAATTCTCGTACCCTTATTACTGAAGATAAGAAAATGGGAAACAGTCCTTCTGAGAGCCTCTGTCAGGTTTCATACTCATCACAAGCCAGCTGGTGCTTAAAATTAATTACAATTGGTTACCTTGGCAACACTAAATCATGCTTGAAAGTTTCAATATCATTTATCCTTACAAGTTTCCACAGCAATTTCAGTTGTAAGAGTAAAAGACTGGGGACCAAAGTTCAGCAAAAAAAAAAATAAAAATAAATCTGAACTGCCACTACATCAGCACCCCTTTCTCTCTCTCTACCTTGCATAAAAGCATTCATAGCTTGTTGCATTGTCCTTTAAAAACATTTGAACTTTGGATATCTACCCTTAAAAGGCTATTCAGCAAATGCCTGCTGTTCCCATTAGACACCTACTGTTCAAGTCATAGATTCTTAGATCTCTGCTAAATTGATATTGATTTTATATGTTCAATTAAAAGCATACGATAACTGGGTTGAAAGGAAAGACAGAGGAGCTTGTATGTTATTTTTAAGTAAGGTAGAAAACAACAAAGCTACTTTCAAATACATCAGTCTCTTCTGAACAGTCAAAATTTCCCCAATGATTTAGGATAAAAAAGCATCAGGAGAACATTAAGTCTTACTCAGTTCCTTACATTTGGAATAGAACCTTCATTTTCCCAGTAAGATGGGCTTTTCAGTATATAGATTTTCCTGAAGAGTGGGGGCTGGCAGGTTATAAGCTCTGTACCTAAGTGCTTGGGCATACTTTGATAACATTCCTTTTCCTACGTTAGTAGCTTTGAATGATTTTTAAGTTAAAGTTGGTACTTCCCCTGCAACTGCCAAATTTGTAGCTTTTCTACTTGCTAATCTGCTGTATGACCCAACACAAATGCATATTCTCATTTCATAATCCACACCGCAAATAACCTACCCAGATACCCTCACAATAATGAGATCCAATATCCAGACGGATGCAGGCACTGACACTCCAGAAAACAGAGAGAATTTCACTAAGTTCTTCCCCTAGCAATTTTAGTCTAGAGTGAGGATAGAAGAAAGTAAATTGACAACTTCTGATCTGAAGAATACAATGATTTCCATCAGGAAAAACACCAGCATAAAGTAGCATAAAATAATGTCTATTTAGAAGGTGAAGGATGCGGTGTAGTTAACCCTACCCTCAATAGATGTATGCATAAAGGCAGAGTTTTGGAATCTATCACAAAAAGCAAGTAAAAGGCATTTCTTGTAAGCTGATATTTAAAACATGTCCCCTCTTTCATTATAAGATGTGAAAAATATGCTCTTTTGCATTTTTTCAGATCCACAGAAAACTGGAACCATAGAGACCAACTGAAACCATAAAGACCAATGAAATCTGTATTAGACCAAAAAAGTAGACATAGCACACTAAGTTCCTCTTTCTTTTTAACATATTACATAGAATTTTTCAGGTATTTCTTTCACAACTAATATCATGATACTTAAAATTAAACTATTTGAATAGTCAAAAAAAAAAATTATGTGTTGCAGTGTAGGTGCAGGCTAACTGAACACTGACCTTTCCCTGCTCCTACAGTGCTGCTTTCACTGGCACAAAACATAGAGAGGAGTAGGCTGATCAACACCAAGTTGTGAGAGCATGTCAAATACAGGGATAGAAAGGCCTCTATTGTCCGGCAGGCAGAGAAAGAGATAGAACTATAGGGCATATAATTAACACACAACATTCCCCCTGAACATGGATGAAAACACAGGAGCACCGGCAGGTGAAGTAGATGCACCTTTACTTGAAGTTATTAATTCATACAGCAGCATGTAACTGCTTCATTAACTCCACAGATCTGGGGCTGAGATGCATAGCCTTGCTTTGCCCTTTGGATGCTACTGCATTCCAATGCTGTCTTTCATTACAATTATTATTAATTAAGGACTAATCAACAAGAATAATGACTAAAGAACCGAATCACTATCATAATACACAATACTTATGATAGTGAAAGTTTCTGGGGTAGTCACGGTCTATCAGAGTCTGTGGAGCTTTTTTAGCTCAGTTCAAATGGAAGCCTTTAGCTAAAAATTATTTAAAGCTCACTTCCTCATTTCACTTTGCCCCCACACATCTTTTCTTGGCTACACACAGCTTTCAAGAAGCATTTTGAATTTTACCCTATGATACTTGCACCACTGCATTGCTCACAAATAGAAAGAAAGAAACAGTGTTTAAAACCTGACCAATTTTTCATCTGGTTCTTATGTATCATATAATCTACCAGCTATACTATTTCAGTTAGAGATTTCTTTAGATGAGAACCACCAACCAAGTTGACATGTCCACTAAGGTGGATGACATCTTTAAATTTCTCTCTGCTAACAAATTATTAAAATTGCAGTTTGGGCTCAGATCTTCTGTGTGACAGACTAGTATAGTACCTCCACTGTTTTACCTGGCTCTCTGTTTATTTGTTCTTAATCTTAGGCTGCATGTATGGGTATCTGCCCTCTGTGCACATTGCTCATCAGAAAACTCCAGTTGCTATGGTGATTGCTTAAGAAAAAAAAAAAAAAAAAAAAAAAAAAAAAAGATGAATTGTGAAGGAGATGAATAAATGACCAATATCTAAAATGGGAAAATGGTACTTAAGTTTCAAGTTCTGATGGGACTGTTTGTGAAGGACTATATTCTCATTTATGAAAAAGGCAGATCTTTTCTTCTATTAATTTTTCCAGATTAGTACCTATGGTGGAAGGGATTATAAAAAAGGGTCAAGGTGAAACAGTGGGGAAAAAAAAAATAATCTAATATTAATTCTGTACTTACCTAAGCATGTTTTTTTGTTCCAGGATCTATCAAAGTGGGACAAAATTACTCTCATAGCATAAAGCAATATAAATCACAAGGAAATTAAATAATATGCCCAAGGCCAAAAAGGGTCATTGCTTCCTGATACCTGAACTCAATCACTCTACATTACTGTTTCAGATAAAGATTTAATATATTAAACTCCTTAACTTGACAAAAAGGTGCATGTACACAGACACACTTCAGTATATTAGGTAATGAATATTTATACACTCACACAATTTACAAAGGAAGTACAGAATCAAAATCCAATACCTGATCAAAGCCAGCATTTAAGGCTTTACAATCCCCCAGTTTTAAGCTTAAATTGTCACAGAGATGTTTCCCTCAGTGAAACTAAAGAATACAATGTGCATTGGAATACTTAGATTACCTAGATAGTGCTTCATCAACTGCCATATCTCTCTGTAACTCCATCTGCCTTACTACTGCCTAGGAGGTAGATGACTGCAATCCTCTGATAGCCTCTTAGGAAGAATTTAGAGTCCCACAGTGTTCAAAATAAATTAGTGAAACTTCAGAACATCAAGTTTCTACTCCATGAAAGAGGAAAAAGAAGCTGAAGTTGGGACTAAGCCCCAGGTCACCAACATAAAAGGCAGCATCAGCAACCCCTCAGGGAATCCTGTGCCTTCAAAGAGTTTCCAACAGTTAAAACAATCACTTAAAATCTAGCTGGCTTGCTGCAAGTTGAATAATTAATATGTTATTAAAATCAACCACAGAAATAGATACCAAGAGCAGCACCTACTTCTAATATTCTATTATTGTTTTACACAAACATTCACTGTTACTACACGAACTTAGAGGCACTGTGGTTAGATAACTATGGTTATCATTAGATGTGTATGACGTTAGTTCAATGAATTATGTGAGGACAACAGACACATTTGAAGACAGCTCCACGGGCACGTATAGGAATCTAATGCCTAAGTAAAACTTCATTACTGGCATCATAGCTGTCTAGTTTTGTTTAGCAGAGGAGGTAACTGCCTCTCACTCTAGCACCTTATGCCTGTCATAGCTTTAATTTTGGTGGATTTAATCAACATACTAATATTCTTTTCATTTTAAGAGGTTCATCCACTGAGATGCATCAATGCTGGCATGTGATAAACACTCCACTAACTGAAAATTGTACCAAAAGTTCAAAACACTTGTATGCTTCAAAACAGTTGGATTTTTTAGTACAAATTTATTCCTTATTCACAAATTTATAGGAGAGTGTTTGCTTTTCAGCAGAAGGGAAACTTGCAATAGCTTTCACTATACCATTCTGTTTCCATAATTAGTGTTGGGTTCTTGGTCTCTCTAGATACATAGACTTTGTTCTGATTCCCAATTGAAAGAACAGGTTGTAAGCTATATATTATATAAATTATCTGAAAAGTAGCCATCATCTTCTCATTACTATAAGGATAACACAGTATGAATTTAACCAGGGCATTCATACAAAATTATGCTATTCATGAAAATATTCAAACACAAAAATGGTCTCACATACTAAGAAACACCATGGAGATACCTCTTTCAGCTACCCAAAGGGCAATCTAAACTAATGAAATGGAAGAGTCTAATCTGAAAAATATTTAGACAAAGTTTCTGGTGAACTGTGCAATTAATGTCACTGTCCTCATTATTTAATTTTAAAACCTAACAAAAAAGTATGGGTTAGGTTAACTACTTTATCTGAGCGGAAGAAATAACTCTTATTTTCTTTCTCTGGTTTCAAAAGGCAGAAACAGGGCAGCAGTGCAGGCAGAAAAAAGAAAAACTACTTGGCAAGAGACAGGTGATAGTAAAGCCCATTACAATTCAGAGAACAAAAACTGCTTCAGCTACATTTTAAGTAGATACCTTCAGGTACCTTGTGTAATTTATGGATAGCTGCAGGTCTAGAAGCATCTATGACAGCTGCAGAATTCCATTCCTCTAATGAAGTTAACTAAAGGTATTTAAAAATGTCATTTCTTAATCTAAAACTGAATAAAAGCCATAATTTCTCTTATGGGTATTTACACATTTGAGATGAAGTGACTGCACAATAGGAATCCTAAAAGTAATTACTTCCCATACATTTATATTCTAGCTGAAAGAGCTAGTACCTGCTGGTTTCCTTTCCTATAGAGAATTACTTGAAGGTTTTTGCATTCTCTCCTAGGGGTGAAATACAATAGGAATCTACAGAGAACATCAATTTTCTTCACTTTTGTAATGTTTACAACTTCCCTGTAGTATTTATCAAGAAATATACAACTCCCCATAGTTAGAGCTGTGCAGGCTAACAGTAGGCATTCATGGGGTTGATGGAACTATTGATCATACAAACATTAAAATTATGTCTCCTGTAGTAAACGCCAATAAAACAGAGGTACATTAATCAGGAAATCAATATGCTTGTCAATAGAAAGGCTAACTTTGACAATGTAATGCAGCAGGCAGACCTACTGATGGTGGACCAAAACACAAGTAACCCAGGTAGTGACCTTTCTGTTTGACTTCTAGCTGTGATGAAATACTGAATGAATAACCGGAACATACAGAATGAAAGGAAGGAGTAAAGAAGTTGGCTGTTTAAATCATTCTGTAGAAACAAACTAAATTTTTGCTACAGTGACCTTTAGTTGTTTACTTTAAAGCAAACAAACAAAACAACCTCAACAAACCATCAACCTGCTCTCCCCAAATAATAATAATTAAAAACACCCTAAAAAAAAAAAAAAAGTAATAGTAAAAACCAACAATGAAACTCCAGCCTTCGGGTTTATGGTTTTTATTATGTCTAACAGACAGTAACAGTAGAATAAACTTCTAAAATTATTTGATGCTTTGAGGAAAAAACAAATCATTTGTATCATTTGCCCTTTAAAACTTTATTATTATCCTTTTATGAAACAGGTTTATTATTCATGCCTTCAAAGACTCTTTTAGGTAGAAGCTGTACTTCAGGTGTGATCTGTCTATTAGATTTGTAATAAAGAAACACATTTTCCTGGATAAGAACAGCATATTATTTTGTCATCTTCTTTGTATGGGTTAACTGAAATTACCTATTTGAATCCCTGAGGACAAAGTTAGACCTTAACAGATGCTACAGCTTATCTGAGCCCTCCACCCTGAATAGTTCAGACTCAGCACTAGGCTGCAAGCTTTGGAACAATTCAGTCATTTTTTTTTTGTTTTGTTTGTTTTTGTTTTTCCATTTGTTAAAGGACACCAACTTACTGACCAAACACTTAAAAATATATGTGAAAAGCACAATTCTAAATGAGTTAATTGAGAAAGTTATTTTCTGAGTTATACCTAAATACTTTATATATTATTTGATGAAAATACACATTAATTTGTATTCATTATTTAATATGTGTTAAAAATACATATTAAACAGAAAGAAAAAAAGACAATAGGCAGCAGGTGATGTTGCAAATGTAACTATAAAATAAATAACATGCAAAAACAATTTTACATGGTTTAAAGGTGGCTTTTTTTTTTTTTTTTTAGAATTTCAGAATATTTGTTTGGGAGGATAGTTGTGACTTTGTGACTTACAGGAAATATTTTGAAACACTGTAACTCTCTATGACATAAGAAAAACAATTCCACCTTACAACAAAATATTTGTGATAAATACAGAGATACAGACCTTTCTTGTTTTAAGCAGCTGCTCTGGCTATCTCCTAGATCTGTTTTATATGTAAATCATATAACCATTTTCACAAAATGAGCAGTCATAAAAGATTTCTGACATTCTGTAACTCTCATTTCACTTCCATATCTCAACTAATATGTTATATACCAATATGCTTTTCAAGCATGCATTACTAGTCCTCATGCCAAAACAGAAAAAGCTATTCTTGGAGCCAGACACGATATTTTCAGTCTCATGAAATTTACTCCAAAAACAAAGATGACAAAAATCTCTCTCTCCATCACCATCTTGAGAATAAAAAGCTGTGGATTCATTTTAGGATTACTTTTATATGTATGTTGAAATAAAAATTGATCCGACACTAACCAAAATATACAGGAATTCTACAACATAAACCTGCATGTTGTTAATAACTGATATATGGTGGTGAAGTAAGTAATAGTGCAACATCTCTAAATGTTGTACTCCTAAAATAACTTGTGAAATGAAGTTAATTTTCTCTTTTCCTCAATTACAAAAACAAACAAACAAAAAAACACATTGTTTTGTCTCTTTGTCAATGACAAAAATGACAACTTTCATTTTCTTTCTTTGCCTATCTTTTTTTTTTTGTTGTTGTTTGTTTGTTTGGTTGTTTTTTTTAACTGTTACTGCTCTGGTGCTAAACATTAACAAGGCCATACCTGGCACAAGCCTAAGCAGTTATTTTTAGGGCAATTTTGTTTGAGTATTTATGAGCTTACATAAAACATCCTTAAGTATCAGAATTCTGATGCTTGTACCTTGTGATGCTCCAGGTTCTTTTAGAGTGAAATCTTGAAACGCAATCCTCCTCAAATAATTCCAAAGTCAAATGCTTGATTCAGACATAAACAATGACTTTGTAAAAGAAAAAGTTTGGAACATTTGCTCATCTAGGTGCACACAGACATCATCACCTCGTAGCCTGATCTCATTCGTTGTTTATGCTGGTTATTATACCAGTGTTGCTGGAATAGAAAAACATTCCATGGCACTAGAAACAGATATTTTAACTAAGATTAATGTCATCCACTGTGATAACCTCTCTCCTATTTTATTTACATTTTTGTGCTGGTATGTGGGATCATGAAGCCAAGCAGTTTCTATCCACTCCAGTGTTTTATTGTTAGACAAGCTCCTCCACTTTTACTTTTGGTCAACTCCCTTCATTTTCAAAATAATTCCACTCAAGCCTGAAAAAATGTTATTTTTTGTTGAAGATATTTATGGAGCAGCAGTCACCATGCAGGATAAGTGCTATAAATTTATTTTTATACTTACCACATTATTTCCCTCTCAGACACATATACTGACCCAGTTACAGTGCAAAATTAATATGTACTTCATAACTGAATACAGTTCTAGTTTTGAAAACCAAGTTAGAGAAAATTATGTTGGAGAACTAAGGTTATAATTTTTTTTTTCCCATGACAGGTAATTATAAGGACATTTATCACTCACCTCTCACCATAGAAAAATTGCAACACAATCTAGTTCAGCAAGAAGACAACTAGAATATAACCAGTTTATCAGAGCTTCAATATGTTTGGGGTATGATAGCAGCAGACTCTAAAATCTGCTGGCAAACAGGAAAACTTTGAAGAAGCTTGCCTTCATCCGAGTCTCTCACAGTGTCCTTACAGCTTCCTATAAGCACTTTTTCTTTAGAAAAATTTGTGTTCACTAAAACTGCTAGTCACAGAAGTGACTATATAACATGCATGAAGCCATAATGATCATAAGCTTTTGCCGCATGAGCTTAACTAAAACTCATTTCTTTGATTTGGCTATCCAAAATCATCTGCATCACTCTTCATATGAGAACTACAGAGAAAAACGTAGAACTTCAAATTGAATCTATGACTGTGAAGTTTAACTGATGAGATTGTTTTATAAATTAACTAGGGTTACCACAGTTGATTCCCTCTTAAAAGTTGCATACAAAAATATTAGGTATGCCTTTGTTACTAACAACAGTGCATAATTGTACATCATAAGAAAAATAAATCACTCAGAACAACATGCCAGCAAATTTGAGATCAATGTCAAAATACATACAAAAATGCAAAAGTGACATCCTCCCAGTGTAACTGCATATTTAGGAAAGTTTGCCAAGAACATGAATTGCATGGAAACACATCAGATAGTAGAAAATTAATCTAAATAACAGAAAATGGTCAGGGAGGTCAGTTTTCCAGGGCTAAAAAATGAAAATACCTGAGGTAATTTGGGAAGGAGACAATTGTCTTATGTGAAGT
This sequence comes from Aythya fuligula, assembly GCF_009819795.1. Taxonomy (NCBI): domain Eukaryota; kingdom Metazoa; phylum Chordata; class Aves; order Anseriformes; family Anatidae; genus Aythya; species Aythya fuligula. Next base: position 27,593,263 of record NC_045566.1, on the reverse strand, counting down.
TGTGAAGACAACAGATATTTATAAGGGGATGAGGAAACACTTTAGATTACAGGTTCTGGAAAGCATGTATGGCTAAGAAAAGAAAGCCATGTAACTACACAGTTTGAATATCAATTTTTGTTTTCATTTTGTGCTACTCAAGCAAGTTCACAAAGAGGAAGAGGAGAAACAGTATTTCATCCCAGGGCAGCAAAACATAAATTTCCTTCTTGTCCCAGTTATGATCTTCCCTTCTTTCACTTCTTAGTTTTAACTAGCCATTAAAAAATCTGACAAACTGATTTAATGATAACATGCATAAATTAATATAACATATTACTGAAATTGGATTGTGATGTATCAATAAAAATGTCTTTATATATAATTTACCTGGTATTTTTATTTTTTTGAGCATTTGCTCAGAATAGGAGACAACAAACATTGCCATTTATAGCTATGCTTCCTTTAAAGGAGCACCACAAAATATATTTGCTCAAAAAACAGAACTCTTTGAAAATTAGAACTGTAAAGTAACTAGGATTTTTCCACATTCAAATCTGAAGTTATCTATAAGCTTCTGATTCAGACGTAGTTTTGCACCAACATAATCACATAAACTAGAAAACGCTTGAAAATGAATGTTAACTTCCAGCTGTTTCTGACTTCTCATTCAAAAAGGTGTCAGCTTTCCAGTCATAATACCAGCTGCAAAGCAGTAGCAATTTGTAAATACTATCCAAAGAGAAACAGAAATGTTTTGGAGAAATTCAGAAGTCCCCTACAACCAATTAGACTTTGTCATATCACACGTTCACTGACAGATCTAGTAATTACCTGTAGAGCATCTAAAGACTGAAGAATGAAATCTTAAATGTCAAGATTGTTACTTTTATTTATTTCTTCACATAACTGTAAACCTATCAGTGTACACCACAAAAACATTCAAGCTGCTTTAATAACTAGCTGTCAACTGTAGTTACTGTGTCTCCCCTATCAGTAATAACAGAAAGATCTGGGGCATTCCATTAGAATTCACACGTATTTTTTTTTTTTTTTCCTTTTGGTGACAATTAGAATTGATTCATGAAAAAGAGTCAGCTTTTTTTTTCTGTTTTTGTTTCATATTTTTTGTTTGTTTTTCATTTGTTGTTGTTGTTGTTTTTGTTTTTACTTGAATGTAATTGATATTTTAGGCTGAAATTTACAAGTGTTTGCCTTCTCACAGTACTCACATGAAAACGTGTGTCCTGAACAGGAAAAATATTATGTAAATATATCAAAATATTATCCCTATTTTTAACTCCACTAGAGGACAGAGGCTTTACTAGAAAGTGAGTCATTTAGAGGCTAACTTAAAACTTAGAGATGACAGTGAAACATACACGGATCTTAACTGAGATAGGAGATCTGCTATGCTCAGCACTGTAGAAATACATAGAAAAGACCTGCTGGATAAGGGAGGGAAATTATCTCTGATTTTCATTTTATGTCTATATACATAAAAAAAATAATAAATAAAGGAAATGTCATGGGACACAAAGACCATCAGGCTGGCAGAGACCAATACTAATCAGGGTATTTTTCCAACAGCAGTGCAAGATTCCTAGGGCCTTGGAAATGAATGGAATAAATAAATAAATAAATAAATAAATAAATAAATAAATAAATGAATAAATCCTTTCATGGCACATACGAATCATCAGTTTCTTCAGGATATTGGATTGATTAAACTGTTTGAATGGATTGTCTTATTTATTTCAGCACACATTCTTTAAAGAAAGAATTTCATCATCATAAAAAATGTTTTTTTTTTGAGTTATCTTGGCTAAAGCTATTTTGCACTAAAACTAATCTTTTCCAAAATGTCTCAAATTCCTTATATAACAGATAAGAGCTGAGCTCAACAACTCACACCTCTTCATAAACTGAACTCTTATTTCCAGAAATATGGATTGAAGGCAAATGCAAGGCCTATGCATGATCATTCCAGTTTTATTTGCTGCCCTGAACCTTTAAACTTCCACTAAATATCTTTAAGAGAAGTGAGAAAACTAGAAATGAGAGAAATCCTATTCTCTAGTGATGAAAGAAAACATAACACCAAGATGTTGTTAAAAAAGAAAAAAAAGAAAAGAAAAAAAAAAAGAAAAAAAAAGAACATATATTGGCTCAAACTGACTCTGAAGTGAATGGAATTCAATCAATCTCATCTACTGAAAATAAACACTCTTTGGCTGATTAGAGAGCAAAGCAGTTATCTGCAAATGACTGCCTTAATTTATGCTGAATTTTGCCTCATTGCCATTCTGCACTTTATCTGTATCCTGAGAGGAAAAAAGAAAACAAAAGTGGTGAATAGAAGATAAATGAGATCAGAAAGAAGAAAAGGTGTCATTTATTTGCAATACAGAGAAGATTTTCTCTTCAGCTTTTTTTTTTTTTTTTTTTTTTTTTAGTTTATTTTTCAGGAGGATTAGCTGAAATAAAGCTGCTGAAATACAACTGGTCAAAGAGGGCTTATTTGGTTAAAAGCTTGAAAATCCTCTATGATAACCAGTCAGTTTCATAACTAGTATATATTTTCATCAAGGCAGTAACTAAAAATCAAATTTCTGTTCAAATTGCATTCCTTCAATAACCAGGAACAAGTCCTACTCTTTTTGTACACTAATGACTTGGCACTGACACGTTTTACCATTTTTATTAGTAAAGTACAACCTTATTAGTTGTACTTTAGTAAATTAGTAAAAACACTTTGGACACAAGTTCCTGTAAGTTCAGCTTCAAATTAACTGAACATTCAGATGTGAAATTCAGATTTAATTCCCTGGGTACCTGGTCTTCAATGATATTTACCCAAATACTACCTGACCATTTTTTCTCCTACAGCTACATTCACCTGATGATTCAAACAGAGAAACTAGATGAATCTGTGAATATTTCTGCAGAGATTAGGTTCATGTATGCTTGCACTTTCACATCAAAATATATTGCCATATTTTATGAACAATGAAAAACTGTGAATAATGTACAATGGCCATTTATTTTAAATGGTCACAGAATTTGATAACATTTAAAATATTATGTAGTCCCTTGTGATTCCTGTAGTCATATTGATATGCTAAATTAAATACACTAAGTACACTTAAAAAAAAAAAAAAAAAAAAAAAAAAAAAAAAGGTTCTTTTAAAAGAAGAAAAAAATAAAGAAATCCGTAAGTGTCATTAAACTACCATATCTATTAAGACAAGGTGTAAAAATGATAGGTTGGGATGGGTTGATAGGTTCATGAGACAGATGAAGTCTGTTTTTAAAAGAGGTAAAGGATCTTATCTATATTTTAAAGCAAAAATAGCATCAATTACATACATACATTTCAGAAAGATCCCCATACAATGTAAATTAAACATAAATCATAAAAAGTCTATTGGTATCACCTAAAATCAGAAAAACACATATTGACAAATAATATATTCCAATATTGTGTGTGTATTTATATATATTCAAAGCTGTTCTGTTTGTTCAAATATAAGAATAAAGTATTGTGGAACCCTACGAAGAAAAATGGATATAAGAAATGAATTTCAGCAATCACTACCATTTTGCTCTGCAGACAGTAAGGTGAAATGAAACTGAGAATTCCTGTAAACTGTGCTAAAAACAGCTTTCTCTGGGTGTTTTTCCAAAAGTATAATTCTCATCATTACAAAAATGTATCTAATGTATCTAATGCAGATATGGTAAACCTCCCAGTCAAACACAGGAAGTTGCTTATTAGAGAGTCAACAAAAATGGGTATTTAGGCCAGGCAGAGTACTCTTACTAAGAAACAAATGAAGTTACAGAAAAGAGTTCATGAACAGCTTTTCCAAGCAAATTAAAATAAGTTACACTCAGGATCAAAGACTCAGTTTGCAAAGGTATCTTTTTTTTTTTTTTTTTCTCCTCGTTACTTTCTATGACCAGTATCTGGTCATATATTTTATGATAGGTAGGAAGATAAATCCAAATTTCATCTATGATTTTGTATGAAATCAGAGGGAAAATATTAAAAGAATCAATACTTCTTATCACTGAGATGGAAATATGGCAGTACGAGATGGAAATATGGCAGTACCTGGTTTCTGAGTTTTCCCAGAAGAATGGCAGTCAGAACAACACAGTAATCCCCATGAACCCTGGCTTTAAATCTATTAATCTCTATTCTATAGAGATTATTTTTGAAGTCAAACCTATAGGTCAACCTATATCCTACTAAAGACACCATACCCTTGATAAAAATTTGCAGATTAGATAACTGATGGACAACTTCACTCTTGTTTCTCAGAAAACTACTGTATGGTTCTTCTGATAACTTTTTTTTTTTTTTTTATCATACATCTATTATTTATTAACAAACCAGTGATAAACACATGCATTTGGAATTAGTCAATGTTCTCTTCCATTTTAGTGCCAGACAAATGAAAGCACAGATCTCACTTTCTAATGAGAGGACAAAGGACTGTTGGTTACTGTGCATGTTTTCTGTAAAAAGGTCACTGGCACCCCATTTTCGTAAGCTGTGTTTATCTTCCAGTTATCACATTCCTGAAAAACACACGAGGTATTGACAAAGTGCCTTACTTCTGACATCCTGCAGAATTGTTCCAGAAGCCTTTTTACACATACAGTCTATAAGTCACAATCTAAAGCTTATTCTTTCCTTATTAATTCTTCCAGACTTTTTTGATAAAAAAATGACTAAACTTGTATATCACACTTTTAAGCACAGAGACAAACAGATGTTGGCCAGCTTTATATTGTATCTTCTAGCAGTACTTTGTAGGACAGCGTTAGTAAGAGTTTTGCATCTGTTAACCTTGTTCTCACCAACAAAGAGGACCTGGTGGGGAATATGAAACTCAAGGGCAGCCTTGGCAACAGAGATCATGAAATGGTGGAATTCAAGATCCTTAGTGCAGTGAAGAGGGTGCACCAGGAAGCTCACTTTCCTGGACTTCAGGAGAGCAGACTTTGGCCTCTTCAGGTATCTGCTTCGTAGAGTACAATGGGATAAAGCCATGGAAGGAAGAGGAGTCCAAGAAAGCTGGTTAGTACTCAAGGATCACCTCCTCCAAGCTCAAGAGAGATGCATCCCAGCAGAGAGGAAACCAGGCAAAAATGTGATGAGTCCTAAATGGATGAACAGGGAGTCCATGGACACACTCAGACACAAAAAGGGAGCCTACAGAGGATGGAAGCAAGGACAGGTAGCCTGAAAGGAATACAGAGAAATTGTCTGAGCTTCCAGAGATCAGGTTAGAAAGGCTAAGGCCCCCACGGTTGATACACTGGAGGGAAGGAAAACCACCCACAAGGACCTTGACAGGCTTGAAATTTGGGCCCATGCAAACCTCAAGAAGTTAAACAAGGCCAAGTGCAAGGTCCTTTCTCTGGACTGGGGCAATCCCAAGCACAAATACAGATAATTTGGGGTGGGATCAACTTACTTGATCATTTCTGTGATAACATGCTTGCAAAAAAGCTACCCACTGATTCATTTATCAATGAAAGACCTACTTTTCTGAGTATTTTTTGGTGATACAAATATCAAATTAGCAACACTGTTGCAGATTTAATGTTGCTGTTGCCAACAATTTTATAACTGAATTTTAAAAGGGCAATTACTCCACGGCTGTTGATTGATACTAAACTAACACAATCTTTGTGCAGTTTAAATACCACAAGTGCTGCACCTGTTTCCAATTGAATTATTAATGGCACTGTCTATTACAGTTATCTTTCTATTTGTGTTAGTACAACTTAAGAACGGAATTGTTTCTTAACTGTATATTTGTCTTTCACTTTTTAACTTTTGTTTCATCTTTTAAATTGCATTATTCTAATTTTTTTTACTTCATATGTAATTAATTCAAAGAATTACAATAAAAGACACTCTTGCTTGTGTATGCTATTTGCGTTCCTTCTCCAACATGTACCTTCTCAACACTTAACAGGCCCTCTACACTCAGAAACAGGTTATTAGCAACAGACACCTCTAAAAAAACAGATCCTGTTAAAGTGCAGTAGTTTTTTGTTGGTGGTGATGGTGCTTTTTTATTGTTGTTGTTGTTTGTTTTTTTGTTCCACTGCATACCACAGAATTATACACCAGGACAGATTGGACAGAACATAGTTGGCTTGAATTATAACTACAAATACTAAAATCCACATTAAAGAATTAGCTCAGATTATTAGAACAGACACAGAGTATAACAGGAGAGCAACCAAATGCTTCCTGTCTACTACTGTAAGATACAACTGCACAGTAAATGGTATTTTGTTTTCCTTTCAAGTCTGCACTTCTCATTATCAGAAAAGACATAGAATAGGGAAGGCAGTGATTTAAGATGGTAAGACTGCTATGGTGGGTTTGCATAACCATGACTTATTGACTCTTCTGTTCTTTTTAAGATTCCAATTATCATTGTTTTATAGGTACCAAAAAGATCACATAGATGCTGTGGGATTATTATTATTTTTTTTTTTTTTTAAGGGGAAAGGGAAAAGGAAAAGGAACAGGAAAATAGAAGGAAAAAGGAACAGGAACAAGCCTCATCACTCCCCAGCAATATAAAATTGAAAAATAATAATAATCAGTGGAAAAAGACTTCAATGGATTGTGAAATTCCTGTCACAGAAAATGGAAAGCCTCAAGTAAGAATAGCCATCAAGGTAGAAATTCTTTAACAGCTTGTGTTAGTTTCTAGTTTATAGAAATATATTAAAAAGATGTCTCATTTCTGATGCATTTCGTTCAGATTACTACTTCAGTGCAAAATGATATTGCCATAGTCTTAACAATTATAGATGTTTCAGCATTATCAAAGCAGCAATGTTATACTTATTAACTTACGTAGAATTTAATGAAATTAAGGCACTCTGTAAGTTTGATTAAATAATGGTAGTATAACTAATTAAATATATTTTGGTCTATTAACAAGTGACTCAAATCATTACATTAATTTCTGGTAATATTCCAAAATGTTACCTAATCGAGCCTGTAGGTACAACTAATTTGTTCAAACAAATAGCATTGTACATTCCCCCCATTTAACTTAATATGTTAATTAAGTTGTTCTTATTATCTTAATCTTCAACTATGAAAATGGATATGTCAATCTCCCAGTTGTTCAAGTAAAATCCCTATAATCTTGTGACTTTGCCTCTTAATAACTAGGTATATTTAAAACCTCCAGAGTAGCCAAGTTAATTCCGCTGTATAATAGTCACTGTTGTAAAATTTGACTTTTACTGCATTCCAATTCTCAGAACCAATTAGCACACTTTATGACTCCATTTGGAACAACTCCAAGTTTACAACCATATCACTATACTTCATTATTACTTTATTTAAACAGTCTGACTTAGACCCTTGCTACTGTAAGGTGGTCTGCTATCAAGTTCTGGAAATATAACATATATTAAACAGATGTCAACACTACAGATTTTTAATTAGCTGCTCTCACTTTGTAACATTTACTTAAGCTCCTGAGTACTGGAACCATTTAGTGCCAGTGAGGTATGATGTCCTTCAAATTGGACAAGAGGGGCAAACTGGTCATGGGAATGAAAACAATAAAAGGTCACAGTCAAGTCTGAATGTGGAATAGCTACAAGACACTTCAGGTAATAGCTTGACAGTGTAAATGTGGCACACAATAGAAAAGTCTAAGAAAGTCCTCTAGGGTTTGCTCTTGGTTTTCAAGCACTCAGAAACACTGAGATTTTGGTAAGTACCTTGATCTTGTGACTTGCAATCTGCTATTGCAGCAAATAAATAAATAAATAGAATGCATTTATCAAGGTCCAAGGAAATAGTCAGAGGAGCAGATTAAACATGCAGTGGAAGAGTACTGCATGTCACCTACCTTTTTCCCCTCAACACATCATTGTTTTTCATAGTGTTTCCTCACACAAATGCTAAAGAGAAGAGAAAGACAGGTAATTCAGAGGCTAAGATGTGTTGCCATTTATTTAGAGGATACTTTACCACAAAACTATTTGCTGCTCTGGTTTAGCTAACAGCCAGAAACCCTGTGGGATGGGTATCCACCTGACAACTCTGAACTCCCAGAAAGCTTTCCTGACTACTTCATGAATCTCTTCCTACTTTCAACTTTCTGAAAGGGTATAGTTCAATGTTACTGCTAAAACAACTCGGGGACTCAGCAAGATGTGTCTGATAAACAGCTAACTCAACATTGTTCTTTCTATGTTTTGGCTTTGGTAGTGCAAAAAAAGCTCTCAAGTATAGTTTCTGTTGCAATATTTAAGACTAGTTTATTATAATTTCTAGGAAATGAAGTCCTAAATTTGCCCCTTAGAAAAAAATAATTAAATAAATAATTCTCTTCAGCTATCAACATGAAAGATATTAAATATTGCATCAAGAATTTGAAACAAAACATTCCATTTTTTCCCCATGTTTTTCTCTACCAAGTGTGCAACTCAGTTGCATTTTGAGGAGAAAATACACTGACATCCAGAAAGGATCCAAAGGTACAACAATCACACTTCTCTAATGGAAAAACTTATGGGTACTAAGGGAAATTAAGCTAGATATTTTTGTGCAGTGAGATAAAAGTTCGGATAATGAATGAGAAAGGTAGTAGAAGCCTGATTCCTGACCCATTGTTAAGAAAGCCAAGAAGAAAACATTTGTGAGCTGGGGATTATACTGTCAAAATTATATATTTTATTTATAAATAGAGTGGGTGCTATTTTCTGTTGACTGTCAAAAATGGCTATATGTGTTTGGGGGAGGGAATTCATTTTTTGTTTGTTTCTTTTTGTTGTTGTTGTTGTTCTTTTTGATTTCACTATGAAGGACCTTATTTCCAGACACTATTAGAATCTACAGAAAATACCGAACTTATCTTCCATCTCCACAGAGTCCTTGTTAACAACAATCCCTGATTTTGTTTCATGATTTCTTCTTTCCTTAGTAAAACAAAAGTAACAGCAACAATAACAGGCTATTATTTAACTTCCAGCAGTCTAACTATCATCTAGATTAAGGAGGAATGAGTTGTCACCTTACTGATCCAAAATCCCATGAGATAGGAAAAAACATTGGTCTGCAAAGCAGGAACATCCCACATAAACTAAGATCCCCTTTCTTCCTGCAATCTCATACTATGAAGTGGCCAAAAATGGAAAGGACCCTATTAAAGAGTCTTCAACCTTTTGAAGACCAAGTGCTGTAGGCAGCATGTAAGCTTAACAAAAGTCCCAACTCCTTATGACAGCCACGTGTTCTTTAAGGCACCATTCAGTCCCAGAGTTAGCAGGGTATCCTGCTGTATCCTTCTGCAGGATACAGAAAGATACATGCTGTATCAGGGTGTGCAGCACCTGAATGAGAATCTGTCTACTCTGACCACTAAACAAGAGCTTTCTTATAGAAAGGTCAGAACTGAAGAGAGGACAGGCAACAACATCACTGAAAAGAGGCTATATCCTGGTGGCCTCATAAAAGCAAGTGCCAGGATGAAAACAGCTGCCTCCTCTAAGGTGATTAGTTCCTTTTCCTGAAGAGGAAGAAAACTGTAGCTGAGAAGATAAATGAACTCAAAACAGGCAAATTTCACCTGCATAAGGGTCTGTGAAGTTCATAACTCCCATGTGGATTTTCAAATGACCTCTGCCCTCGCTCTTTTTTTTTTTTTTTTTTTTCCACACAAAAAATGAAGACCTTGTAAATTCTGCTTCAAGTTTCATTTTGAAAGGCCTGCACAGTCTTACTGATCGTATTTCAAAGAACTAATACAACACTGCTAAGCTTTTAAACACATCATGATCCTCAAAATCTAAAACTTCACTCTTATTTTTAATCTATTTTCTAAAGTAAATAAATCTAACATGAATGTGCCAGGTTTTTGCACGCTTCTTTTTGCCTCTTACTTCCTCCTAACAAGTAAATTTCCAACTGAGGAATACATTTTCATCAAACCTGAATATTACTGAGGTTTTCAAGATAATATATATATATATATCAAAAAATCAAAAAGTTTTCAAAGCTTCCTTCTTACCTTTGACACACACTTTAAATGCATCAGTTCCAAACTCACTTTGTACCTTGGGAGTTTAATGCATTAGAAGTCCAAATTCATAGATCTGCGCTTATGCAACTTTAAATATGTATGTATTAATATGTATGCATGTTATTTGTATATGTATGTATTTTATTTGTCATACATCAGATTTATCTATATCTGTAACAAAACAAAAAAAGAACAAAACAAAACAACAAAAAAAAGATAGTACACTGCATCTTTTCTGCCAGGAAAATTGGAAAGTGTATGAAGGTGAAAAAAAATCAGACCAACTGAGATTTTTTGGCTGAAAAGAACGTAATGTAAAATTGGCAAGACACCCAGGAGGAAAGCTTTGGGAAGATTCAGGAAGTTGGCCAGCACAGGAAAGTATGTGTACTTCCTGGAGATGGTAAAAGGGTCATCTCCCTTTCATATAGCATATAAAGTGGGTATAAAAAAGATCAAACGGTAAAAAGCAATTAACCCCTTGGCACTGGGAACTGGGATTTCCTGACACCAACTGCTAATGCTGGCCTTAAGGGGTTATAGGATCAAATAATAATAAGCCAAGTCCTGAAATAAAAGCTATCATTTTAGGCAGCGAGGGAAGGCATTTCAAGTACATTCTGGGCTGCCAGGCTAGTACGGTACAAGGGGAAGGGCACAGAGGAGAAATACTCTGAAAGATAAATGGTAAAAACAGTTTTCCAGATTTGGACCCAAACAGATTTCTTTCAACCTATCTTTTCTTCTTTCTAACTTTAATGCACTGTTTTGCTCTATATCTGTCATGTGTGACTTCAGCTCCTCTCTGATACAGAGAGAAATTTACCTTCCATTTTCTGAGCAAGTTCTCTCTCATTTTGTAATCAATTTCTGAATGGTTTCCAAACTAGCTGTACATGGTTTACTTAATTGCCTTAAACATTATGCTTCTCTTACTTTCCGTCCATACAGAAGGTAAAAGAAAGGAAAAGAAAAAAGGTAAGTGACAACACAGTTCCTTAACATCAACAGAAACACTGGTTAACCTATCTCAGAATTGACACAACTGGAAAAGCCATAAACCTAAGCTTATGGTAGAGGGGTTCTTTCTTTGTTTTCAAAAAGGCCATTTGTTCTAGGACATCTCAGAATCTACACTTATGCATTCATAGTCTATTGTTTACTTATTTGCTAATTTATAGCTCTAAATGGCTAGAAAATAATATAAAATTTGTATAGAGTAATTACTGGTTTTTCATATTGGATAATAATTTATAATATTATATATTATTATATAATTATATATCTTACTATACTATAAGTTACTATAGTTATATAGTAATATAACTATATAACTATATTTATATAACTATATAACTATATTTATATAACTATAGTAATATATATAAGATATATAGTTACGGTAAGATATATTATTATAGTTATATATATTATATATATAGTTATAGTTATAGTTATCTTATTTCTATAAGATATATAGTTACTATATATCTTCATGTTATAGTATATAACATATAATAACTCTTTATGAATACAGGATAAAACTGATAGTTTTTCTGTAGTTCAAACTAAATACCTAGAATCTGTCATATAAATGCTCATTTTATCACGTACCTTCAACTGGTGTAAATATTTCTAGCCCTTTATGAAATTAATGAAACTTCATTAATTTCCAGTACTTGAAAATCCAACATGGTTAGATTCAAAAACATTTATCAGCATAAATTCATCTCTTACCACATTGAAAACATAAGGAGAAAACCTTTCATACAAACCTCTGATTTTTATTTTTTTTTCAGACTAGTTTAGGTAACTATAGGACATACGATCAATTTAAATCTGAGATATAATCTGCCTAGAAACAGCATGACAAACTTAGCATGTCTGTTCATATGTCACTCTATTGGTGATAAGATGATAAAAAGGGCTCTGGTTTGGCATTATGTATTGCAGCAATGAACTTATGCTTACAATGAGGTTCGCATGTGCAGACCATAACAATTTATTATAATTGGATATCTGAACCTTGACAAGAGTTAATAATAGGATCACCCAAACAGCCTTGTCCCCACCAGTGTTTCTTAAGGTCAAAAAGGATTTCAGCAGACCCATCTCTTCTCAATAGTTAACATGTATCACCATAGAATACTTTGCAGCTAGAAGTGCCTGAAGGTGGCTGCAGTGGGATTCCTGTGATATACACGTAACATTCTTATATTTACTATAGCTTCATTCCTTCCTATTCCACTCATCCATGCGTTACTCCACCTCTCCAAAATTTAAGGATTACAGCATTGTTCTCCTTTCAAAGCACACAGAGAAGAAGACAAGCCCTGGATAAGGAAAATTCATGCTAATGACATCCTCCAGACCCTCATTACATCTTGCAGTGACTACATACCTTACCTTTCGTAAAGGAACATATAAAATAAATAATAGGAAGAAAATCAGGGCTGAGCTGGGGAATTCTGTTCCTCTGTATATGACGACATAAATTATGCTTAACATAATTCCTGGCAGATGTTTGCATAGCCTGCTTTAAATAATCTCTTCCTAGGACAGGTGTTCCACCACAAAACAGTCTACTGTTTTGTCCTGACCTAGCTTCTACACTGAAATACTCCTTACAGCAATCTGAAAGCAGTTCCTAGTTTTTTGATCCACCCTGAATATGAAGAAAAAAAAATATTTCCTTCCTCTTTCAGAAACTTTTTCCCTGTTGTGAAGTATTTATCATAATGCCCATTCTCATCTTTACAAACTCCTCATCCCTAGACCTAACAAATCCACATCCCTTATCTTCTTAGACATACTTCTTAAATGTATGGACATCTTAGGATTTCCCTTGGATCTCCTTCTATGCCATCCACGTTTTTCTTGAAAGTATATACTATATGAGGAATATATACATTCCTCACATTCGATTTATGATTAATTATAACTTGAAGATCTTATTAAAGAAAATGTTCTTACTAGATATCATTCAAATATCATTCTCCACCTCATGTTCATGCAACTGACCATTTGCAAGTATAACAAACATCATATTTATATCACATAACTCCCTCAAGTCAACAAATATATTTGGGAATTCTAGCCTACTGAGTGACTATAGTCCTTCCCAATCTCATATTATCTGCATTTGGAATACAACAAAGAAACTGCTTATCATATTAAGAATATTCAATCAGACCAGACTTAAAAGCACAACATCTAGAAGACCTGCATGGAAGGAGTATTAATCTCATTGTTTTCCCCACTCAGGTTAAGTTATCCAAATACTCGGTGTTCAAATAACAATGAATCATTTTTAACTTAATACGATTTGTTGAAACCGATACTCTGTCACTGCAAAACAGCAGTTCTTTATCTAACTTATGTTGCAGACGTAGCTAGCCGCATTTTTTTTTTTTTTTTTTTTTTTATCCTTATTGAAAGTTAACATGCAATCTTTTATCCCACTGAGGATAACCTGTGCCAAGAACTCGTAGAGGCTCATTTAGCAATTTTGCTTTTGATATCAGAGGTAATTAGCTAGATATGTCAGAGAAAATCTCCTACCTGACATTTGAGGACATGCAGAAAATTATGAGAAACAAGCTTGGAATTTTAAAAAATATATTAGCAGAAGAAGCACCAGTATCAAACAAGGAAGCTAACTTGAGGTATCAATACAGCATTTTAAAGTAAATACTTAGAAGAGTCAATCTGCAGAATCAAGACAAGCAAACAAATCCCTGATCCTATCTTGAAATTGATTTGCCAAATGAACAGATACTATTTCATTCCAGTGCATAGAAGAAATAGGACTAGTAATGGATTTTGAAAGCAGTAGGTAACATTTTCATGAACTGAAGAAGTTCCACTTTGAGAGAAGTGAATTCTCTCAGTTATTCCAATTTATAACCTATTTTATGACTTGATTGCTACTCTAATTAAAAATCTTTGTAATTCCAAACTAATTTTACACTTTGGGAATTCAGAGTTCTGTTTTTTTTTTTTTTTTTTTTTTTTTCTTCTGCAAGCACTGTTCTTCAATTTACTTAGTTCTTTTCCCTCCTTAATATATTTACATAAAGTAATCACATCCCTTCTTAACCTTTGCCCTTCAGAACTAAATAAGTCAAGCTCGCTTATTCCCTGTCCTTTCCCCCATACAGTCTGAAGCTACTCTATTTCCAATTAATCTTTCTTAGACATGATTGACCAGAATAGTTAACAGTAGTCCAGATTAGTTCTCACAAAGGCCTTTATCAACAAGATGGATACTTCAGGTAAAGATATGTAGTGGCTCTCTAACATATTGATCCTGAAATGGATCCCTGGGGAACAACACTTGTCCCCAGTTTCCTCTCCCAAAGGAAGTACTGAACTAGCATTTTACATTCCTTTGAAGTACTTTAAGAAAAAGTTCTCTCAATGCAACATGATATCCAATTCATTACTGTACTCCAGAAAGTTGTGTGTGTTTTTTTTTTCCCCCCATACTTCCATAATGAACTCTAAAACAAATTGTTTGATAAAAACAGAAACAAAACAACAACAAAAAAAGTGCTTCATAAAATATTAAAGAGTATCAGGATTATTATCAGGATTCTGCAACTCTTCACAGTATTTGTTCTCCAAACCATATTTGAGAAGTTAAGAGAGTAGAAACACCTGACTTCCAAGGGCCAGAGAACATAGTGTTCCTTTCAAAAAAATATCAAGTTAAGCCATATAGAATCATAGAATGGTTTGGTTTGGAAGGGACCATAAATATTTTCCAGCCTCCTGCAGGAAGGGACTCCTCCGTCCCATCCTCCTCTGGCAGGGACACTAATAAGCTCTACTTTTGGGCTGCCTCCAATTAACCCTTCTGTTCTGAATTCCACACCTTCCAAGGAAGCAAGGGAAGATGACAAAAGGAGAAGATCATGCAGTAAAGGATCATATAAAACTTAAAATATGTAAAGACTGATTTTACAAATCTGTAGGATTTATCTGAAGCTCCTCCAATGCTTCTTTATGAAAGACCATGTGGAACTAAAACTAATTTCTTTAATATTTATGTTTTTCAGTTGTATTATGTAACCACACTGATACGTAATACGAAACATCTTTTCAGCGAATATTTTAGTCTCTGACTACTTTGCAGTAGTTAATTATATCAACAAAACCCTGATCCCATTAATTAAAAAGCAGGTATGCGTTCTTCAACTATTCCCTTAGGAGTACACTGTGACAAGCATGATATTGATTTTAAACTCTATGGACATAAAGTTCCTGACCATACGTACAAAGTGAACATAAAGCTGCATAAATCATTCCTGACATGAAGTGTTTTGGAAGCAAGTTTGTCAGGATGATCATTTTTGCTGTTTTCATTTTTTTGAACCAACGGATTTGTACTTGAAAACTGTAGCTTCGGTGCCAGCAGTAGCCACTAAACATTTATCAATAAAAAGACAAGCTGGGACAAACTTTTTCCTCCAAATATTGTTCTCTGTATCATTGCTTTTCTCTCATTTGATTACCCTTAGGAGTTTAGTCATTATAACAGTTATTGTATTCACATTCCAACAGCCATTTCCTTCTCTTCCTTCAGAATTATCACAACAGCTATTGGAGCATTCATGTTATCATTGAGCAAGCAAGCTTTCCTCCCTTTAGAAGTTACTACTTCAAAGTCAAAGCTGCCTGGCATTAGCAGCAGACTAATAACATGTATGAAACTCATTACATCTCAGCTAAGGGGCAACAATTTCCACCTGTATGGTGGTGACTGCATAAAAGGGTTGATCCAAATTCTCAGTTCAGCATGTACCTGTGGTTGCAGAAAATATTTTTTAAAAACGGAACGGGGTACAGACATGATTGTCTTTCCACGCTTGGTCTTTTATTGACTTTTTCTCCTTTTAAAAATTCTTACAGAAATAGAGGATTGTCCTGCTGGAGTTCTCATAGTCTGCTATACCCAGGATCCCCCCTTACTTTCAGCTTCACTCCCCACAACACCTGAAATTATTCATATCCAATCATTCTTTTCTTTAGCATATTTAATATATACATCATATGCTAAAGTGATTCCTACTGTGTATATTAAAACATATATTCCAAGAAACATGATGAATTGAGAAAAAAAAATAAAATAAATTCAGTCACACACAAATTCAATGGCATGATGACTGAGTTGTTCCTGTCATTTAGACTGCAAGGCTATTTTTTCTTGATAAATTACTTTTCCTTTAAATTTTCTCTGCTTTGGAAATGATTTCTGCAAACTATCAGAGAGCACTGATTCTACCAGATTAGGAGATTTGTAATCCTAATTACTTCTACCATAGTTAGAAACAAGGCCTTCTCAAAAGAATGTTTCAAACAGAAGTGCTCTGAACTATCCTTTAAAGGAGGGCCTTCTTCCTTCCCCAACAAATATGGCCATAGATACTTAAGACAGGTACTCCAAATGGAAGATATATATGCCATCAACTGATACTTCTGAAAGACGTTTTCTTCATAATTTACAGCTAAAAATAAGTGGGGTAAAACCTCATGACAAGGTTAAGCAACAGCAGTCCACAAATGGTTATGAGATCTTGGCTGGGCAGAAAAATAAATAAATAAATAAAATAAAGTTTGAAAAGATAAACACAGAAAAGCAACAGCTAAGCTAAGTCGGAGCTTGCTTTCTTACAACCTGGCTTAAAAATAATAATAATAATAATTCCTAATAACTGATTTGTTATTGCTAGTTAACAAACAAGATGGACTGAGAAAGACTTAGGAAGGTCCCAGCTTTAGAAACAAAGACCATTCCTCAACCAGTGAAAGTACTTCAATCAGTGAAACCACTGCAAATCACTCTGTTGGTTTTGTTTTGGTTTTGGTTTGTTTGTTTTTTACATATAGTGTATGCAATTTTTTCATCAGTGGTAAGTTCTATATTCTGAAATATTTCTCTTTCCCTGCCAAAAGAACTTAATTCCCTGTCTTTTAGCAGTCTACAGCTCCTTCATCAGCTCAGGGTTGTGGATAATTGGAAGTCAAGCTATCCTTGCAAAATATTTGTCACGTGTAATATGAAATATGTAATCATAAAATAAGGAAAATATATTACCAGTTTCTAATGTGAGGTTGTTGGATTACCAGTTCTTAAATGTTATGGTAGAATGTATAAATCTAATTGAACAATATAATTTGGCAGAGATCAATTGGGAAATATTGCATGAATATACATTACATTATTCTATTTTTTTTTTTTTCCAAAATATGTTGAAATTTCTATAGAGAATTCAGAAGAGAGCGTCTATAAGCATCTGTTTCAAAATGTATTCTGTTTATATACATATTCTGTAAAGAGGATTTCACCCCCCTATAGTTATCTCAATGCAAAATGACAATTACAATTATACAGAAATTACAGCAGGATACTGTCTGAAAACCAGCCAAATGCTTGTTTAAAACTGTTCAAATGCTTTGTAACTAAGGTATCTTTCAGCTGGGGCTTTTTCAATCACACAGAACAATGGCTCATATAAATGTAAAACAGGTGTGAGAAACAGGCAGCATGGTTTCACCAGTCTAACGTTATTAACCATCTGACCCAATATTGGCAGGATGCATCTCAGAAACATCACCACTCTCTCTGAAAGAGTACAAGGACCAGAGAATGTATTGTGAAAGATAAAGAAACAAAACAGAAGGTATATAATACAGTCCTCCATGCTCCTAGGGAAAGAAATCTATTGCACTAAATCTTTTAAAGCTTTTTTCCCCCACATTTTAAACAGCCTGCTTTTTTTTTTTTAAAAAAAAAAAAAAAAAAAAAAGGAAAAAAAAAAAAGCTGTTTGAAAAGCTTTACAGTTTCTACAGAGAGGCTTCCTACAGACCTTTCAGAAGGCAAACAGTACTTTTAAGTGTCAAATTTTTATTCTTTTCAACTTGTAGATAAAATCCAGGTCTGATGGAGAACACCCCCTGCATGCACTAGGTTTGCAAAGGAAGTTAAGATAAATTTATCTCACTGATAGCATCATAAGTTAGTAATGGACAGGAAAATATATGTCATTCAATCTTATCACAATAAAACAAAGCCTGCAGATCGAGGACAGCATCAGACAGAAATATACTTTAGGGATGATCATTAACACAAATTAGTTCAATAATACAGTACTCATGCAAGCTTCTTATACATGAAAAAAGACTTATGCAGATACTTATAAAGTCAATGGGATTAGACACTTCATTAACATCCCCAATAAGGATATTTTCTTCAGTTAATATCTAATGTACCAAGATTTCATTTCTGACCTGAATGAAATCAATGAGTTCACTTGTAAGTACAGAACTTTTCATTGTGATGTGGGTTTTTTTGACTACTTCCATTCATGTTAGTGGAAACTTCGTAGATGTGAAGATACAGTAACGGACATCTGGCATCTAAATACATGCGACCATTACAGCAGCACGTACAGCTAAACACATTGGACACTGTATTCTGTGTGCCAGATTGCACTTACAAAAATCCTGATGATGGTCTTTGACAGTGTGATATTACAAGATGTATTGAAAACATTTACTCTTTTCAATTCCTTCTGCCAACGCAGTGTGGGTCCCACAGGCTAAATGAAAATGAACACCTGACCATTAAGAAAAGTGTAGGAGTTATCACAACCCACAGGCAAAAATCACATGGAACTCTTTTCTGCAGCCTACTATGAATCTGAACCGGAACTAAGGCAAGGGTTGAACAAAATATTTTAAATCTGTGGGCCTTATGTTTGTGTAAACTTAACTTAAACAACATACAATTTTTTTCTTCTTTTTCAACTATGAGTTAGGCTGTACTGAAATTTGAACTTACAGGAAGAGGTTCTTAAGCCTTACTATCCCATTATAGGATGAAATGCACCAACAGCTGTCTTCTGTGCAATTAATATTGTGCATTTCATAGGAGCACATCTTGAAGCCTGTTGATTTTGCAAAAAATAATATACAATTGACATTCAAACTTTAACTTACATTCAGTTCCACAGAACTTCCCTCTGTGTCTCCACCTTACAAGCTATCTTTCACTGAAAAATTATCAGTTTCCTTTACTGTTCCCCATAAGAATGAGGAAACAGCTTGAGAGAGTATCATTTTGTAATATACCCATATTTGCAGCTGGAGAAAGCAAACAAACAAAAAAAAAAAAAAAACACACACACACACAATGAAAATTATTGCATGAAGTATTTGGGGAGAAGCAGTAACCTGATCCCTGCCACTGACACACGTTTTATTTAACACAATTGTGAGGCAGAGCAGGAAATCACAGAAGGTGACAGATTAAGAGGTTTTTAATTGGTTTAAAATTCAATAATATTTTCCTAAGAAACCAAAAATAGATTTCATCTGCTAGTCCCAGTGGTAATTATCCAAATTTGAAATCAAAGATTATTAACATATGAAAATACATTATATCAATGAATAACTATGCTGTTTAAAATATTATTTCCAGCCTGTATTTCCACCTTATCTAAAGTAAGTTACCAACTATCTGATTAATCTTTAAGACACAATTCTAGTTTTAGCTCTAAGAAAGACATTTCTGAAGACATTTTCTTAAGGTAAGTATGAAGTATGACATTAATCTAATGACATGGAATTATTATAGGCATGCTGGAAATTAAAGTCAATTTCCAAATGTATCAAAAATGCATGCAGGTTAAAACTTGCACAAAGCTCAACTTGGCTCAGAATCAGTTACTCAACTGATCTGGGAATATGAAATAAATCTCTGGTCAATTAACAGAATCCTTACCTGTAAAATCCAGATATAAGCAACATCTTCCAAACTGAATATTAAATGCAAACACTCCTAACTGTCTTAAAACATAGGTATCACTTTTATAGAAACCTTTAGTTGTGTAAGATCTTACAGAATCAAGAACGGCCAAGGTTGGAAGGGACCTCTGGAGATCATCTAGTCCAACCCCCTGCCAAGCAGAGTCACCTTGAGCACGTTGCGCAGGATTGCATCCAGGAGAGTTTTGGATACCTCTAGAGAAGGACATTCCATAGCCTTCCTGGGTAACCTGTTCTAGTGCTCTGTTACCTGCTCAGTAAAGACTTTTTTCCTCATATTTTGATGGAACTTCCCATGTTTCAGTTTGTGCCTGTTACTTCTCATCCTATTGCTGGGCACCAACAAAAAGAGTTTGTCCCTATGGTCTTGACACTCTTACCTAGGATTTTTATGTACATTGATAAGATCCCCTCTCAGCCTTCTCTTCTCTAGGCTAAACAGGCCCAGATCTCTCAGCCTTTCCTCAAAAGACATATGCTTCAGTGCCCTAGTCATCTTCATAACCCTCTGCTGGACTCTTTCCAGGAGCTCCGTGTCTCTCTTGGTGGTGTCTCTCCTGGATGTCTTTCTTAATATTCTTGTTATTTAGAGTCATTGAGAATGAATCCTGCACATTAAAGTGGAAAGTATCATCAAATAATTTATTTTGATCCATAATAAGCATATATAACAAAGAATTAGGAGGGTGATGGGAATTATCCTTCACACTACAATTTGTTTTTGTTATTCTGTCTCTAGCCTGGATCAGTTTGGGGAATTCTTAAATCTTGTAAATAGAAGTTAATCATCTATGTAGTAGTAAATTTATTCTGCTTTCATGGAGAATCATGAAATCAGCAGCTGTCACTACATGAAAATTTCATTACTATGCAGCAAACCATCCTATAAGGTCCCCACTAGCTGAAGTTCACTCAGCCTTTAGAATGAGCGATCTGTCTTGTTTGGAAACTTGTATGAACAGACTTCAGACCTTGCTGAATGAAGTGTCTTTCAAATTTAGAAAATCAAATGCAACAACAACAAAACACTCATAGATTTTAAATCTCATCTTTCCAGAATGTTCTCATCTATATGATACCATGAGAGAACAAAGTGACTGACAATCTTAAAAATAAAACAAAAAAAAAAAAACAAAACACAACAGCAAAAACACCAGAAATATGATCAGTGCCCACGTGTGCGCAGTCTTGTACGTTAACAAAATGTTCTGTATCTGTATAGGTATAACATATTCAACAGCATATTAAAAGGAAAAAATCTCAAAATGAGTACTTTGTTGGGTCTGTATTTATTATAATAGTTATTAAGCATATCAATGGATGCTAAAATTAAGCTTTACATACCCAGAAAAATAAGTGACTTTTCCATCCATTTCACTATGAATAAATGTAGGCACATGTCCACACATACACAGTTCCATGTAAAATGGTGAATGGTATGATGTGTATTGAATTAAGAGATGTAAGTTTCCAATTCCCCATCCTGTACTTAAATATACTGTTTTCTTTACTGGGAAGCCACTTTCAAAATTGAATATAGAATCCTTGAATAGTGCTTGCTTTCATGCAGCTCTTCAAACCTTCTATCTCATTGGCAAGTGAACCACTCTGAGAAAGTATTTTCAGTAAGTGGTATCAAGTGGGCCAAAATAACCATTGACCCAGAAAAGAAGAAAATGTTTTCATTTCAAGAAAACAAGGAAACAGTCACTTCAAACGACATAATTTATATTCTCCAATAGTCTTAGAGTGAATAGGATTCAGCTCATCTGTAAAACCCTCACACCATTATAATTTAGGGTATGAAACAGCTTCATTGTCAAATGAAGAATCTGCAATACCAGAGCAGCACTGTATTTGCAGCTTTCATACAACAGTCAAGAGTTTTCTGAAATGCTCTCAGGAACATAACCTCCACAAAAATTCTCAAGGTAAAGACATTGCTTATACTCTTTGTAGAGATCACAACAACATGGAAACACTTCCAGAAAGCGAATGATAGAAATTAAAAAACAATGTATTTAAGAATATTTTTATAATTCTGTAGTATAAGAGATTATCCCATTTAGTACAATTTAAAAGACTTAGGTAGGACAGAAAATCAAGGCCTGGTGAATAATTTACATTCTACATTACTAAAATACAATAAAAAATGTAATGGCTCAAAACAAGCAAACAAACAAAAAATCCAACACTCTCCCTTACCACTAATCAGCAGAACTGAAAAGCCATTATACACAAATGGAAGGAGCCATCATCTTCCTGGTGACAAGTGTGCTATTAATTTTTTATTTATATTTTTTTTTATAAATTCGCCCCACCCCTCATTTTATATTTCATAAATCTATATTAGAGACCACAAGTACTTACTGACAGATAATCTTGTAACTTAATCCTTCCTCCACTCCTCAGAGGAGTATTGAACATATTGCTGTGTAAGCATGTTAACAACATGCTAACATCAAAAGTCTTGTAATTTCCAACCTAGGTATGAATGTTTGAAAGTAAATTTCTTCACCATTATACTGCAAACTAGACTTCTTCTTAAACACACAAACAGACACAAAAACCCTTTACTCCTTCGTACCTCTTACTACTAATCTATTTACAGAAAGCAATCATATTAGCATGCAAACACTTCTTCCATCCTAAATAAGTCAGATGTTCAGCTTTTCTCATAAAATCCCTTTCCTTTAATTTGCTGAACTTCTACCTGCTTCGCCTGCCCACTTATTTCAGTTGGAACAAGTCTTCTTGAACACAGATAATCAGACTGTACAGAACATCCCAGCAAAGGTCTCACAGTTATTGCACAATTAAATAAATACATCTCACACTTTACTAAAATTGACCAGTGTGACAGAAACACATACTTGCATTGCTGTTTTTTTGGTTTATTTTGCGTGTGTGTGTGTGTGTTTGTTTGTTTTCTTCCTGAGTAATCACAAACATCTTTGCTTAACAGTGGTTGAGATTTCACAGTACTACTTTGGCATGGAAGGCAACCCAGTCAAGTCAGGGAATATGCATGCCATATTTCACAGCCAGACACCTGGATGGAATAAAAAATGCATCAGTAATGCCGTGTCAACTGCACGCTATAAATGAGAAGTATATAGGATGATTGGTACAAAGAATATTCGATCTGCAAGGATATACAGAAAAGAAAATCTTGAATGCATACACAGGTAATAAAAAATGCTCAGACCAAAGCAAGGCTTTGAATTCTTCACACTAGCATGTGCTGCAACCTGTGAGCATCTGGACCATGCACAGAATACTCTGGGTAAGCAGATATAAATATTTCCTACCAAATTTTTTGTCTTTTGTTACAACAACATTCTGAAATCTTCAGGTACAATCTAAAGGAGCTTCCAACAGGAGAAAATTATTTTAAAATCCTAGAATACTTCACCACACCATTTGTTTTTAAAGAATAATTCCATGATGTTTCTTTTAGTTTAGTTGGATGCTAGAAAAACTGTATATTTGGTTACAGAGTGAGGCACTTAGTTTCAATGAGGGAAATTATATACAGGTGGTATTATTATTATTATTATTATTATTATTATTATTATTTTCTTAGAAAGACAAAATACAGTCTAAACCAATTCTGGAATAAAAGACAATACAAGAACATTAAATGTATTAAATTTTTATTGGCATTCACAACATATCCATCTCACATGGGCATGCACTCTACATTTTGTATTCTTTCTCCATTTGTGTTTACTCTACGTATCTATTATATGTAGTCAAGGCTTATCAGTCTATATAGTTGAGGCACATTTGTAACTGCTGTCGTATTGATATCTGAAGAAATGGCACCATTACTACCTGGGATATGTTTAGCAAGAAGCAATACTAAATGAGTAGTACTGAGATTCTCATTGCTATTCTGGTATGAGAAATGATTGCTTCAATATACTGGCCAGCTCTCAACTGGAAAAAAGAAAAAATGATGGCATAGACAAAGTGTTTCAGAAAAAGATGTATGATGTCTGTGAGCAGCACTGTGTGCTGAGAGTGAATGACATATGAAAGGAAATATTTAAAACATATACACAGGACTGGAGCAATCCAATTTAACAACTTAAAATACATCACAAAATACATTCACTCCCTCTATTCACAAAACAGCCACACTGCTTTAAGTTGTGTTATCTCAGCATTATTACAGCTGTATTGTGGTTAAACCACAGAACCAGCACAAGCTGTAAAATGGAGTAACATCATTAAAGTATAGCAAATACTTATTTGTGCAACACCACAGGATGCAGCTTTTCAGCATGCATTCTCCTGGCATTTAAGAGCACCAGTTGTTTTATGCTGGAACTGTCTGAGAAAACTGAAGAGAATTCACTGTCAAATTCTCCACAAATTAGACAGTGATTTCAACTTTCCATCCAACTCTCAATATCATTTTAATACTAAAACAGTTATATCTCACACACACAGTCTTCTGGAAGTAAAGCACTGAGGGCAGACAGAAGATGAGTAACCATATTGTAGGATATTTCTTATGACAAGCGTTTTGGGTCTCAGACCATTTCTGTTCCATGCTTCTACAGCAGATAGAGTAATGAGATGCTAATTACCAGGGCTCCTACGTGTTCTGTGGAAAGCATAGGATGCAGATCACATAACACTGCTAAGGTACATGGGTACTTCCAGTGTTCTAAATATTGTGCCATTTTTCCAAGTGAGAACAGAACTGTAATCTTCCCAAATGAACTCCATCTTAAGAATGCTAAATCTTAATTTAGAAGAAATTAAGAAATGACAGTTAAATATTCTGTGTAGATAAACAGCACTCTATAACATTACTGTGAAACACTTTAGTTATCAAAACATTATCTGCTGCAATATTCAATTCAAAATAGAAAAGCAAAACAAATTGAAGGTTGAAAACATGCTTTCATGTGAAAATAGCTGAAACATTCCTGCAGAACATTCAGCTTTTGAGCAAATTATTTTCTAGTGAGAAAACTATTTCATCCAATACATAAGAGATCAGTATTTATTATAGAGAAATAGATCCATGAATATAGGTGCACACACACACAAGCACTTTTAAACTTGTTTTTGCCTTAGCTCAAAAGAAATGATCCTTAAACATTTTCAGCAGTCGAGACCCAGATCTCGAGCCAGATAGATCACTGAATCTCCACAGTTCTAATGGTGCACTATACACAAAAACCTTATTACCTAAATAAACTACCTTTTCAACAGATAATACCAAGATTTAACTCTGAATACCTACGTAGCCCCTACCAAAACCAATAACATAGCATTTTTTAACCGAGAAAAAAGTATGGATCTTGAAAACTTTGACACATGATACTGTGCTGAAGGAAAAATCCATCCCTGGACAGAGAGCTAACATAAGGCCAATATATTGCCTAAGTCTTCACATAGTGATGATGCACAGATGCCATGTATAACGCCAAATGAGGCGTGGTACATATGAAAAAATATAAAACGGTAAATAAGGTACTAATTCATCTTCCCTGGGGTCATTATATCAACCTGCTTAGTAAAGCATGCCCTTTGTCTCACTGAAATCTGATTCCTTCTTCATGAAACTATTTTGTAGCGACATAGAAGCTGTATATTATGTACATTGTAGCTACATATTAGATAACTAAAATGTGGATTAATTTTCATTTCCTTTACCTCATGTTCTGGAGGACCATCTTAGACTGAGAGCATCCAGAGGAGGGCAATAAAACTGGTAAAAGGGCTGAAAGGCATGCCCTATGAAGAGAGGCTGAGGAAACCAGGGTTGTCCAGTCCGGAGGAGGAGGCTGAAAGGTGACCCCATTGCTCTCTGCAGTGTTCTGTGGAGAGGAAGCCCAGAGGGAGGTGCCAGACTCTGCTCCCTGGGAACTAACGACAGGACATGAGGGAAGAGTACAAAGCTGTGCTGGGGAGGTTTGGACTGGGCATGAGGAAAAGCTTCTGTACTGTGTGGGTGGTCAAACACTGGAACAAGCTTCTTAGAGAGAGAGGTGTTTTATACTCCATGCCTGTCAGTGCTCAAGAGTGTATTTGGATTGCTCTCAATAACATGCTTTGACTGTTGGTTAACCCCTGAAGAGGTGACACAGTTGGACTCGATCTCTGAAGGTCCCTTCCAGCTGAACTATCTCTATTCTTTTCATTTTTTTCAGTATTTTCTGTTTTATTAAAGAGGTGCATTCCACAGAATACATTTGCTTCCCAGCTAGAGTTCACATTTGTAACTATATACATACAGAACTAAAGCTGCAACTTAAGAACTTAAGCTGCAACTTTCTAGCGTTAAGTATACAGATATTTACCCATATCATCATAACTTTGTTACTTTTTCTCCATCCGTGTTCTTCATCATTAGTTTCACCAAATTACTTGTAATTTGTAATATATGGATCTAGTAATTCAGTCATAGTTATCTCCAGGGCTGACAAAAAACAAATTTTCAAATAATACTTTAAATATTCCATAACATATGGATTTGAAAATACTACCTTAAAAAACAACCAACCAACCAACCAACCAACAACAACAACAAAAAAAACGACAGCGAAACAGTGCTTTTACCTTATCTACCACATTTCCTGCATACTATACAGCCCAAGAATACTGAGACGACTTTCCTGCTACCATTCTTTACAGTAGGCTTCCTTCCTAGGTCACTCTATTAGATATATATATCTATACATATAGATATATGTGTGTGTGTGTGTGTGTATAAATATTGATAAGACACACATAAACAGTATGACAAATTCTTTTATCTAAATGACCTAAATGAGTGTTGCTTCTGTAAATGACTTTGAAAAATGTGCCTCAGACATGCACATTCACTGTCAAAAAACCTTTAAATTTGCATTATTTTCACAGTATGGATCACAATTTTTTGATGTAACAATTTCATATGAATTAATGCCATAACTTTGCCATTACTGGACATGCAAAACAATTGTGATTGCTATTGTCTGATATCAAAATATTCAATTATCATAGAATCATAGTATATCTGGAGTTAGAAGGGATCCATAAGGATCATCAAGTCCAACTCCTGGTACTGCACAGGTCTGCCCAAAAGTTTAGACCACGTGACTAAGTGCATAGCCCAATTACTTTTTAAATTCAGACAGGCTTGGTGCAGTGACTACATCCCTGGGGAGCCTGTTCCAAGGCTTCCTAAAGCTTATTGCTTTCCACTTCACAAACTACTCTGGACTTATTCAGAGTGCAAAATAAGGGATTTACACTCATTTTACAACTGTGTAAACTGAGTAGCCCACAGCAACACCACTGAACTGGCTAAATATATCTATTTAGAAAAAGAAATATTGATCAGACTTAAGGAATACACAGGAATGTTTATAACTTGTACAGTTGTAAATTATTATATTTCTGTTATTTATCTACACTGGAATGACTTCGATTTTCCCTTTTATTTATGTTTTGAATTATGCACATTAGATATTTCATGCAACTAGTGAAAGATCACATGAACAATATTCAAACAATTGCTACTAGTAAGGAACATTATTCTCAAGAATATGAGTGTATTATCTGCTTTGCATCATATAAAAAAAAAAAAAAGATGAAAGCTGCACAGAAAAATGGAACAGCTATCTCAGAAAAAGTTATTGTAATAGAGTATATATGATTTTTCTGTTTTATGATTGTTAGATTTTTTTGTTTAACCTGCTGTTGTTCTCATACAAAAATTATTTACACATTATCCTAATCCATCTGAAGTTACTTTATATAAACTACATATGTTCTAAAACATTCAGTTCTTACTCAATTGAAAGAAAACATCAAAAATCATATTTAGTTTTAGAAGGAAAATACAGTAGTAGTGTGGGGTTACAATTAAGCTCTATTCAGCCCCAAGAAGGTAATTATTATCATTTTAATTAAGTTACTTAATTTATTATTTATTTTAGCTTCATTGCTGAAGTCCAACAGCCCTATCAATTTGTAGTGTTGCACTGATTAAAAAAAATTACTAAAAAGTACATATATATATATATATATATTCATTATATAACTACAAAAAAAAAATAAGAATGAGCAATTCCAAAAGGTAAATTCTATGTAAAATTAAAGCTGTCATCACCAATTTGATTAAAGTAATAACATATCTGAGGTAAGAGTTACAGAATTTCCCAGTAATCTATCTTGTAATAATATCTGCCTTTTAAATCACCTATTAACTTTCAAAAAGTTTTCATATTGATGTTTTTGGGAATGGAGCTTGGCATATATTCCTCATAAAACCTCAGTTATTGCTAATTTCATGGTGAAGAAACAGGCAACATTTCGTTATATATAAAAACAAACTTGTATATCTTCATTTTTGTAATTTTGCACACAAAAATAAATTTGACACAGTTTCAGAAATAAAAATATATATTTTTTCCTTAAATTTGAAATTTAAATATTCCTTTTGAAATTTCCTTGCAGACTGGGTGTCCTGTGGTTAAACCACAACACTGGGACAAAATAAAAATGATAATAATAATAATAATAAAACAAGCCTTAAAATCCTTATGGAATAAACACATTTGATCCACACTCAAATAGTTATTTACAATAATTTTACTATTGAAGTTGGATCCACTTTGGCAAGTAGAAGAACATTACTTTTCCACATAATACAAATATCTCTCACTATCTATTTCAGTTTCTCTGAAGTGTGGAAAAAATCCTCTTTCAATATATTCAATACACAGACAGAAGGAAAAAAAAAAAAAAAAAAAAGGATTCTGTGATTAAGATGGGAATCATACGAATTGAATAGATCTATAACAGGATTGCTAAAGAATATTAAGCAGGCTAAGGTATAAACTACATCTGAGCAGACTCATTTCAGGAACCAAAGGAACGGATTGGTACTACAAAACAAGATGAGAAAGAAAGAGTAGAAATCAGAGACTCATTCTGTTGTACTGAAAATCTTGTTATGGGCAAAAGGAAACACAGCATATACACACACTCTAAGTTCTGTCTATATTTGTAGATAGCCACCTACATGTACACATATATGTATGGAAAAACATATTTTAGTCTAATGATAATTTTAGATCTAATTAAAACACATAAATCAGTCCTTGCTTGAAATGGTAACAATAATGCTACTCTACACTGACTGTAATGTAATCCAGAAAAGGCTCAGCAATACAGTTACAATTATTATGGGGTGTGGGGAACAAGAAATAAAGGCAAGCCCAGGTAGCACCAATGCTCCCTTTATCCTTTTATGCAAAGCATGACTTCAGCATAACCTGTTGAGGAAATCAAGAATTCCAGCTTTGTACTCACAGCTTTTCCAACTTACAACTCACACTGTATTTTTCACCATTATGTTTGCTCTTACATGCTGCATTAGTGTTAATATGGCATAGACCTATCTCAAATTTAAGGATGACAGTCAATATATTTTGGAATACTCATTCATAATGTAACATAAACCTTGAAACTGACTCTCTTTCTTCACAAGTCAGAACATATACACAACAAGTGAAAGCACATTGAGAAGTGTTTTTCTTTTGTTTTGTTTGTTTGTTTGTTTTAATAATATTATTGTTATTATTTTATTAAAATACCAATACGGTATTCCAAATAACTGAAATGAACTGTACTGAATATATCTAATCTAAGGCTCTTGGAGGCTTAAATCTAAATTTATAAAAACAAGTTATTTGGCTGTGTGGTTTTAAAATATTATTTCCAATAGACATCCATAATATATATTCAAACTAAAGCTTTGCAACAGATATCATCTGTATTTCCAGTTTAGACAACTCGCTTACAAGGAACTAAAAACCAGAATCTGTAGCTACTAGCAAGCATTTATTCTTCTTCAATAATAAATGAAAGGAAAATACTAATCAACACAATTTGGGAATGTGATGTAGATAAAGCTTAACGTAGCAGAGAGAGAGTTAATTTGGAAAGCACAACTTGCACATAATCTATCTTTTGGTCAAATGTGCCTCCCTCAGAAGTTCTTAAAAACACTTGTTTGTTGTTATTTTTTTAAAGCTTTGTATCACTATATGTAACATTATAAATTACATTACCTAGCTGTGGAAATGATGTATAGAAAAAAAATATTGTAATTATGTCTGCTTTTAGCGTTGATGAAGAAATAAAGGGAAGAAGTTGTGGTCAAAACAACTCTAAATGGAGGATATGACATACAATAGCCATAAGGGATTTTTATGCCTGTTGTGGTTTGACCTTGGCAAAGCAGCAAGAAATATTTATTTAAAAAAAAAACTAAATCCTATCAAAGAAATAAGAAGGTTCTTGCGCATTGTCCAAAGAAATTTTCCTCAGTAGGGTGACAGAAAGATTTGTGTAAGTAGGAATTCTAAGGTGAAATCAATGGTCACTGTAAGTTTTTAAACTTCAGTGAGACTTTTATCACATGTATGTCTCACAGCTGTATTTTTAGTAAGGTATTTTCTTTGTTTTGGCCTTCAGAATTTAAACATAGAGGTAGTCCCATCAAGTGTAGTGGGAGGGCGTGCAAAGGACATAACTAGGGCATAAAAGAGTATCACTGTACTCTGGTACCAGAATTCAAAGCTGCCATTTATAGATTTTTTGTCTCTTGCTTGTGTTATTATGGAGATACCATTGGCATGTATCTTAAATAACATAATGATGGAAGTCAACACTAACTCAAACTTGGGTTTGCATGTAAAAGTCATGCCAAGCACAAATGAAAGCTGATCCTGTGCCCATGTACACAGTATGACATAATGTGAATGAGAGTTCTCTTCAAACTTTGAAGACTGAGGGGCTGGACAAAAATACCTACCTAGACCACTCTTGTCCCATTTTCTCCAGGCCCTCATTCCTATTTTTCAGCCATGCTTAAAAGTTCCCAGGAAAAAAAAAAAATATATATATATATATATGTTTTTAACTTACACCAAAAAGACACCCCTAATTTATTTCAACCATTTAAATATTTATTTTCTTTATAATTTCTTCTAAAATATCTAGTTAATGAACTTGTGAATGATCTTTCAGGATCACTTTTTATTTCATGAGCAAAAAGAAAATCAAGTCTGTTTTTTCAGTTTCCTGTTCTCTTGACTAGTTACATGTCCTCTTTGAACATGTCAGAGCATTCATTCACTTTTTTCCACTTTTGTCTGGAACTGCTGACAGCACTTACAATAAAAAATGTTATTATTAATACGTTGAGATGTACCTATGATTTGCATGTGGATGATATAAAAGGAAGAGGGAGATTAGACCAGAATCATAATATTGCTTGTGGAAATTCCATCTCAAGGAGTCATCCTGTAATTCATCTTCCTCCCATCTCATATATGTATTATTTGAAAAATACTGTTAGCTTAATTTATGAGTAATATACACCATGGTTTCTTCTGTAAATCATTTTGATAGAATTTATTCACAGAAATGCTACTTTACTCCAAATGAGTCAAGTGGGTTTGTTTATTATTATTATTTTTAAGAGATTAAATTACTGAAGAAAAATAATACAAATCAAAGCAAATAAACTATTACACTTTAAGTCAGATATACAGATTAATGTACAAGTTTAATATAACATATTTGGAAAAATGTTTGCAACATAAGGGTCTGTAGGGACCCACAAAATCTTTAGTCAAGCTGTCAAGTCTAATCCAATATCTACTATTTACATACAACTCCTGTTCAGATTAACTGCCGTCCATATTTGTCCATATTTGGGTACAAATTTTGCTTTCGAGTTATCTATAACCTAGATTGATATCTGTCTGTAGGGAAAATACAGATGCTTTATAGTTTTTCTTAAGTCAGGAGCTATTGACCTTTATACAGCCCACAGCATATGAATTCAGAATTTTCATTGCATATATTTTCCTCACACTCTAACACTCTAACAATAGTTCACTAAAAATGACTTGAGTTTACCCTCTTCATATTCCGTCCACATCTCTTCCATCTTTGACTAACACAGATTTATAAAACAACATAAAAATATTGGCTTGATTTTAAAAGAAGATATATACCCCCATTGAAGAAAATATTCCAGGAAATATATTTAGTTTCTGGTGTTTCTTTGTTTGTTGCCTTTTTTTATTATTATTATTTATTTTCATTTTCTATACTTGTTTAGGTAACATCTACTTCATTTTTAGGAGCAGGATTTGAAAACAGAATTAACTAAATACTTTTTTTTTATGTGCTCAATACTTTCTGTAGAAAAAGGTGCATCTCAAAAGACCTAATTCATCAAATAGATTTTAAAATCCAATCAAATCAAGCACTAAGCATGTGTGACTCATTAGGGCCATATAGCAGTATATGAAATGCTTAGAAATGAAGGAAAAGATGAGGGCAGTGACAGGACGATATTATTCTTGTACATATATGTATATAATACAGAAAACAAAATGCTTTATGCAATGTTTCCAAATAGCACCCTATGTAGATTAGCCAAACTGACTGATAAAACAAAAACAACCCAAAAGGCTGTTTTTTCAGAAGTGATTTTTTTTTTCTTTCAGATTGGAAGAAAATGTGTTTTAAATAGTCTTCAAAACAAACTTATGCTATTATGACTTAGGGGAAAAAAAAGTCCGCCTAAGAGAAAAAGAAAATGGGGTAGTCAGGTGTAAAAATGATACTGTAAATAGTGTTTTAAAAAGCAGTATTCTTTGTTCTCTTCTATAGGTTACCATAAAACTCACTAAGATCAATGGCAGTTCTTCAGAGGGGCCTAGGATGTTTCCAGGTGATGGCAATTTACGCAGCTTGATAAAGGTAACTGCTGGGAACAATTCCTGGAACCATTCAGATGCAACATATTATCTACAAAAGATGAGGCTTTAATATACAGTAAAGGATTAATATCAGTATCTTACAACATAGTGCAAATAGGAATATTAATGCCAATGTAAATGTAGTTTCTGACATTTGGAAAACAACTGCTTGACACTTGAACCCCCGGGTCAGTTTTATAATTTTTAAGAGGTGCCCAGAGCTGATACGCGGTTTATTACAATGTATTTGCTATTGTGAAGCAAAGATTAAAAGAATTTTTGCAGAAAGTACAGTTAAATTAAACATCAAAATACTCTTGTGCTGCAGAATTCAAATGGGTCATATGTGAATTACCTGATTTAAAACAAAATCACACAGTAAAGATCTATAATTTGCAAGGAAGGACATTATGACCAGCAATCAGGTATATTCTGCAAGAGCAGCCATTGACCTTTGGGCTCTTCCATCACTCACCAGATGGGCTGGGGCTCCACATTGGTGCGATAGCACTGGAATTGGGCTAGTAGTGAAGAAAAGGTCAGAGTGATTACAGGAAGATATATGCGTGATTGACCCATATTAGCAGAAAGCACTCGTAACAAAGAGAATAACGCTCTTCAGCACCCAGCAGGAGCACAAGAAAAAAAAATAAATCAGTTTTTTCAGTGGTTTCTCTTTTTATCCTTTTTCTCTAAAGGCTACACAAAACAATCACATTTGAAATTAGATGACTTTTAATTATAATAGTTTGTTTTACCGACATAGATATACTCTCTCACTTGGCTGAATATTTTTAGAACTTTTCATTCATTATTTTATTACTATTGTTCCCTTAAGATTGTCATATTGAATTCTAGTCTCTGAAGTAATGAATATTGTAATTAAATCTTGGTTAAAGGTAGTTCACGGCCAAATGCTGCTCATTTCTTCCAAGCATCTGGTTGCCAATTCAACTTCTAGTTTGCTGGCTTTGATGATTCTCTGACCCTGATAAAGGAACTTTTTAATAGAGCTCTTAGCAGCTATTTACATGAGAATATAAGTGGAGAATAGAACTAAAAAAAGCCAGTAAGATATTAAAGTTCTCATGGCTTTTACCACAGAGCCATTTTATTTCACACATCATACTTTCTTCTCCTTCAGAATAATCACAAGGGTACAGAAGTGAAAACAGGTGGAGTTAACTAAAAAGAATCTGTTTATTGCCCCCAAAGAGACCACAAATTACATTAAAAGTTAGATTGTGTCCTTCCTAATCCCATGGAACTCAGTGGCAGTTCTATGCAAAGCATAAGTGAACCCTACCTACTATATATTCATGAAGTTAGAATGTGAATACCTAAATTTAGTGGCAACTTTTTATGGAGATGCTGAGGAACAATAACCTTATTGTATTTATATTGTAACCTGAACTTATGTCACACTATGATTAACTCTTTCAGGTGCCATGCCGTTTAATTCTTTGTTTTATATCTTGAACAAAAACACATCAGAATAACAGAACTAGAAGGGACATGGATTGTTCTGTAACACAGGGGTGCAAGGGGGCAAGAGCAGAACTCTAGGCAGACACAGGCCTGTGTTGTAGGTGAGCGTGGAGAACCTCTGACGTCAAGTAAATGGAGCATGTGACTAGAGGATTTTGAGATGAATGAATGAAGAGAGGAGCTGCAGAAAAAGAGGATATAATGAGGTTCATAAGAAATGAAAAAGCAGATGAGATAGACTTACTGTGTTGGGGGACACAGGCTAAGCAAACGGGCCAGGGTAACTGTCCTCGTATCAAATGTAGTTCTTTCCAAAGCCTGGACAGAACTCATAGTTTCATCTTTCGCCTGTCAGAAAAGCTCCACAGAAAATTAGACAAAGACTTGAATATCCCACCCTATTTTTGCAAGGAGCCTAATCAGAGGGACACAGTATTATCTACTTTTCTACTGTGGCAGACCGTGTTTTGGAACATACCACAAAACCAGCACGTGCACTCTCAGAAAACTGCTCTGACCTCAACTAGAAGTCGCATTGCACTACACATGTTCAAAAAATGATTGCACCTTGCACATGCATGTACACAATGGAACCATAACAGAGAAAGAGGCAGAACAGGTTCTCCGGCCTCCAGATGACATATGTAGTCATAATTATCTCCTGGCTGTACTCTTTCAACTTCGGTAGCAGACTAAGAGCCAGCTGTGTAACTCTGGCACCAACAGTACCTCCCAAATCATGAGGTGGGGGTAATTTCTGCAAATTAGATATTAATTGTCTATTCATCTTCTAAATACATATATTTGGGACGTGTAGAAGAACTGAGTACTTACAGCTTCCAGTAAAATAAGTGAAAGAACTAATCGTTGAGGCTGGAGACAATGACACAACAAACTCTAAGCAGGTCCTAACTGTCTTAAATGTAACAGTCAGCATTATTGGATACTTCTGACTTTTGTAGCTCCTGATTTATAAGGTATGGATATCGCCAGCTTTTTGAATGAAAGAGGGACTGGAGAAATGCATCAAAATTAACCCAGAACTTCATCTTTCTATCGATGAACACTTCAAAAATTAATTCTGTCCTGACAGTAAAGCTTAAGTAAATAAACTCAGAGCGCATATAGATCAATAAGACAGAAGCTAATCAGTGTCGTGTTTTAAGTGGGCAACTCTTTGGACTAAGCAAAACAGCAACATAAGGAAAAAAGTAGTATCAAACCATAGCCTGACAGGTGAGGTTGTAAACTCTCCCTAACTGAAAATATCTAAGAAAAGGCTAGGCCATTTTATTTATTTATTTATTAAGAATACGCAGTAAAGTTGATTTAATTTTGGGGGCCAAGGCAGAAATTAGAGGTGATATTCCTATGATTTTATTACTCAAGACTGTACATACAAGTATGTTGAAATATACAATCAGTCTTCTGTCTTTTGCTACCTTCTGAGTGATCAACATCATTAGAAAAAATGTATGTCCCACATTTATTCTTTAATTGAAAAGCATCATTATTTAGGAAACAGAAACTAGTAAGTTGACAGTCACCCTGCTTAGACACAGACAAATATAGATGAATATTTTGAAAATACTGTTGCCCCCAAGCAATTCTAAAATGCAACCTGCATATTTAGGTAGAATATTTGCTGTCTTACCAACAAGAAAATAGTATGTAAGCAAGCATGCACAGAGCAAAGTCTCCCAAGGTTAAGCAAAACATTTGCAAACAATAAGGCTTTACATGTTTCAATAAATGCAACTGTAAACTTTTAGAATAAAACATTATGTAGTCCTGCCAAAATCTCAGATAAAAATACTACAGACATTAATCTTCATATTAAAAATACCTTTCAAGTAACAATAAGAATACGAACAATACCCTCTCCTGTTTTCCCAGACTATACACTGATTTTTCTTTCACTGGCCACTTATTCATGCCTTGCAAAGAATGACATGGCACTGTAATATTACCAATGTAAGGCTTATCTTTCTCTGATGAAAGCGTATCTCCAAAGGTGAACAAATCAACAGGTTAAATCTGTTTTCCAGCTAAAAGTATGTATATATATATATATATATATATATATATATATATATATATATATATATATATATATATATATATATTTTTTTTTACATCCTTTCATAAACAGCAAAACTTTGCAACAACCTAAAACAAGCATTAAACAAGTAATGGAAAACAAGGCCTTTCACCTGCATGTTCCTTCCTACTGCTAAGAGTACTTACAGAAAACAGAGCCTGAAACCAACAAATACATACCTGGAACTTAAATACAACTTTCCTGTACAATGAAAGACTTACAATCTACACTGTTCCTTACAAGTAAAGCTACTCCAAAATGAAATGGAATTGCCTCCTATGCACTGATGTTTGCAGTGCTGTCAGAAAGGATCTGAGGTTTTTGTTTGGTTTTGCTTTATGTGAATCAGCCCTTTGAAATGCATTTTTTAAAGGTGTATGTTCTGCTTAACACAAGTGTTGTGTAAATACAAACAAAACAGATGGACTTCACTCATTCTTTTCTCAGCATCAACTTCGCTAATCTCGTCTCCATAGGACTTCTGAATTGTCTTTGGAACAATGATATGGAGAAGTATGAGTTATATAAATTACACCATTAAAAACAAACAAACAAAAAGCAGTTGTTAGAGAAGATATTCAACTAGGAGCTTTGTGTTTCAAGCAAATTAAGGTGCAGAAGCTGTAGTTTCCAGCCTTGGAGATGTTACTCCAAGGTGTCAATGGGACACTTGCTACAAGCCCACAGATACTTACTTACATAACAGGATTAGCTAAATAGCAAATCAAGCTGTGTGCATCTGGCATGTGGCACTGTCTCATAATGGCACTGTACCAATACTTCTGTTGTGTTTTATTACAGGCAGAGATATCTGTGCTGTGTATAGATGTGATACCTTTTCAATACTTCCATGGTACTCTTTTCTCTTCCAAGCATATTGATCTTTGTAATAACTTCAGTATTTTGCTAAGGACTAGAGAGAATAAAAGACTAAAAGTAGACCTCTACTGAGATATAAATAGCCAGTATTAGTTAGCTGTTTTCTTTCAAATAAATGCTATGGAAAAGCCTATAGCAGCTGGTGGCTCGTAGCAGTTTGTGGCAAAGGTCAGAACTAACTATAGGCAATGAAATACATACAAATTTTTGAAGAGAGATTTACTGCCTGGATAGAATAAAGGAAGAAGTTTGTAGGACCTTAATTAATATGCACAACTAATGCAAGGAATCATTTCATTTCTACATTTTACTTATTTGTCTTGTTGAGATTATAAATTAAAATTTTATGTTGCCTAACATGTCCAAACATTTTAAATAAAAGATCTTGAGTCTCAGTAAAGTAAGCAAATACTACCCTTACAGGCTTAATATATATCCACTACTAAATGAACAAACCTTGGATTGCTCAGATTTATTGTATTTTGGTCACAGAGTAGGTACATCACCAACTTCTAGGGTAAATGTCATACGGTCATGAGAAAACTCATGAGAAAGAAAATTAATCCACTGTAGGTACAAATAATTATAAACCCAGACTCCTACCTTTTTTTTTTTTCTTTTCCAAACTCCAGAAGGGGTAGAAGTTGAGTTTTCACCCTAATTTTGCATTCATGCACTTACACTTTCAGATTAAACAGTCTACTAAGAGATCAGAATATGAAGATGAAAGATTCCCTTTATTTCATTCAAGATTTTCTTTTTGAACTCTTTCCAATAGAACCCAAATGATTTTCATATCTTCTTGACAGAAGTATGACTGCCTTACATACCATATATGAACGTATAACAGTATAAAGGAGAATTTCTTTTGATAGCAAGGATGAAATTAAATTGGAACATTAAAACTACGCAAAAATATGGAAGTTGGGTGAACTGTTGACTTTTGAGTCCATGCCACAATTCAAAACATCTAGCCTTAGCCCAACTTACAGTGATAAGGTAAATATATATCACACATATTATAAGGACCTGAAGCAGTTATGTTTTCAAAGAACATTAAGAAAAATATGGTCCCTCCTGATACTAATGTTGGCTGTCTTTTATAAAGAATAATGAGAACAAATTCTATCCTGTCCTAGACCAAGTGAATATTCAATTATCTTGACAACTGAACAACAATATAATTATGAAATCAGGCAACCTGTAAAAGCTCACAGCCCCTTCCATGCAATAAATAAAACAAATGATTTTTAGTTCAGTGCATAAAATGCTCTTAACAGACTCATAAGAAAGTGACCTCATAAGCCAAATAATCATAAAAATGACACAAAAAAAATCTTACTATATCTCTGATTTTTTTTTAATGTTACTTTTAACAGTTGAATACAATCTATTCAATTGGTTCTATGTTAGGGAGGGGAAGTTTCTTTTATCTTATTGTTTAATATGTAAAATATAAAATGTCCAGTGTACAGAATGTTTCAGCAATTCGTGTCAATAGAGGGCTTGAACAGTAAACCTTGAGTCTCTGATATCTGTGGGGGTTTCAGAATAACTGCTAACTATTGTGACTATTGCACGGGACACTACGCAAGTCTCTGATATCTGGCTAAGAGATTAAGGAAAAGGGGAAAGCTGAAGGATGACTAAAAGACAAAGCTTGCATGGGATGCTGCACAAGTCCCTGACATCTGGCCAAGATGGACAAAGGAGAAGGACAAGGAAAAAGCCTGGGAAGAAGACTACGAGCCTTCAGCATGAGAGACCCCCAGAGGGACCACTGGAGACTGACACGCATGTGTCAGTGGGAGGGTTCGGATTCCGGGAACTAGTTATAATAACCCTGCCTTTTCTAGAAGTAGTAATGAATATGTATTAGCCTAGGAGCATAAAAACCAGCCACCTGATGTAACGAGTGTGTGTATTGGAGGAGCCCAGACTCCCCACGCACTCAGCGCTGTTTACTTGCCTTTTATTGACCCCATAAATAAATCTTATAAAGCTATAAAACAACAAAATAAGTAAATAAATAAATAAATAAATAATAATAAAACTTGCCTTTTATTGACCCCATAAATAAATCTTGTAAAGCTAAATTGACTGGGAATTTATAACATCAGGAATGCTTAGAATGACATCCTGACTGTTTTTCTGTTTTTTCTAATGTTCTTACACATTGTCTCTCACAAGACTAAATTCAATACAAAGTTTGGTCGCTTCTCTCCCTCATTGATAATTAGACTCCGCTTACCTATTCAGAGCTTCAAAATACTTTTTTTTGTCCTCCCTTAGTATTTTATATAGCAGAATTATTGCAAATAGCAATGTAAATGCAAAAATCTGAAAAAGATTTGACACATTCAAAAACAAAACAGCAGTGTAAAGGTAATTTAGAAAAAAGTCTATTTGAAATGACAGCAGGTGTTGTCATTTGATCTACAAGCCTCTTGTAGACCAATATGACCTAAACCAAATATACCCTAAGTTCCCTAGACATCTGGGGGATATTTCCTAGGTGTTTACAAAAACAGAAGTTTCTCCAAATTTTTTTTTTAAGTGCTGGAACCCAGGCTCCACCACTGCCTTAAAATGCATTAAAGTATCAACCTTTTTTTCCTAATGATACAGTATTCTGTTATACTCCCTTCCTGCCTTCACCAAAATAAGGAAATAAAAGGGATGTGGATATATCCATTAGACAAGAAATCAGACCAAAAAGGAAAGCATGAAAAAGAAATTGAATACACAGCTAATTCAAGTCTTTGAGTTTTTGGTGGTGGGACAGGTGAGTTGCTGGAAGATAGTCACACTGGGTAGAAGCCTGAAGAATTTTATGCATTGTGCCCAAGGAAGCACATACCCATAAAACATTGTACCTATGGAAATCTCTCTTGAATCAGAAAATGCTGAATTAACTGATTCTCTGAGAAGTAAACATTTCCACCTGGCTGAAACAATAGGCAAGGGAAACCTTAAACAAAAA
Organism: Aythya fuligula; assembly: GCF_009819795.1. Lineage (NCBI taxonomy): Eukaryota > Metazoa > Chordata > Aves > Anseriformes > Anatidae > Aythya > Aythya fuligula. The sequence goes on along the minus strand of NC_045566.1, from coordinate 27,553,122 downwards.
CGATCACACTCAGTTTCAATTCCCACTTTGTTTCATACCTCAGGATTGCTTGACCAACATACTTTATGCTTCTATCCTGTGTTTTTTTTGTCTTTGTTGTTGGTGGTGGTGTTTTTTTTTATTCTAGATCTTCATACTGAGGAACAGCAATGTGTCTTTCCTTTTTCTCCTGTAGGAAAAAAAGTAGAGGAATTAAAATTTATTTCCAAGCCTTTCTTTTATTTTCTTTGGTTTTATTATTTACAAACAAGTTTGATTATAGATAAGTTTGAATCCTTTCTTCACACAAGATTTTTTTTTTATTTTTAAATAAGAGTTGAAGTTTTTTATGCAAACATGTTTACAAATGTATGTTTCATTATATTCTTCCACTGAGAAAAGGTATATTCAAGTAAAGAAGAAAGTTTATACATTTTCTGTTACAGGAGACATGTACAGAACAAGAAAAAATATATAACTTGTCAAACTGGAATTTGGCTACTCTTTTTCCCAAAAACATATGTGCAATGGGAAGAGGAGGACATACTACATTTACAAGTGGTCAATTTTAGTTTGGCAATTCACATAAGCCATGCTCCTTTTAAAAAGGATGGTGAAAACATCATATTTTCTAAGATTTAAAAATGCAAAAGTATATCTTCCATGAGATCATTCTTATTTGGATTTTGAAACCTGTACATGTACATATGTATGTAAAATTTTTGAATTTCTTCTTCCATGGAAGTAGTAGGGAAATCACATTGGGGAGTTTGATTCATATTTCAATTTGCTGCCAGCCTTTGCAGAATGATACAATGCCTTATTCTGTGAACTCCATCTTCATTATAATATCACACTTGGGAGTCAAATGTTTTAATCATTACTGAGAATGTAGCAATTCAAGTGGTCATAATGAGATTAATAAAGCAAGAAGGTCCTTCAGATAGAACCTTATGTCATGTTAGGCCTTATTAGAAGAAGAAAGTATTAAGCCAATACGTAATATATTCTGGAGGGATCATCAATAACTGTCATATGGTTGTTCATTAACTGTGATTCACTCCTTTGAAAAACTTATTTTTCTCCTAGAAAAACAGAGCCCAGTTTTAGGATGCTGTAAATTCATACTACCCTACAGCAAATTCCAGGATGACAAGAATTTCAGGAAGGTTCCTGTAATTAAGGTGTTTGGTTCTGGGCAGGGAGGGTGAATGAAGTTGGGCACTCTTGACCTAATGGTCGATATGCCTTGTAAGTCTGCAAACAGGTAACGTATTCCTCTGCTAACACTGATTCCTGAAGCTATAAGCCCAGCTTTCTCTTCTGCTGAGAAGAATGATATCTTTACATTAATTAATCCTCTAGAAAATATTTTCTATGTGTCAGGGTCTTGTTTAGCATATTTATCACACAATCACAAGCCCAGGAGTAAAAATATGCTTCAGTCTGACAAATTCATAGCTACCTGGCAATACACTTAAATTTAACGTTGCCGCTAGTATTTAAATTGCAGCTGAGCAAATCTGTTAACAAACCAACCTCTCTCCTATCCCACATTCTGACTAACTCCATGATCTGTAACAATTTGTACCTTTGCAGTTAGAGAGCAGCAGGTGGTGCCACGGGTCTGGGCACAAATACCTGACTGACATTGGGCATGGTGAGGGCCACCCACTCCCTCAGCACAGCAAGGCCAGAGGAGGTGGCCAGCCCTGGCCATGAGCCCAGTGCAGGAGGCAATACCACGGTGATAAGGCAGGTCCAATACCAAGACAGGAATTCAAACTGCAGGCCAGGCTTGGTCTACGGTGCAGTGAGTGCTGGTCTGGCCCCAGGCCTGGCTGAGCTGGAGAGCATTGCATGTCTGGCACACCTCAGGCAGGTGCTCGGTGCAAACATGGCTGCTGGCCGTGAGGCAGAGGGAGCGGGGAGCGCCCAGGTGGGACCATCATGGCTATTAAGGCCTCTTAGTGCTCGCAGGGCTCTGAGGTGATATCCTAAAGAAAAATAAAGAGGAGAGGAGAGAGTTGGAAGAAAACTCGTACATAATAATGAAGTTTATGAAGGGAGACTGAAATGAAACTCTCAATTTAATCTTATCACTCCAAGTCAACACTATGACAGAACTTTCCAGAACAACACCTGCCAGCCAGAGAGGTACCAAATTACAAGGTAATTTAGAAAAACACACCTACTTGGAAAAGACTAATTTTTAAGCATGTGTTTTTAAATAACACCCTGAAAATTATTTTTTTCATAAATATGACTACAGTCTTTGTCATATTTGAACACAAATCCATTTAGCAGCACAACAGTTATTAGACTTGATTCCCCTAATAGCACAGACCCAAAAACATCCATGTATTCTTCAAACAGTAAATCAATTCTTGCTTTGACCTTGTGAATCACTTAGTTTTCTTTTGAGTCTAAATTTTGATGCTCAATGAAAAGTAGTACATTTCCACTGTCAGCTGTCACCATCACCTTTTAAATGGTTAAAAGTTGTATGCAACATATTTCTTTAAGAAGGACACCAAGGGGTAAATATGGCCAGTTCTTAACAAGATTAGTCAGAAACTATACAGAAGTGTCTGTCCACAGTAGAGCAGAATAGCAATTAAATGTATAATGTGTACCTTGCATGTCATTAAAGTCTCAGGCACTTCTGTTAAGAGCATTCTGTAAGCTCTAAGAACCCCTATGTGCATATTTAACTCATCTGGGAATTGTATATCTAAGTAATACTTAAAGTTAATCCCCTGTAAGCCAGAATGGCAAAACATTCAATTTCAAGACCTAGGTAAAGTTTTTAATGTACACACAGGCTAAAGAATGACTTGTGTTACTCTCTGCTGTGCTAACAGAACCTTTCCCCTTCCAAACATGCAAGGTAAGTATGTTCACCCTGCTAGTCTAGGCTGCTAGTGTTTCCTGTAAATTTAAGCCAGTATTTAGAGAAGAATGAAAAATGAATGAATTATACCAAGGGGTATCTGCAATACTGGACTGTTAGAACTAGAGCTTCTGCAGAACTGCCTAAAGAGGACATGAAAGGGCAGGGAAGGATAGGAGATCCCTTCCCTGTGAAGACAAGTCTTGGCTACAATTTAGGTTTGTCTTTTTGTAGTTTAGTCTTTCTGCTTCCTTTTTACTGAGCTGAGGACTGGCATGCATCAACTCCCTGGGTGTGATGCACCAAGAACCCAGGGGCTGCCAGCCTTTTCCAAGGCATGGCGCTTGCAGAGCTGAAGCTACAGACAGGGAGGCCATGGGCACAATGCTGCTGGACACATAGAAATCAGCCCCAAACAGCTCAGGCCCACACCAGCCCAGACAGTTCCCAGGGCCTTGCTCTGCCAGGGCAATGCAAAGCCGTCCACTAACAATGGCAGAAAAGCTGTGCTGCTAATTTCCTTTTTAATATTCAATAAACCACAGAATATTACTTAGGAGTGCAACAAAGATATTGCAAAATCTACTATACTCAAGGACCCTGGATTGGAAACGGGCAACACTATCTTCCCAGCATGCTCACTTTTACCTGTCTTGTCTTGCCTCATGACAACCTGCAGAGGTCTACATGTGGCTCACATTTCTTTATCAACATGTATGGCCCTTACCTCACCTGGCAAGTGATTGATTTTTACAGCCAATGCAATTTTCACAATCAACAAAAATACTATTTCTACTAGTAGAAACTACTACAGGTTATGAAGTTAATAGAAAAATTCCTGCAGCTGTTGCAAACCACAGTGTTACTGCTAAGGGTGCAGAACATTTTACAGGATTAATTTCTGAGTTTCAAAGTTAGTTCTATCAGGACAAGGATAGAGTTACTTACATTGTGAGAGCAGTACATATTGATCTATTTAAAAACCACTTTTTTCCCCTTTCTTTCTGATACTATTTGCATCTTCCGCTCATTTCTCAGAATTATCCCTGCTTATTGGACTCATTCTGCTAGTTCTAATAAAGGCATGGCTGGTACAGCTACCCGATCTACATTTGCTTTAACTAAGCAGTTAATGTCTGTATATGTGAGATCCTGTGTGTTCAGACACTGCAACACTTTTGGCTGCACATTTCGACATCTTTCTCCTTGATCTACTCCTCCACATTTTATTTTGATAGTGACCCAAGTAGCAATGAGCATTAAAGGTTTTGCTTTAAAAGCTCCTAATGTTTTATTAACAGGATCATAAGGGCTTGTATCTTTATACTCTTCTGAGAAGTTATTGTCATCTGGGTCAAAGCATCCACCGTGAGGCTCAGCCCCTCGATAGGAGGGTGCTTTAGAAAGGGCTGTGATCATGCCTTGCTTTACTCCTGTTGCTATTTTGAACCCTTCAACTTCACCCTTACAAACTCAATTGTCTGCATCTTCTCTTTCTAGGTATTTCCTGCATCAATCTTGGATTCTCATTACTTTACATAAAAGCCTGCCCAAATTAAGAAAGAAAGAAAAAAATAAAAAAATATTAAAGGTGATGAGAGAGAGTTTCCCCAGAGGCTTCCCCAAATACCAAGGCCAAACCAATGCAGGTTTTAACTCCTCTACAGAGCAGTAGCTGGATTTTAAACCTTCATGTGTTATTGGTCCCTCTAAAAATTTGAACTTGTAAGAAGTTAGAGGGGATGGACATGTGTTATGATTTACCCAGCTGGGCAGCCTAGCTCCACCACAACCACTCTCTCACTCCCCTTCCTCAAAGGGAAAGAGGGAGAAAATACAATGAAAAGGGCTCAAGGGTTGAGATAAGGACAAGGAGATCACTCAATAATTATAGTCACAGGCAAAACAGACTCAGCATAGAGAGATAAATGAAATTTATTTCCTGCTACTAAGAAGCTAGAGCAGTGAGAAACAAACAAAGAAATTAAAAACAAACAAACAAACAAACAAACAAAAAACAACCTAGAAACACCTTCTCTCCTCATTCACCCACTTCTACATACTCCCCTTGTGCACTGCACTTTGAAGGTGCTTTTCTGTAAGCTAAACTGAAAAGGGACCAAAAGCAATGCATGCTGTACAACTGCAGTCACCTAAATATATGTAGAATTAAAAATAATAATAATAATAAAATGACTCATGATGCTCTGGGTATGAGTACAGAACTCCTTTCCTACTTTGTTTGTCATGATCTTGTTTAAGTCACTAAAATAAAATGAACAAAGTGTGATGCACTTAACTAACAACTTACATATGTTACTCTTGCAAAATTTTCATGCTATTATTCTGACAAGCAAAAGAAAATTAGATCAAAAGCAGAAATACATTTTAAAAGATTCACCCGATATACGATTCTGTAAATACCATTAATTTGCTATTCGAGTAAGCATTTAGACTTACACAAGTATAGTAAAAAAATAAATAAAAAAAAAAAATGTTTTTCATATCCTATTTCTTGGGTTGAAATAACAATATTTTAACAGTTCTACATTCAGTTTTGAATATGGAAAATATCTGTAGTGAACAAAATATGTTGAACAAAGTTGTCTATTGATTCTTTCATATGCAAAAAATGAGTATTATTAAGGAAAAACTGCTTCTAGCATATGCAATTATTGCATACCTACCATAACATGAATACATTCAGGTTTTATCAACAAGGGTAAATTAATAAAATTTGATGCTTATACTTCAACTTCTGCAATATTAACAGCAAAAAAATTTTAAAGGACTTTAAAACATGTTAAATTTGGAGTTTGAGCGCATAAGGAAAATTGTACGCTTAAATTTACCCCGTTCTACCAACAGAGTTTATTGGCTCTAGTAATATTGCCAGTAAAGCACATGCTTATGAACTTTTATTAACTTTTATGAACCAGAACTTTATCTTCTGCTTAATCATTAGTACATGATTAGTAACATGTCAACATACTACATTTAAGTATTTCTAAGAACCTACATTGCACCTTAAATCACATAAAAATTATCTTGATACTGTAGCATATTTAGTATTATTCTGATCTTTGAAACAATAATATTCTGTTAAATTTTAAACATTATAGCTGAAACAAGCAAAAACAAACAATTGCCACTTATCTGTATATTATCACCAGGCAAAGTATGATTAGAGGTGCCTCTGAACCAAAGTTTCAGTCAGGTTTCTGACAAAGTAAATTTCATGATGCTAACTTCGCAGGGTAATAATATATTGTCTTTATAGGAGTTTTATCTGTCTTCGATTAAAAAGTGATTGACAGCCTATCTGGAGTTAGGAATATTTTCAGTATTAAACTTCCCTGTTTTCAATAAAAAATAACTATAGATTGATAAGTTTCCCTGAACAGTTTTTAGAATAGCATTTTTTTTTCCTCATATTCAAAAAACTACTGAATTCAACTTCTTCATTTTATTCATTCTAGTGAGCCAGATTCTCAGCAGATGTTAAGATAGTCTGGACCAGTTCAAATGAAGGCAAAAATCAGGTAGCAAATCTCTGAATCAAGTATATGTAAAATTCTGGACCAGCACAGCCAATTCAGGATTCATGTTTTAGAGTCTAGGTTGTTCTAGAAATGTAAATGCTCCTGTGATCCAAAGTCAATGAGCTGAGTCGAAATAATTACAAAACAAGCTACGATCAAAAACCTAGCTCTGATGCGTGTCTACATCACATCATGGAAAAAAAAAAAAAAAAAAAAAAAAGGGGGTTAGCTGAGCTGCTGTCAGTCACAACACACATGCATCAACATGCCAAAATGCCCATTCTAATATAGCTGCACTGTTCTAGGATCTAGGTTTGTCTCCAAATATAGTGTCCGTGCTGTGCCATTTATGCCATTTACAGACCTATGCTTGTATGATATTTTGTCCCACAGCCAGAGCAGAGGTTTGGTGATTGCCGCAAGCAGTTATGACACAACAAAAGTCAGTGTCATATTAATTTTTATAAGTCCTATTATGGAATGCAAGCAATTACTAGTTTCCAGGCATTGTTATTAACTGGTATTGATTTGGAATTACATCCTTTTATTTTTTTTATCCCCTATTTAAACATCAGCCAAGAAACACTGATTTTGAAAAAACACCTGGGTCAGAATAACAGACAGTTCTATATAAAGACATTTGATTCTCCTTTTTGATTATTCCCCTTTTCATATTTCCTCTCTTATATGAAATTCATCTATCAAAAAAATAAAACCAAACCCACCACCTATAAATTTCTTCAATGATCTGCATTTCCCACAGGCAGTTCTGACACTTTTCTAGGCAGCACCATACCTTAACACATAATTTTCACTAGAATATCATTCACATCAGTATAACAAAGAGATTGTTTTTAGATTAATTTTTCCCTGAATCATATGTCATAATCAGGGAAAATAATTTTTAAAAAATATATTAGGAGGACTTAAAAGTTTCCTTTTTGTACCTATGAGAAATATTTCTTCCAAGGTTTCCTGTTATATTTTATTACATAAATTACTTTATTATAATATGTTTTATTTAAAAATATTGTATTTATATTATTATAACATAATTTATAATATATTTTAAGAAGTATTAAATAACTTTTATCAGTACAGGTTTCAGATTTGGACACAAATTCTACAGGGAATTTCAACTGTCTTCCTAAATCCTTTTTTTTTTTTTTTTTTTTTTTTTCTTTTCTACCTACTGAATCTGTACCTATTCAATCTGAATTAGTTTACCCAGATATAGCCCACTGAACTAGTGAATCCAGTGAGGGTTGCAAGACTCTTCGGTTACCTCTGAAAACTAATTTTCAGCTGAGTTACACCTAGATGGGATTTTATTTCAGTAAAAGGTCAGCTCTTGGACTTCAGCAGACAAAGAGGCACTTGGGAAGTAAAAGCATTGTCAAAGTCCACCTTAAATTAGATGCTTCAATACAAACTGGTATGGAAATCTGGATTTGTTTCAGAGACGAGTGATTAAGTTTGTGTTCATAGAAATTACAATGAACATACACAGTCCAGAAGCCATCTGCTGGGAGAATCTCATAAAAGATTAAAAAATTGAGTACACTGGAAAAAATCCTATGGGAATATCTTGCACAATTGGAAGCATACATTCACAAGTGCACACAGCAACATGCAAAAATGGAAAAAAAAAAAAAAAAAAAAAAAAAAAAAGCAAGGTACAATCTCATAAATCTTTTTTTTTTTTTTTTAAATGCATTTGTCAACTTGCATTGTTCTGTTTTGCAAAGAACCAATACTTCAATACTTTTACTTATCAGATGAACTGATTGGTTTGTTTTTGTAATAAGTTGAAAGCAGAAGACTAAGCCCAAAGCAAATCTTAGTAATCATCTAGGATTCCTCTTTATCAAGGTGTGTAAATCTGTCCCATTTCACTGGCCAAATTAATTTCAGCACCACCATTCCTGAAATAGTGTTTTGTCAGCACTTTATTCTAATCGGCTTATGCTTAAAATATTTTATCAGAACTGGACAAATCTAAGATGTATGCAAAATAAACAACCATAAAGAAACCAACGTGTTCCAGAAATGGTCAAGTAAATTGAATATTTGCAAGAGAAAAAAAAATAGTTTACAAAGTGAAATAATTGTTTTGCATTCACAACAATGCTTAACTTGAGAAAACACAGGCACTTTTGTACAAACTGGTTTACAGTAGCCCTCCATATATTTCACACAGAATACCTTTTATGAAACTTTACTTGCATTATTGCTTCTACTCCAAATGGAGAAGAATAACTATTTGAATTATTTTGAGTAATTATACTTCTGACTTACGTATACTTCCTTCAAGACAGAAGATCATCTTGTTTCGTCTAAAGTGTTTATAAGTAACATAGTCAAACAGACCATAAAAATAATGAAATTCTGCTAAACTTTGCATGCTGCTGACTGGCTAAATAATACTCTTCCTTTTGTTATTTCAGAAGAATAGCTTCTTCTTATACAGGGTCATTAGATAAAAAAAAAATCTTAAATTCCCCAAAACCCTTCTTCACAAGTTTGTGAACTACAGAATACAGTTTACTTTGTCTGAAAAATACACATTTTGAATGATGGATGACATCAAGGAGCTTTTCAAAGTATCTTTCAGAGACTATGTCAGTCTGTAGAAATGGAAGTAGACCAAATTGTTTATTATACGTTCTAGTCAGGCTATAAGGTCAAGCTTTCTCTTGTTAATTGCTGTAGGATGGTTACTAAGCAAGTCGGTTAAGAGTTCTGACCTCTGAAATAAATTTCCAAGGCTTATTCTTACTCTGTATTAGGCATGAGAGACAATTTTAATTAAAAACAAACAAACAGAAAAGCAACAAAACCAGAGATTGAATAGCCTCAAGATCTTCAGCACACGCTGAGCCAAAAAGCTGACCTAGGCTGTCAAAGATAAGTGGTTCTAGCACCTACACTACCTTGCTTCAAAGTAGTTGATATACCTGCACAAGCTTCCCACAGATAGCAAAGCAGGCATGCGCCAATAAAATCAATCCTACATGTCCATAACAAAAGAAAATATGAGAGCATGAATACTGTCTGTTGAATCACATTTCAACTATGGTTAAAAAATAATAAGGTTCAAGACTTTGCTCTAATCTCTATTAATTTCCAATAGAATTTTTTGTGCTTTTCCAACTAATCCAGCCTTTATTAGAGATCTTTCCCTGGGCCACCCTTTTGCTAAAGGAGCTGTTTGAAATCTGTTGCTGCAGAACCTACAGGCAATGTGCTGTGCTGCTAAGTGTACCATACCACTTCCCTGTAAAAACGCCTCATAGTAGCGCACCCTTTTTTTGGGGAATACTTCTGTCCTCAGGCCTGGCCAGTTTCTTACTGTCTTTCTAATCTTGTATCATTTTGATGCTGCTCCTTGAAGTACTTCAAGAACAAGATGATTTTTCATCAGAAGAGCCAGATTAAAAACAGTGAGGTGCTTTTCATAAGAGCATTTGTATTTAGCAATACTACGGGATTTGCTCATATACTCTATATTCCAGCCAGTGAGGCATTTTGATCCAAAAACTCAAAATGTCTAGGTTCACTCCTGACTGTATTTTGAAACACAGAACAAGTGGAAAGTAACATATAACAAGAGCATACAAACATAACGAACCCTTAAAAAAAAAAAATTAAAAAAATCAACCATATTAGAGCTTTGTAGTTTGGCATGACAGGTAAGTATTTCTTTTCTTCAAAGATCCCAGTAAATCACAACAATGGTGCTGATGGCATGGTATAATTGTCTCAGATATGCTGCAGTGAGTGTTATTTATGGCTGTTTATAAAATATGCTGTCAGACTGGCAGGCTGCCTAGGGCCTTAGCATTATTTATGGATTCTCCTGTTATCACATGCCCCTTGGTGCATCAAATTAAAAAAAAAAAAAAAAAAAAAAAAAAAAGTTTAAACTCTATGGTCTTGAAACAACATATATATATATGTTATATATATATATATTATTTTTATAATTATAATTATTATTTTTATAATTATTTATAATATATATGTATATTATTTTTTGTTTCCAGAAAACAAGATTTATTATATTACATGTCTCTTATTCTTATGCTATTCTGTGAATGCCTATTATGGGAAATATTTGAAGTTTTACCAAACCATCCCCCAATTTCTCCCTCAAAGCCCAAATCATGCACTGAAGGATGACACACCTTTTTTTTTTTTTTTTATGCCATTAGAATTACACTTAAGTCAGAAATCTGGACTTTTGTTTGGAGCTTTCACAGATGCCTATGGAAATACATCAGGCTGTTCCTACACAGTTTTAAAAAATATGGTCTTAAATACCCAAATCCCATAAGAAAACATCTACCTAAAATATTTTGAGGCGTAATTTTTTTCTTCTGTAAAGCAAATATCCTGTTTGCTAAATATATCTAAGAATCTTGTAAGAGAAAACTTTCACCAAGCAGAATTTTCAAGTTCATTAAACACCAACCACACATTAGCTTCTTAAATCATGTTCTTCAAATGCTATCCTTTAGCAACAGAACATGGACTGTAGATGACGTGCAAGGTAGAGCAGTTTGGTTTGAGGTGCTAGGTAGTAGACACAAACATCCAAGAGATTGGCAATAGACAGCATAGATTATTACTTCTTAAATGTTCTGACCCTAAGAGAACTACAGTAATGCCAGCCTCTTCAATCAAAATCCAAGTGGTAAAGCAAGCAAGCTGATTTCAAACACTTTTGAGGCTTTGTAGATTCCACATATTACTTAACAAGGTGCAATGTGTCAACAGGCAGGTATAATAAATTAAAGAAAAAAAAAAAGAAAAAAAAAAAAAAAGAAAAAGAATACAGTTACTTTATTTATTGTGATCCAAGCAGATAGGTACAGGGATCCAGATGGTTATACCTTTAGTCACCAAGTATTTCAACATGATATGAAATATGAAACTACATGAAATGACAATGTAATTTTCTAATTTTTGTCACATAAGTGTTTATTCTGAAAAAATAAAAAATAGAGTACAAGTCACATTCACATCTAACCCTCAGGATCCTAAAAATAAACACATCTAAAAAGGAGGTTTCTCATCCAAAAGCACCTGTCCTTCTCTTAGCAAATCAAACTAAATCACAAGCAGCAGTTGCTCAAGTTTGTTTTTGAACTTCTTCCTAGTTCATGAAAGAAATGAAGATTAATTAAGCCTGCAATAATGATTCCAGTGTGCTAGATCCCTTTAGCGATTGATGATTCCTTTTTATAATACCCGTCCTTACCTAAGACTGTTACTTGCAATCTTTTGATAATTTTCAGACAGCCAGAGCTTCAGGAATAGTTTCAAAACTCCCAGACAATTCCAAGTTTCTCTTTTATGTGCAGTATTTGAGGAGGGAGCTCACAGGTAAGATGCTTAATTTTCTTACACCATTGAATCCAGTTGGAGTCATATCTTCCTATATACATGCCTTGTATCTTAACATTAACTAAACTGCTTCAATACATTGTCCTGCCAAAATTATTAAGGAGCAACTGACAGATGTCAGACAGCATCTGACAGATGAAAGATTACCTTCACAAATTTATTCATGGGAAAAAATAAAGATTTTAAATCCAAAAGTTTTCATAGAAAAGAAAACTGAAATGATTTTTTTTTTGTTTGTTTGTTTTTTAAATGAAAAGAATCAATACGATTGCATGAAAAGCATGTACATTATTTAAATATGAACTAAAAAAAAAAAAAAAAAGTTTCAATGCTTTAATTTCATTCTTTATTTGCAGTTTGAAATTTCTCAGTTTAGCTGGACAACTGAATTAGATAGCTGCAATGTGATCTTACTGAAAGATCTTGGCCTTTGGAAGTTTACCAAGAGTTTTTCCCGAAATGTAATGAACTGCTTGCTGAGTTTCTGCACTTGGATTTAATTTTACTATTTCTAGCTGTTTTTTTTCCAAATACTACACAGTGAACATACATATGCTTTAACTGGTTCCTATCATAAAGTTAACTGGTCCCAGCATTCTCAAGTTGAGCTAACAAGATAGGCAACTATGTACAGGGCATACAACTACTTTCCAGAAACTTTGCTGTCTTCAGATTTTCTAGTTTACATCATAAAGGATCAAATATTCCCACGATGTTAGACAGAAATTAAAAGCATAGGTTTTGCTACAGAACAAAACACCTGTAACTTCAATGAGTAATGAGTAATTTCTAGTTGAAATTGAAAAGAGCTCATCACCTCAAGTTTCTGTCCCTGTTGATATAGAAGTTGCAGATATATTGAGCATACAAGTCTCTGCAGAACAAGATGTTTCCTCATCATGGGACTGTACAAATGAATTTCCCCCAAAAGAGAATCTAGATTAAGCAAGTTGTTAACTATATGAAATTGATTAAGTTTTTGTTACAGACTGCAACAAAACCATGACATACATTATTAAGGAATCTCCGTATCAGTCACATTAAACCCAGTGTTTTTGCAACTTGGACTGCCAGATGCCTCTTTGCATCATTTCTTGATGATCACCAAAAGGTATGTGGAGAGGAAGGGAGGGGAGGGCAACCACCAAACAATACAACCTGGGAATGGCAAATCCTTAGGAGTAACCCTGAGTAGTTCATTACTGCTTGTAGGAACAGTAGGAGATCATAAATTCTAACAACCCATCAGATCTCCTTAACACCATTCCCTTTAACAGCCTTCTAGGAGAACTGACATTTAGAATGATTGAGTTAGATCAAAAGACTCAAAAATCACTCAACACACATCACTTAAGCTCAAGCCACCAAAATCAGATGCTGACACCAGTAGTCATCTAAAAATTCAGATCCAAAGTGTGCCGGTCTATACATGAAATGCAAAAAATAGGATACTGACAAAGGTACAAGCATTTCTGACTTTTCTTTAAACACAGACTATATATTTACAGAATACAAAAAGAAGAAGCAAGCATACTTTAATCCTACCATTTATTTACTGAAGGGTCATACTGCATGAGGTCCAGTTTTGAAAAGACAGACTTTTAAAGATGCATTCACTTCATTCACTGTTCTTTGAAGCCTCTGCTCTCATAACAAGAGCAATGAGAAAGTCCAGTAAAATGTTACTTTTGCATTCTGCACAGTGGTCTTTGCAAGGCTTTTCTAGAGAGATTGAAAAACCAAGAAATTCCAACCTAAGAGTTAAAGGCTTGTATGGAGGTCAAGGTGGAGAATTGACAGCAGACAAAAGTAAAATTCAGTATTTTTATATGAATAGGAATCTATGATCTTGAATTTAAAAAGAAAAATTTCCACATGAGGAGCAAAAGAAGAAAGAAAAAAGAAATCAAATTCTCAAATTTCAAAATCTTTGAAAAAGATTTGCCTTTGGGATGGCAAAAATGATTCATTCATTTCAGAAATTAAATCCTCCATTCACTGAACTATTAGGAAGTAGGGTAGAGTTGAATTCAAAGGAGAAGTCTATACAGCATATCTCATTCATCTTCACTGTGATTAGTGAAGAGGTGCTTAGCTAACACAGCAGTGTTAGCTAAGCCCATGCAGAAAGAAGACACAGCAGTGGGAAAAAAGCAAACAACCAGTTCTACTGTTGGTTTTGTGATTCAATCAAGAACATGCAGTACTTTGCAATCAATCTGAACATTAAGGAATTTTATAGTCTCACCCAGATGAGAGATTCTTTTTATGGACTAAAAAAAAAAAAAAAAAAAAAAAAAAAATCATGCCATTCTAGCAAGACTCAGAAATTGTCCAGTGTCTTTGCCTAACCCCCCGTCCTCTCTATGCACTGATTGTACACCATCTAGTAATCATGTGGGTTTTTTGCTCCTGGCTTGCTTTCAAGTGCAACGACAGATGCCATGTGCTTCCTATTAGCACAATACAGACAGTAGCAGCACTTGTAAATCAAAATGATGGATTACTCCAGGAAATGAACCGATTCTGATTGCAGCATTGGGCTACATAGAATGGTGAAGACTCTTGCATGCTTATGGGAGCATATCCCAGTGTCTTCATTCTTCCTTTGAAAAAGAAGTGCATATATAAACACAAACCCACACTACATTTTATATACACACACACACACATATGGGCATTATATATTTGGGAAGCATGACAATGAATTAGATGTTTTTTATTAGTACTGTTATTCCATGCACTGTTCTAACTGCAGCAGGTTTCTGCCTTTGTATATAGCTGTAAAAGTGTTGGTTTAAGTTAGTTTAATCCACAGGCAATGAAATATGCCATGGTATATTTATTATTATATGAAATACACATCAAAGTGCAAAATAAGCACTTTACGGGCAAAACAGTGATTCTTATCCATATTCTGTTGAAGTATGGTTTACGTACACAATTTTAAAGCAGCCAAAATTACAGAATCCTTCAGAAAGGGGTATCTTATTTCTCAGTAATGGTTTAATCAGTGTTGACTTTCAGAGATACAAGGTCATGCAGCAATTGTGAATTGTTTTTAAGTGCCAAGAAACCTACAGAAAAAAATATCTTTGCAGCACTTTAGCAAATACAGCTTGAACGTGTATTCTGTTTAGAAAGCTGTATCCTTTTTTTTTTTTTTTTTCCGATTTCCTTCTAAACTTCCTAATTTGAAGTTAAAATAGATATATACATAAGTATCTTCCAAACTTCTCATGCCAGATTTTCTTTTCCCTTAAAAAAAATATGCAGGGATGATGGTGATACAGTGTGTAAATAAGTAACATAAAGCAAGGAAAGTAAAAATAGAACTACCTGAAAGTTGGTGTTTTCCATTTTCTCTCACAAAGCACATGAATAGCATCGTCAGACTGGAGTAAATATCAGGTTAATACAGAGTACAGGAGGTATTTAACTGGATTAATCAATGACACTGTATTTTAGCTAGAACAAAGGAATAGTTTAACAGCCTGATGAAAAAGGTAAAAAAATGCCCAATGAAGTCAATGGCTTTTAGATGACCATCTCAAATGAAGAAATCAAACAAAGAAGAAAAAATAGTTTCATCTTTTTTTCATAACAATTCACTTAGACTTCAAAACAGCACATCAGAGAATGACAAACCACAGGAAAGATTTTCATCACCTACCTTAGATTTTTGTCATCTAACTCATGATTATGTTAGACAATATGGTCAGTGAAGACACACCCATGACAGTGAGAACTGAAGAGCAATATGGGAAGTACATATCCCTGTCTCTGGCAAAGAGGAAGAATCTGGGACAAGTCTTTATTATCTCTTTTGATAATAGTAGGATTTTGCAAGAGCTGTTTTCACAGAAAGTGTTCTTATTTTCTTCACAGGTTTTGGCAAGCACCTGCTTCTCACTCTGCCTTTTTTGAGACTAGACATGCTCTGAAATCTATAGTTATAGCAACACAACACAAGAATAACATAGTATACCACAGATAAGAAGTGCCACCAGATATTCCTGCTTACAAGGACAGAAGATGCAGTACTTGAGCCTAGAATGTATATCAAAATTGAATTTGACCAGAGGCTCACCTGAGATAAACAAACTTAAAAGGCTTTAAAAGACAATGCTGTCTTTCATTAATCATAAAAGGACCATGTAAGTGTTAAATTAACTGTAAAATAATGTTTTTATATTTTCTTCAATACCATGTCAATTTCACATGAGATTGGAAACAGTAAGAAATCATACACAACTATGTGAGGTCCAACTGCTCTCTTCCTCCCCCTCCCCAATATTATGAAGAAATGAAACTAATAAAAAACTAGGCCTAATTTCCCAACGTATACATCCTGCATTGTTTCTTTCACTTGTAAATGAAATGATGCAGACTGAACCACTTAACAGAATGGAAAGGTACTGATGCCAAGCTACACTGTACATTAGTATGGGTGGTAGAAAGAGCCTATTGAGTTGCAAAAGAGAATCTTCTGTTTCTTCTGAGGAAAGGTTATACTATATTAAAATCATGACTTTTGTGATTAATGCTGTAGTTTCCATAGAAAACCATGGATCCACTCATCTTCAGTGCATCTTAAAATGCTTTTATACTGGTATCTCCTACAATGCAGATTTCTTTAAGATCAAAACAAAATATAGCATCATTTAAATCAGATCCCACTGTATACAAGATGGAGCCTTACACTGAAGGTGGCATAAACTGCTTCTAAACTATCCAAACTTACTGACTATATTATAAACCCCTTAATAAAGAGCAGGATTTACAGAAACTCATCCTGCATGGTTCCTTCACTTCAGAAACACATTCCTTGAATGCCAACTTAAAGAGGCCTTTTTTTTTTTTTTTTTTTTTAACAGTTTCAACAGCAACTGATTTTAGAAAAATTAACCTGGAAAGTGAGCCAGGTGTATTTTCTCCATAGTAGTAGATCCAGTTTGTCACTGACTCATGCTTTCCACTATATTTACATGTAAAGAAACTGCATGTACTGCATATCACTAAACCAGAAAAAAGATAAGGAGCTACAAAATTGTCCAATCATAAGCACAGTTACTAAGTACCAAAACATGGTGGTTTGAGCCCTACTGTATAGCTGTTCTGCCTGTCAATTAGACAACAAAGAAAGACTTAAATGGGAACCCCGTGTGGTTCACAAAGATGGCTATCAACTGCAAGTCAAGTTCCAAAATGTTTTTTTTTGTTTGTTTGATTTGTTGGGATTTTTTTTATCTATTAAAACTTGCTGGCCCACAGATTTCAAAGGATGAAATAGAAAACCTTTTCACCTTTAACAATGAAATTTCCTGTCACACTAAGAACAGTTATCAAAAATAGATATTGTTGGAAGCAGCCAGTATTTTCCATCATGAAACCACATTAGAGTAAACTTCACCATCAAAAAGGGAATAATTGAGATTTCAGCATTATACAATGAAAACACTTTTGGGTGAAAAGAGTGCAATTTTGAGCCTAATAGTCTGATTCTTTTTACTTCCAATAGCAGATTTTTCTTCATACTAAACAAGCAAAAATATTAGCTACTTACAATGAATCAGTCTTTTATACCTTGTACCAATGCCATGTAACTAATTAGAAAAATCAGCTGTAATATATCTTAAAAACAGAAGCTGTTACTTCCTCTATTTTGAAGATATCTCCTTCAAATAATATATTTATCTGTCTCTTCATGTTTATAAAATGGTGTGTAAATACAGTTTTCCAAATGAAAAATTTTGGTCCTATTTTTAAAGATATGCAAACTTTGATTGGTTAGAAATTGATCGGTTTAGAAACATTATATGAATCCTCCTAACCTGACACAGCACTCCAGTGCACTTGTATTATCAGTTCACTGATTCCCAAAATACATGGGCCATAACATAAACACACTAACAAGCTGCTGAAGACTGAAGTGCCACAAACTCCTGTAAGTTTTCTTCAGGTTTTTGATAATAAACATAGAAAGAATTTTATCAAGGGAAGATGACATATGAGATGCTTTAAACCCAGTTAAAACTTCTGTTGTAGAAATCAAGCCTTCTTGATGTAGGAGAGTTTTATCAGTTCTATTGACATAGTCTTATAGGAATGCCTACCTAGAAATTACATTACAGCACAAGGAAAGGTTTGTTTACTTACATTTAATGGTACCCAAGAGAAAAATTTCACAAGGAAAAATCCACTCTCTAGAAGGCTCCAGTTGTTATCATGGCAGATTATAACATTCTAGCTGTAACTACCAGCTAGAAAGAAAAAAAATATATATCTTACTGATAGAGAAAACCTTACTCTATTGACAAATCTGGGAGGTTTGATGTTACACAAGATACTTTTTAAACTGTCTTGGAGGTGAATTTCAGACTGTTTCTTTCCTTACAGACAGTGAGGACAGATGGCTTAAATATGCATCATTTCAATGGGTTATTGAAAAAAGTGAAAATTTATTCAAAGGAGCCAGATTTGTGTCTTCCTTTTCCTGTAAAATATAAGTGAGAGGAATGGAAATATGCTCAATAGATAATTTGAGTTAGATTTAATTGCAAACTGGAATATTCCAGAAAGAAAACAGCTCTGAGAATTACTATAGGATCTGCATGTCATTTTACTTTTCATAAATCTCAGATAAGCACCAAAAGAAAATCTTAACTCATGAGATATGGCCACACTTGAGGGTGGGGTCGAACGGGGGGTGTAGAAGGAAGGGAACATTTAAAGAAAGGTTCTAGAATTTCTCCAATCTTCAGAAAGACTAAAAAGCAGTTGAATTGCTAACAAACTTCAGAGTCAGCTGAATGTTCATCCACATGACAGCTCCCACGACAATGAACTTGATCCAGCTAAATCCATGGTAACACCCAAGGAAACTTATTTGCTTTTCTCCCAAAAGGACAGATGTTATGATAAAGACAGACTGCTTGTATAAATATGCCCCTGCAAAGATTCATCTTCCTCATTATGATAGCACTAGATGCTCCTTGCTTCACACTGGTCTTGTGTCTGGAGAAAGAGAGGACAATGTCACCAATAGTCATCCATTCTGTTTGGACAACAGAGAGCTTCTGCAAACTAAGCACTTTTCGTACCCCAGAGACAAGAAGAACAATAGTATACAACATTTTCCCAAGGAAACATTTTCCAAAAGGAGCACAGAATGGAATAAACCTTTTACCTCTCCTACTCCTTCAGGTGACTAGCTATTCTGAAAGAATACAAAAAGGTACAAACAGAAGTTCATTGGACTTTATTAACTGTATACTGTAACATCATTGTTATATTTTGCAGATTTCCTCTACTGTAAATAGTAGAATATTCTTTCAAGTTGTTTCCAACCTCTAGCATGGTCTTTTGCACAGCATAGGTCCCACCATTAACTTCTGTGGTATATCATCTTCTGAAAAATAATAATGCAATTTTAATTCTAAAATCACCAGTGGTAGGAAAAAAAAAATAATAAATTAAAAACAAACAAACAAAAAAAAAACTAGCAATTTGTGTGAAATTGACTAGCAATTTCTGTGATGGCTAATCACCCTCCATAAAAAACACTAAATGCCAAGCTTTTTTTTATCTTTGTGTGTGCCCAGCTGCTAAGATTTGGATATATTTTCTTTGGGAATACTTACATATTCTTGAAATTGATTCTTACTCTTTCTTCTGACACACACAGTGGAATAACTTTCACCATGAGGCATGTTTTCCATCAGTGTCATGGCTTTATGAACCTATCTCAATTTATTGGCATCTTTTTGGAGTTCTTGACTCCAAAACTGGACACATTATTAGACTATAAAAGTGACAAATGCAGTGAAAATAATATCTCTAATTTAAATTTTCTGTTTCAACACCTGAAAATCATATTATCTTTTCACCATAACATAACCCAGGCAGTATATGTTCAGCTGACTACGGATTGGCACCAGTATAATTTTATATTTATTATTCATCATTGCCTCATTGCCCCACATACCTCTGTCACTGCATCATCACTTCTACTGTTTTATCATGTTTTCTTCCTGGTCACTGGAAACATGTTCCAAACAACAGTCTAAAAAAAACTACTTCTAACCCAAGTAGTAGTAAAGCTACTAACTTGCTTATGAATTCACTTTGCAATTTAAGGTGCACAGTATGACTCAGCATCTTCCTGCCTTCTCAACCATAATCTTAAAAAGTGTTTATAGGAATCTATCACAAACATGAATGGCTCTATCAGCCAATCTAAATCACATTAAAAATTAGATCTGCCAAGCTGGCTTGATATATCTTCCATAACACCTTGTTGGGAGTCATTAATTATATTTCCCTCTTTCAGTTCTTTATTATTAAAGATTTTTCTCAATCATTTGAGTATTTTGCATGGTCTGGAGTAAAAACTCTGAAACTGAATCATTGTCATTTACTTTTGATCTCTTAAAATATTTTTTTCATTATTTTTTTTTCTGAAAAAAAAAAAAAAAAAGCAAACAAAGCCAACTTTTAAGGTCTTCAAAAAGACTCTTTAGAAATAAATCTTTGAAAATTAGGCGTTATTTTTGAATGCCTTTCCATTTTTCCTGTTGTCATGTTCATCTAGATATTTGCCATAAAATGCTTTTATGTATCCTTTTTACACATATTTTCATTCCATGTATTGTTAACTGCATCATCAGACAATCATAAGTGCAATAAAGATCATACATCCTCAGCTGACTTTTAGCAATTGTGCACATCTATTGCATTTAAATATAATAGATTAGTTTCACTTTTTCAAGTGCATTAATTTGATGCAATGACATTAATTGACTGTAGCCATTTAACCAGTCTTCCAGCCATAAATATTTTCATTATGTTCTTTTATTTCCCATCTGGCTTTCTGCAATTCTTAACTGTTACTTTGTGTTTTCTCCATCTATTTCTGTAGTTTTCCTTTTGCTAAGGTTAATTTTGTATATGTTATAGAGTTGCATCTAACTTCTCTCTAAAATAGAACTGCTTGTTATCATAACTAAGAGGGGGTTCTTCTGTCTTTAATGATATCATGCTTTTCTATATCAATCACTGAATATCTTACACAACTCCCATTTTTTAAACTTATTTCCTTCATTTAATTTTGTCTTTTAATTAATTTGATCACATTTCTTTTAAGCGAGCAGAATCGCATCAAACTCCTAGAGAGCTGTGACTGAATCTTCATTTTCAGTATGGATGAAGTTCAAATTAACATTTTTTGATTAACAATATTCAGCATGCAATTGAGTCAGGAATTGCCTTCTAGGATTTCAAAATTACTTTCAAATGATTTGAATGTAGGTTCTAGCAGGGAAACAATATAAAAATTTCCATGATCTTCACAGTGAAGTACATTTCTCTCTTTCTACATATAAACAAGCTTTTACAGAACTGTCATTCTGTTCTTGAATCTGATCATTATAAAGCAGACACCCACTGTTACCATTTTGCGCTTTAGCTCTTGCAAGGTTTATCCATTATCACTGGAAGCCTCCCAAGCTATTAGTAATTCAAATGGCTAAAACTGTATTTTGCGTAAGGCATCGTTCTTTTCCCCCTCTGCCACTTAAGTCTTCCACAATATGCTAGATACTGTACCTAGAGTCAAGCCACAGGCCTTCAGTGTTACCATAGTGGTATTATATTTGTTAGTTTTTCGCTTCAGTTACTGAGCAACTTTTACAATATCTTCTAAATATAGCCTTGCATGACAATGACATAATAGCTTTACATTACCATGAAACTATGTTTAATTCACAACTTCATGGCCCTCACCGCTCACTTTATACTTGTTTATAAGAAAAAAAAAAAAAATACAAAACAAACAAAAAACCACGTCAGAATCATTGGGATGGGCTTGAAAATTCTTCTACTTTGTGAGCCTACTGCAACATTGCTTTCTATATCTTTCTATTTTGCTAAAAGTATGCAGCCCTCCTACTGAGTTTTAATTTACATCCCTTGTCCTTCTGCCCCCAGAAAGTATTTCCCAGACCACTGATAAAGTCACCTCTTCTGAATGCATGATTAGACTGGAGATGAGCTTAACTATATCGGACATAATTTTTCTTTGAATAAGCTTTGATTTTATGCAACTGAGTATCTTTACTCTTGGGAATAATTTCTTTGTTAGACTTTTATGCATATTTGTTTACTATAAGGATTTGATTCAGTCTTAGGCTTTTTTCCCTTGAACAATTTTGCATACTATAGTTTGGAACCTTCTTGTGTCAGTGGGAATACTTTTTGGAATATAATTTTTTAGGTGCTTAAAAAAAAAGAAAAAAATCAGAGCATCTTCTCCCAACACACCTACAGCTTTTCCAACTTTTCCAAGCTATTCCTCTCCAAAGAGCTTCCAGATGTCATTTTCCAAAGATGCTAGTAACATACAGAAATTAAAATAAATAAATAAATAAATAAATATCACACATCACTATTGATTACACAGGTAATTATGGATGAATGTGTAGTAAAGCTTTCCAATAGCTTTCTGTCAGTCACTTTCAAGCACAACTTTCTCATTATGTGTTTGCTGAAACTATATGATGGAATTCTGCTGGTGACATTTGAATGATAGTGACTTTGATTTCAAAGGAAATGTTTCAGGTTCATTTCATTACCTTAGAAAAGTAAAAGCAAATTTGCCTTATAAAAAGCAATTACTTCTTAGCTGACCAGTGCAAAATAGCAATATAAAAAAAGATTTCTCATTCCACTATTCAAATCCTAAACTAGCAAACTAGTGTTTGATTTTACTTTAAACCAATTTTACCTTGTTTGAATTGCAAAACCATTTAATCTTCATAAAGTAGGTTATTATAATGGAGATCATATTTTATTGGTACAGTACACCAGCTCGGTACAAACTTTTTTTTTTTTTTTTTTTTTTTTTTTTTTTTTTTTTTAAAGGAAGGAGTGCTTCAAATTGGAAGAATACCTGGCTGCCCTCTTTAGGTATGTAACTGTTCAAAACTTTTTACAAATACCTACAATAAAAATATTCAAGCTAAAACAAAAAATACATATATTTATGCTGTATACATCATATGCAAAACAACACATCAGATGTTATGTAAAATACAAGATCTTACTTGGTTAACTGTTCTCTTTCCACAACAATTTTTGAAAGAATATCCATAATAAATGGGACACAAATATTTGACTTTTGTTTTTCTTGATTGGTTTCTACAATGAAATGTATAAATTCTTCTTTTGTTCCCAGACTTGCTTGCCATATTTCACAAATATTTATATGGCAATGGAGCTATAACATTTAAAGCAGGTTCAAGGTAAAATGCTAAAACTACAACCATTTCAGTTAAATATATTATGATTCATTTTCTTATATTCTATGTTTAAACACAAATGGAGAATATTGTACTTTCTAGTACTTATGAGTTGTTTTTATCAAGGCAATTAGTGAATTTTCTGGGAGTTGTCAACATGAGTTTACTGACCATCATCATAGTATAGTATTCCACAGCAACTTCTATTTTAAAGTCACTTTGGAAAATAAATAGATCGATATGCAATTATAAGCATCAGCAACAGGCGTATCATTCAGCAAGAGTCTAAGCAATTATTTAGAGTAATGGAAAGAAAAATCACAAGAACTTGCCTTATTTTCTGATCATATTTTTAAAAGTGACTAAAATAAAATCCCTACTTATCTCTGTAATACAGCATGTCTAGATGTATAAATTATAGGTAAGAAACACAATTCCAGAGCTTTTTAAGGTCCTCTGATCTAAATAACCTAAAATCAAAATGCATAAAGTGAAAACAAAATGAAGTGGAGAAACCGTGAAATCAATGTTAATGTAAAGTAGAAATCCAAGTAAAAGCTTTAGAAATGCAGTAACAAGAGATATCTTGAGCTAAAAGCAGAACACTTATTCTCTGCATTTTAATGTGAGATGTATACAGATGCACGTTAGCAACTGGAAGAATCTTTACGATGATTTTAAAATGTAGTTCCAACATACATGCTACCTTTAAAAGTAACGCCGAATATTTAGCTTTGACTTTTGAAAGAAACGGGCATTTAAATTAAGCAAACATTCCATTGTTAAAGACTGTACAAAGTTCGAGATTAAGCACTTGTGGAAAAGGTTAAGAAGAGTCCATATTTAAGTGCAAAGAATGAAAATATTTGAGAGCGCCCTCTGAACCGACTAAAGCCTCAGTCTCCTGTACACATCAGGCCATATTAGGGTTAAGATGATGATCTGATGACAGATATGGTTAGGTGTTATCTTAAACTTAAAAAAAATGATGCAATTCATCGTTGCTACTAGGCTGCAGTAATTTACTTAATAAGAACATTTTTTTATGGCCAGGAAAGTTCAGATTATTTTAACATAACCCAATTTATCTTTTCCCTTGCATATATATGCAAACTTAAACCATTTGGGGACAAACAGAACTACTTACTTTAGAAGGCAAATAGATCTTTTTTTTTTTTTCCTCAGTAGAAGGAGAAAACAAATAAGTATGTTTTTACTGTTTTGTTCCTCATGAGACCCAAATTCAATTTTTTTGTTTTATTTTTTAACTCTAAAGAAAGTCATATTTCCGAATAAAGTTCTATCTATTTGAAAAAAAAAAAAAAAGAGAGAGAGAGAGAGAGATGACAACATTGATGACACCAGTTCCCTTAAGTTACAATATTAATTGTTTCCAGACAAGATTTTTCTCTATACGTATTAGAGAATTTTTATCTAACATACACAAATCCTTCATGAATTGTAATTGAAGTCCTTTGCAATTGAATTCTCTGAAGTAATAGAGCAAGAATGATAAAATTCATCCAGATTTGTCTGGATCCAAGAGCAAGCAAGCAGACTGTGCTGATCATCACATAACATGTGAATCACTAACTCCAAGCAAGCCTGAGTTTGAGGAGGAAGAAATTGTCAATGCTATGGACTTCTAGTAAAGGACTTACTTACTTCTAATAAAGGACTTCTGAAAAATTACCATAGCTCACGTACATAACATTACCACAAAAATTACCTTTAATTGACAAAAGGTGTGCAACTCACTTGTATGTACTATATCCTAAACTTAGTTGAAATAGAAAATTTGAATTTTAGGCTAGAAAGTGAAAGGAAAAACATATATCACCAATAGTTTGTAAACAAAGACTATTTGAATGTTTGAATGTCAGTTAATAAATTGGCATTTCAATATACAGATCAGGGGAGATACAAGTGTTTTGTTTATTTCCAGACACACTGTACAAAGTCCTCTGTAAGAGAAAAATCTCATAACTTTTATGTATCAACAGAAAATAAAATCTGTAAAACAGTAAAGGACTTCATATGTCAACCTACTAACAGGAGTTTGGTAAACTAACATTGGTCCAAAATGTTGTTTGAAATACAAATACCTTCACAGTAAAATTTGGTTAGGTTTGCATATATGAGCACAAGACACATAGCTCCAAGTATCACTCTTGTGTGGAGAAGGATACAAACACCTGACCAAGTTTAAACCCAAAGATTCTGATGATGATAAATTCTTTCATGTATTACCAAAAGCATGTCTTTGCAACAGTGCATCTGGAATTCATCCTCAATTAGACCACAGTTTCCTTAGCTCTGAAATGGAGAAAAAAAAAAAAAAAAAAGAGCTGTTTTTCATAATGTTTAAACATACACTAAATCAAAATGGGTACAGAGATTCCAGGAATCTCAGCATTGTAATGTAGCCACACAATTAAATCAGCACCACAGCAGATGTAATAACCTGCTGCAGCTTGAGTAGAATCAGATGGATGCTCATTAAAATTTAGAGTTGAAAGTTCAAAGAAAGAACTTGGAGAAGTCAAGCTGTCCTCAGGTCTGAAACACTTTTTGATGAGACGTAGAGGTGATCAAGTCAAATTCAATCAAAGGAAAAATGAATAATCAAATTAAAAAGGGAAAAGGAAAAGAAAATCACATCAGAAAGGTAAAGATTAAGGTAAAGCATGCCATGAAGATTTTTTATTATTATTATTTAATTTATTTCTTCTGAAAAGGAGTTAGATTGACATCAGCAGAAACAAAAGCCTTTTCTCCCCAGAGCAAGCTTAGTATAGTCAGTGCCAGAAAGCAAAAACTTGTCACAGAGCAGCTACACAGCTAAACCTGAACCTAGCAGGGTAACCTTCCCACAGAGATAAAAGACAAATTCATTTTCTGTGTTCATCCTCACCTTGTTCTCTCCTGCAAGAACATCAGTTAGCATAATAGCAGATAATGATTGTTGTGGACTAGTTTATAGATATCTGTACTGCAGAAGAAAAAAGTCCAGCAGCGTACTTAGACAAGTCATTCAACAATCAAACCACATCTAGCACCTCACAAGGAAAAAAAAAAATAAATAAATAAAATAAAAAAGTGTCATATTACCAAACAGCAAGAGAACTGTGGATCCAGCCAGCAACTAAAATCCACTAAATCCTACACACATATTTTCCAATGATACCACCTGCCAACTTCAGCCTTGCACCCAAATTAAGAAAAATCTGAATTATCATGTCCTTTAATGGCACAAAGAACTTGTCTCCTCTGCAATGTAGAAATACCTCCAAATTAAAACCCCTCTGACCAGTGACTTTACCATGCAGAGACCTCAACTTTCTCAGCGCTCCTGAACCCCCAGACCTGCACACTCATTTTGCCAAGAGTCAGCACAGGCACTGCTGGTTCTTCTCCTGATGATTTCAGAGGGTAGTGATCAGTGGCACAGAGTTGGAGGCCTGTAACTAGCGGTGTTCTCCAGGGGTCGGTACTAGGTCCAGTCTTGTTCAACATCTTCATCAATAACCTGGACAAAGAGTCCACCCACAGCAAGTTTGCTGATGATACAAAGCTGGGAGAAGTGACTGACACACCAGAAGGCTGTGCTGCCATTTAGCAAAACCTGGACAGGCTGGAGAGTTGGGCAGAGAGGAACCTGATGATGTTCAGTTGTCCTGGTGGGCAACAGGTTGGCCATGAGCCAGAAGTGTGCTCTTGTGGCCAAGAAGGTCAATGGGATATTGGGGTGCATTAAACAGAGTGTGGCCAGCAAGTCAAGGGTCGTGATCTTCCCCCTCTACTCTGCCCTGGTGAGGTCACATCTGGAATACTGTGTCCAGTTCTGGGGTCCCCAGTTCAAAAAAGATAGAGATCTTCTAGAGAGAGTTCAGAGGAGTGCCACAAAGATGATTAAGGGCTTGTAGCTTCTCCTGCATGAGGAAAGGCTGAGAGACCTGTGTCTATCCAGCCTGGAGAAGACTGAGGGGTGATCTGATCAATGTTTATAAACATTGAAGTGCAGGAGGTAAATGGACGGGGTGAGGTGCAATGGCCCAAAACCGGAACACAGGAAGTTCCACACAAGGACGCGTAAGAACTTCTTTACAGTGACCATCAACACCTCCCTAGATGCTTTCTTGCTCAACCCATTGTAGGAAACCTGGAAAGGGGAAGGAGGCGGGGGGGGTTCGATTTGATGATCTCCAGAGGTCCTTTCCAACTCCTACAATTCTGTGATTTCTGTGATTCTGGACAGATTTTATGTATATTCGCACACTGACACATAGGGGGAAACCACTTCATGAAACCCAGTCTTGTATCTGTAATCACCCTTCCTTTACTAAGGACAAAAAAAAAATAAAAATCTGAAGCGTAATGTCAAAACCTGTGGCACCAAGGCTCAGAAACATGAAGAGGTGTTTTCATTGTTGTCTGAAACAAAACACAAGATCAACCGCACACAACCAACCTGCTCCTACAATGCCAGCAAAATGGTGCAACTCACTTCTGTGAAACTCTCTCCCACTCAGTGTGTTGAATAATACTTGTGCCAAGTATTACACTGGAGCACCCACTGTCAGTGTAATAGTCTTCCCCAGCAATCATTTGGTAGCGTTATGCTGCTTCATGTGGTCATCCTCCCCAGTGACCTACTGGGAAAATGAAAATGCTTTTTTTTTTTTTTTTCTCCTTTGTTCCCTATATTTATATGGAATCTTAATGAAATTTGAGAAGAATTTATGCTTCAGGTGCCATGGCTCTATGTAGCAGCTACATGCACTGTTAGTGCTTAGACTGTTCCAGCTAATAGCAGTCAGACAGAAGAGCACTGTTTGCTGTTTGTTAGCAGTCATACTGCAGCTGGCAGAAGCATGAGAATTGCTAAGACCCTTGCACATTCTGAATGATGGAAGCAGGGTTTAAAATCAAATTGCCACTTGTCAGAAAAACCAAAGACTTTGATATGTATTGTATAAACATACAGAGCCTAACTCCAATGTCAGAGAACAGCTTTAACCTCTTACATAATAAGCTCTTTAGTATTTTGCAACATCAAACTCATAGTTACCAAAATATGGTAGATTACTGAGTTATTGGCAGACATCACACACTTATAATTTGTCCTTCCAGCCCAGAAGATTAAAATATTAATTACACAAACTACATTATTCCTCAACTATACCCCAGGAAACAGATCATTCAAAATAAGAAGGGACAAACAGGATTAGACTCACAATGAGGATAAAACATTTTTTACATTCTATAAAAGAAACTGAAGGAACTACCAGAGAGGTGGAGCTTTCTAAAGTAATGGTTGCTCAAAGTATCTACACTGCCAAAGAAAAACCTCTCTAAAATGGACTGGCTCCATGAACAGGCTATGTTTGGACATAGTTAACTCTGATAATCCTCTTCTGAGGAAGCACATGTGAAACCCTAGGCAGCAGAACTCTTCCAAGCAGCTGAAAGCATGAACAATTCAGACTGTCAGCAGTGGTATTATTCACATTACAGCAGTGGTATGATTACACATTTGTACATGAGATGTACAAATATGTAAACTGAATTTATTGTAATCGATTTTAATCACAGACTGAAATAAGCACAGATAGACAAAACAACCCTTTTCCTCTCCTTCAGTTCTTAATTACAGCTGGAAAATCCACATGCATACACCTAAGACATTGTTTTGCCTCATTCCAATGGCACAACCATGCTTTTCTTGCTCCTGACAGGAGCGGACATGCCCAACAACCTTTACACCTATGCTTTGGCACTGGGGTGGAGGGCACAGGCAGACTTGTTTCTGCAATTGGAGCTGAGCTATTGAGTGGTTACTGCCATATCCACTGAGACACAGTGACTTGACTATTCACAAGAATAAAGTTCCTGGTTTCAACTATCACCTAAGATACTTTAATGAACCCCATTTTACTTTTTTATCTGATATGGACTATGAGGTTTGCCATGGTCCAATGAAGGATTACTGTTTTTCAGCTGAAAAACGACCAGCAACAACTCAGACACCTTTCTACTCAATTGCAAGAGCAGATTTGACAGTACTCATTCTGCAATCATTGCTTCATATATTAGGATTTCCCCAGGAATCCACTTTGTCTGATAAATAAGATCAAAGGTGCTCACTTACTGAAAAATAAAATAAAATTTAAAAAAGTATTTTATTCTATTCATGGTATTCAGTGTGATGTCACAGGTCTCTAAAGTAAATCCAAAAGCCTGCTTTGAATACCTCATTTTTCATTACTACAGAAGCTTTTTTTTTTTTTCCATGAAGCTTTCTCTTGAAATTCAGTACATTTAAACAAACACAGCCACCAACAGATTTACCATCATAATGCAAAGTAGTAGTATCTCCAATGGAGAACTGAGGCACAGAGAGCACACATCCAACCTGTTACCAGAGTGACGGCAATGTGACAAAGGCATCCAAGGAATTTAAGCAAGCCAAATGACAGCTATGAATTCACTCTGCGCCATTTATCCTGTTTTGGATAAATAGTCTCAGTTACATAGGTGTGCACTGCATTTTAGTTGTCCTTGTAATTCATTATTCCCTCAAATGTAAAGCGTATAAAGTCACTCAGGAATTCTGCTTTGAAGACGTTGCTTTTTCTGAATATTTAGCATTGTGTAGCATATTGTGACTGATTTAACTGATAATGATATAACACCACAATATGTGGTGTTTCTACAAAATAGGTCCCTGAGTCCATTCAGAAATTTTATGACCTACCCCCCACTTGTAGAAGCCCTATGAGTAGGGACACAAAAACAAGTTACTGAAAGAGAACCTAATAAGGAAGTCCTAATTCACAAGCACTTGGCTACCTAATTGTATGTATTGTCTTTAGCAGATTTCTATTAGCAGGCTAAATTATTCATGCATCTCTGTATGACAGAGCAGAGGTTTCTCCAAGGTGAATTTGACTGCAGTGGCTTGCCTTTTCACTCTACACCTTCTGCAACAAATAGAGATACTATCCTACAGCAATTCCCCTTCACCAGCGTAAAGCACTTATGTCCTTATCACATATCCTCCTAATAAACAGGAAAATATATATCTGGAGGGGTTGAAATTACGTGACCCTCTAAGTTATAGAGGGCATACCATAATATCAATACACAAATAAAAAGAACTGAGGATTTCCATACTCCATATTCATTTAGCTGTGATGTTACTTGGTGTACACAAGGACCGTTTGTGTGTACACACACACCCAATAATGCACGTCACTGAAAAGATCTACCCAAGCCATATATCTGCATAGTAAAGACCTCTTTTGAGGGAACTATCACTGGCCTCCTACTAGAATTCCTATAAATTGTAACTTCCACATACACCTTTTAACATCTGTATAAGGTATATAGCAGTTTTTTGAAAGTTGTTACTGCTGTGAAATACACAGTGTTGAAATAGTACATAGTATAGCACAAAAGGGGGAAAAGAAGTGTGGTTTCAATCCATGTTTCTTTACACAACTCAGTAGCTCCTGAATACGTGTTAGTTTGCAAGGCATCCAACGCAACAAAAATACACACAGAGAGAATCCAAGTGGAACGATGTCCCAGACAAGCTCTGATGTAAAGATGTTCTTTCAAATCATATAATACAAGCATATTACCTTTTTTTTTTTTTTTTTTTTTAAACATATGTTTTTCTCAGTTTCTTTTAGAAGCCAAGTCCAGAATATAAAAAACATTCAGGTCATTCAAGTTGATAAGGGAATGTTTCTTATATTATGATAAAATGAAAGTAATGACTAGCTGTATCAGCTTCAGTATGTACTCTTGAAAATTGGTTGTATTGATTACAGAGAAAAACTTCCTTCAACCATCTGCATTTCCTTGTATTGCATAAGAAAACACGTTTGGCACATATTTGGGATTCATAACTGCATTTATTATAGCCTTGCATTTTATTATGCACTTGATTTGTAAAACTCTCAAAATTATGGAAAACACCCTGAAGTATTCTCCAGTTTTGAAAAGATGCAGATTACACATATATGCAGACTACTGCTACAGTTGATTTTATTTTTATAATGACAATACAGTGATAAAAGTCAAATTATCTCCCATTCTTGTATGCTTTCTTATTTCTAAAATCATTTTATCCCAGGGTTTTCTGAGTAATGGTTTAAAAAGACTCTTTAAATATTAAACATACCAAAATATTGATGGATTAAATGAGACTTAGTTTCATAATCATAATGCACAGTGCTTAGTGCACAATGTTTTCTTTGACTGTGCTTAGTACCGGCTTTCAAGAGGAAACCTTGCATTTTAAAATAGACTCAGTTTCATTACCATAGATGTTTTCTCCTTTTGAAAACATTCATTCACTCAGATACATTTATTATTATTTTTTTTTTAATTTCCCAGATAGTAAACCCCTGGTGGGATAATCTCATACAATCCATATGAAGAATGCAGTTCTACAGATCAACTAATCCTGCCATTATTTGATTTGATTTAAGAACAACTTAATTGAAACAACATAAAGTTGTGAGGAGTGTTTTTTATGCACATCCTAGTTAATGTAAATGACAGTTTAAAGTAATGAAAATTTTGTATGACCAATCAATTAACCCATTCTCATATTAAGTAAATTCCTGTGTATGAGTTTTTTGTTTGTTTGTTTTTAATATACACACACAGAGTGCACTCTACTTGGTCACAGATAATAATAGTTTTGTATCTGAGGAAGCAAACTGTTTACAAGTTTTTTGTTGCAAGCAGTGTAATACACACATACACAGAGTATAAAGAGTGCTGTTAAAAAAATAAAAACATGCCACAATCCAGGTGAAGTATCTGAGGTAATGGAAATATGTTTAAGTGGGTTTAAATTTCAGTATGTTCATCCAAGAATGTTTAGGTTTATAAATAATAGAAATAATGACACTGCAGTGATTCATCTAAAAAAAAAAAAAAGTATGAACATAAAAAGTATGAACATCAAGACTTCATTGCCTCAGTAATTAAAGCAAGTCTAGCATTTAGCTAGCATTAAAGGGACTAAAGACAGAGAAATTAATAGGTTATTGAAATATATTCAAAATAATGAAAAAAGTCTAATTCAGAGGTGGTCCTGTATTCTAAACATACAAATATCTTATTGAATCTACTTCATGCTTTCCTTCTTCTGAACAAAATGTGGGCGAAAAAGACATTTTCTACCCACATAAAGAACAGATTTTAGTGCTAGGCTTTATGCGGTCAAAGCTCTAAAATTCTCCTTGTGGGCTAGAAGATATTTTCTTGCAGAAAGCATGCCTTGCGGTGAAAAGAGACAAGTCTTGAGTATTTCCTAATGAGGTTTTTCTTAAATGCTTCAAGGTTGAAGAAATTGCACACCTATTTCACTATTTCAAAAAGAGTAGAAAACCTGTACTTGTAAAGGAGGGGAACTCTATGCCCTGAAATATCTTCCAGTCAAAAATCTGGTCACTGTTAGCTCCTCTGAAAAAGGATGAATCACTTCACTAACAAAAGAATAACAAAATCCATCACAATTCACTTATTTTTGAACAGTCTTGTTGATAGTTTCTGAAAACACTCATACAACTAATTTTTTCTTCATGAATGTCTACAGAATGAGAATTGCAGAGTTCTATTTACAAATACTCATGACTAAAAATACTTGCATAGCCTACTCGGGAAGGAAATAGAAACAAGATCCCAACAAGGTATCCAAGCAACTACAGCTAACAATGGACAACAAATAGAATTCTTCCTTGAATAGCTGGAAATAAAATTCCAGAGTTAAAATTTTGTAACGCTGAACTGAGATGTTCCACTTGCAAAGCAAACAAAACCAGTACTATGCTCTGTGTATTGCAAGGACTAACACAATCCACTAACTTGTTTTCAGCAAATTATCCTCTCTTTCCTAACTAGTGGTTTATTTATTTATTTTTATTTGTTTTAATATATTTGTGAATGTCATGGTAATATGGGTAAGTTGTTTAGCAAGTTAGAGGATTTGCTTGCTGCTCCTGAGATTATTGAGTTTTTGTTCTTGAGACAGTGATTAATCATTCTAATATGCCACAAGTCAGTGCATTCCATACATGGAAATTATGAATCTCACCTCCATATATATAGTAGCTGATTTTTTGCACAACAGGTATGTTGTTAGATGCTTAATATCATTTCCATGAGAATGTTTCCTTAACATTCTTAAAGCAGTTTGCCATACATTTTAGTTTGCTTATTCCTACATCTTCTAGATCAAACCCTGTTACTGATGTAAATCAACATAATTTGTACTCAAATGTGAACACAAATTATTGTACATATTGTATATGTTTCAAATATACTGTATCTCACTCTAATTATAGAAGTAAAACTGTTGTGATTCCTTAATCTTGTCCCTAAATTTTGTAGCCGGCATATTACACAGTAGTAAGCCTTGATAGACCTCCATTAAATCTAACATGCACCCTATCTTTGGATGCTCCCACTATATTGAAAGAAACACACAGACAAGATGGCCCTACTGACATCTGGCTGACACATCTGATTGCTCGTGGGCTGAAGAAATTGTGCAGATTGAACAGAAACAGCATTTGGCACTGAATCTGCCAGGCCATCTCACATGGAGTATGACTCATACAGACTGTTTCTTGGACAGTAAATATACAAGTTTAAGAAGGGCGCCAGAAAAGTAAATACTATTTTGGACTGGTTTCTTTTATTTGATCCCTGATTATTATTGCTCTCTTCCCAACAGTAGAAAGCCACATTAGAAATTATTGGTTGATTCTTGCTCAAACCAGAGCAACTGAAGACTGAGCAAATTAAGTGCCTCCCAGGTCTCCTTTTTGATGACAATATAAGATCTTTTACAGAGAAATAACTGGTAAAACATGAATAATAGCATACATTTCTGGCTGACAGGTGACAGTAATGTTTTGTCAGTTTTAACTTTAGAGTGAGAGTTGCAAATGTCAGTTACTCCTTAAATTCCATGAAAGTAGGAAAGAAATAAAATATTGTAATATTCTTAGTGTTTTAACCTAATAAAGCATCACCATTTGTGATGTTGATCTGTGTAGATTTTCCAATTCACACATTCAGAATGGGTTAATTTTTCAAATCACACTGTACTCATTATGAAAAGATAAAAGAAATTCCTAAAAAATATAATTCAGATCTGTGCTCAAAAAGATCTGTTTCACCTTTTGAAAAACTGCAAGTTGCTTTGGCAAGACCTACTAGCCTTGTTGCAAAAATAAAATAGTGCTTACTGGTTCAGAATTAGTTCTTACATACGCTATGTTACTTTTGCTTCTTTGAAACAAAACGTTTGTTTATACTTTGTCTTCATTATCTACTAGTTATGTCTATTAAAATCAGAGCTAAGCAATAGCAAGAGAATAGTTGTTCCTTATTGGAATAACTGAGGATACCATCTCATCAACAATATACTGCTCATACCAAGGAAATAATTCTTTTTATTTAGGTACCATGACATTTAAAACAACTGGATTCTAATTTTGCTATCTAGATTAAGAATAAGACTAGTTTCTATTTAATATATACATTAGATCATGAAAATGTATTGTTTTTAAAGTTCCATATATTCTTTAACTGAAATCATAATCCATCGTCTGTGACATCACAGCTAGTTACTGTGGAGATGCTGACAGTGCTGCAAATAGAGGATTATTACTCCAGGTGAGGAAAAAATTGTGGGAATAGATAAACCATAATAAGGGATAAAAATCCTTTTATTAGAGAAACAGCTGCAGAAAAAAAAAAAAAAAAAAAAGAAAGAAAGAAAGAAAAAAAAAGTAGAAAATATGCTACAGGTGGTAGATACAGACATATTTTTTTTTTTAATCAGACTTTTCTACAAGGCTCTTTCAAACAAAAGAGCATATATGGGTTGTGTTAAAACAATGAGGTCTAGGGTTAGTACAGTAGGGTCAAAACATTCACTGCCTGGAAATAATAAAAAAAATCCTTCAGTTCATTATGCAGTGTTTTGATATTGCATAGCAAGAAATCACTTTTCAAGATCAAAGTCAAATTTATTAGATTTAAGGTGATGTTTAGCACTGAGGGAAAAAAAATGTAATCATATCCAATTCAGACTAAATCAGGAGTTTGTCTAAAAATACACTTGGACAGATTTTTCTGTTAAATTATCCTTCTCGTTTATTTCTCTATCTTCATTCACCATTTCATATAACTAAGTGTATATAATCACAAAGGAAATCTAAAAAGGTCTAATTTTAATCTTGCTCTGTTAGAGTTAATTCCCAGAAAACCTCAAAAAAACAAACAAACAAAAAAACAACAACAACAAAAAAAACTTTTTAATGTCTTTGGGTGGAGCAGAGTTCACCTACTCATGGCTATATAGTCCAATACACCAACCTAGGGAGATGGTAAAGGTGTTAGTTTATGTTCACTGTCAGTTCTGAGTGGATAATTATTACACAGAAGAACCTGAAGTTGCCCAAGGGCAATGAAACAGATAAACAAATAAGGTAACTGCATCCATATAATGTACCATTTCCCCTGGGGATAGGGAGTGATTGATTGATTGATTAATTGAAGTTATTAACCCAGAATATCCACCCTTTGCCTTGTCACATCTCATTTACAATCTAGTTGTTGTTATCAGCAGAGTCATTTCATATAAATTCTTGTTTAAGATGCATGTTTTTGTTGCAGATCTGAGGATAAAAGCTAGAAGATAAAGCACAGCAGCAGAATCCTAAGCTAAACAAATGGAAGAAATTTTAGATGTTAGCAATAACAAACTAAAAGGATGATCATTGCTATTGAAATCAGTGGCAACAGAGTCAAATTGCTACTTTTTGGGAGCGTTATAACTCAAAGATAGATCAAACTATATTTCTTCATGTTTTGTGTAGCAACATATTACACATCTTGCATCCTCAATAAAAAGATGTTATCTCCCTTCAACGTGATCAGAAGAAATCTTTACGTCTTTTTCCCTTTTGGAAGGTATTAGGCTGAAAAGACTGGTACCAAAACTATATTAAGGAGAAGCTGAAAAATGAACTAACCTCAGTTCTTATTTTATTTCTCCAGCTGCCATTTTCCCCAATTTCTTCTTTTTCCTTGTGTTTTTTTTTTTGTTTGTTTGTTTTTGGTTTTTTTTGTTTGTTTGTTTTTTTGTTTTTTGTTTTAAAAAAAGTTTTCTCCATGAAGCCCAGAAGCAAAAATCTTTTTCAGCAAAAAATGGTACCATACATAAATAATTATGAGAGATAATTGCTCACATAAAACCTTCCTTCAGGTCTATGGCTGTGCTCTTTACTGATCTGTATGCTTTTGTGTTCACACATACTCTTAGCACGCAGATAAACATGTTTTTTGTTGAGGACAAGAGTATGTTCTTCACACAGATCACCCTAAGTTACAGAAACTCTGGATAAAAGCAGTGAGAAATACTTCCTTGAATTGTTAAGATTATTCAGGACTTGATTGCTACTAGTGAACACTACAGACTCCCAGCTTGGATCCTGACACTCCACAATGAAACCAGCCTATTACAGCTTCACCAGCAGAGTACAGTAGCCTTCAATAAGAAAGAAAATACTGTATTTTTGTTTTTTGTTTTTTTTTTTTTTTTTTTCCCATTTAATCTCAAAAAAATAAAAGCAAACACAATATGTTTCAGACTGTTTTCCGTAGGCTTCAAGCAATACTATGAGCAATGTGCCTCTAGAGAGATTAGGATGCTTATACTAATTGTGTTTAACATTTTTTAACGTTTTATAGATAAGCCAAGGGGTAACTGAATCATCTTATGCCATTATGGTATTTATGGTATATTCCCCAAAGTATAAACATTTCAGTTTGGTAAGTTCTTACTTGTATTGCCTCAGGCACCAACGGGTTTATCTTTTCCATAGTTAAAATTGTTACTTCTCAGGATCATGGAATGCTCACGTTGCCTTTCAAGAAACTAAAATCAATATGCTTTTGCAAGGTAACTGGTCTAGGGCAAAGAATGTCTGCATATTTGTTTGAGAGCAGAGGGAGTGAAAGTAGCTTTCCATAGTGCCTGAACTGGGGTCAAACGCCAGGTTAGCAAGGCAGGGGGTGATGGGTGCTGAGCTGTGTTCAGCTATAAGTTCAATTCACCTTTGCAAACAGAAATACATTAGGGGTACAGAACTCCACAAAGGAACATAATACTAACCAAGAAAAAAAGATTAAAATGGAATTAAACAAAGAAGACAACAAATGCTTTCTTTAGGGCTTGCTTTAGAAAAAATAAATATTGTCCAGGCACAGTTATAAGACGGAAACAAGGCCAGGAAACCACTCACTCTTTGTCTGT
Source organism: Aythya fuligula (assembly GCF_009819795.1). Classification (NCBI taxonomy): domain Eukaryota; kingdom Metazoa; phylum Chordata; class Aves; order Anseriformes; family Anatidae; genus Aythya; species Aythya fuligula. The sequence goes on along the minus strand of NC_045566.1, from coordinate 27,515,649 downwards.
CATTTAAAGGGGCCCTCCTATTTGGAGAATCAAATTAGAAAGACTGGAAGTTTAGAACTGCTAAAACAATAAGGCCCATTGCTATATTAACATGTCAAACAATTTATATTCAAAGCCCTTTTGCTTGATTTTACAAACCAGAGAAGAGATTTGGTACTGAGCACACAAAAGGGCAGATGATTAGGGTCTATAATGGGTAACAGCTCCTCTTTGATTTGTTTCCTCAGGAGACATTATAGCTGGAAGAGAACAAGAAATAGAAATGGTATCACAGATGGGGAACTATATCTCTCAGAGTCACTGGTCCAGGCTGATTTGGAGTAGATTATTTTGTTATATTGAGCCTTTGGCCAGAATTCAGATCCTGACCAAAACAGCATATCCAACATCCCACCTCTTAGCGACTGCTGGAAAAAGACACAGTAATGGAAATAAAATGACCGAATAAAATTTTGACAAGAACAATGGAGAAGTTAAATATCTGGGTATGAAGATAATAGCTAGGGAATGTTTAATCTGTACATTAAGGGCAAATGCTTAAGTTAACAGTGAGAAACTAGAACTTAGTTTCATGACAGAAATCTGAAGCAAATTGCACTTCCTGTAAAAATTGAACCAGAAGTAAACTGATTTTTTGTTTTGTTTTCCCCACTTGACTATTGATGCAAAAAAAAAAATGAATATGAAGAGTTTTGTGTCCAGTATGAAGCTGGAAAGTCTGTTATGAAATTTTGGTAGGGTCCTTAACTCATTCCTGGTTCAACTGACACCTTATCAACTGACAGAGGAACAACCAGCCAACAGCAGAGCTGAGCAGTTAGGCTCAAGCCTGGGCTGCTGCCAGTACTTCACATTGCCTTCAAGATGTAGTCGAGCATTACTGCACACTGCCTTACTGTAGAAGCAGCACACACACATTCAGGGCATGCTTTGGGATCTTGAATATTCTTTAAGGTCACACTGTATCAGTGTTCTGAAGGAACTTCTAGAAAAATGAGCCATGCATACAAAGGGATGCCTAACCAAACAATCCACCTGTAAATAACTCACATCAGTCTGGTCAAAACAAAGCTGAGACATGTGCATCTGTGTTTTTTTTTGTTGTTGTTGTTTGTTTGTTTGTTTGTTTTTTGTTTTTGTTTTGTTTTATTATTATTATTTATTAAACAAAACCAAATCCCACTACTTGAAAAGACAAAACAATCAACGTAAGCTTCATTTGAACTCTAGCCACTGTTACCTGGTGAGGAAAGTTGAGAAGTTACTTAGACTTGTTTCTTTACCCTTGTAGGTACATTCTCAAAATGACATTGAAAGATGACAGGTATGCCGAAGGTCCTCCAGGAGCTTACAAAGAAAATTAGAAACCTAACCTGTTTTACTCCATTTGGATTTTGTGTAGAAATCTAACATGCACTCAAATGCCTCTAAAACTGCCTTCAAGTCAGTACAGGTCCAGGTAGTGTGAAAGTCACATTTTCTTGATGCAAGCTAAAAAATAGGTAAGAAAAAACACGTATAACAAATAAAAATGTTACTTCTACTTGGAGCATCAACTTGCTCTTCAGCAAGTTGCCTCTGAAATTGGTTGTCTTTTGCTGTCCGTTGTGTCTTGTAATAACTGAAGGATGTACTGTTTACTGCACATCTTTCATCCAAACTAAATGGATTTCAATTTGATTCCAAAGCTTATGATGTAATATTTTCTTTTTGAAAAGACCTCCTGCTATTTTATGGTTTTGTGTCTCCTGTCCACATTTGAAATAAGTTTTCATGAGCATTTCAAGGCTGTAGATAATGGTATACGCAAAAGAGTTGCAGTAATGATATGTTTGGCTTGTGGAGTTTTGCAAAGTATTGTGGGAGTCCATGGGATGAAATGTGGATTCACCTTGTCATGCATTGTTGTGAAGATGGATCATGACTGGGTTCCTTCCATTCTATTGATGTTATATTTTTACTGTCTGGAACAAAAAGTTACATTTGTGAAATCTTAACACTTTACAGGCAGAATAAGTACTAATACAGTGATTATGATTCCTACGAACAGGTAGGAATGGCTGCAGAAAGACACTAGGTTTCTCACTGAAAAAGACATGTTTGGCTGGGTTGGCAGAGCATGATGGAAAAAAAATCCCACTCCTACATCCCTCTCAAAGCCTCCCACTCCCTTTTTACCTTGTCTCTACCACTTGTTATGGACAACAATAACAGTAAATAAGTTTCCATAAGTAACTTTCCTTCTGGCCTGAATTATAGAAAACCTGGTGATCCTTAAGACACAACTACAACCAGTATTACCCACCTACAAGTTTCTGCAAAAATTGGGGGCAGAAGGGAACACAGCTAGAAAATATGGAATGGAGCAATGCCCTAATTTACCAATATGACATAGAGCTACAGAAAGTTCTAGATACACTATTCAGAATCGTTTTGTTAAGGAACAAATGCAGGAAAGTTTCAGATCTCTTCCTCATATACATAGCTCTCCTCTTTGAAAAGCACTTTTCCTACATTAACATATATTTAAATGCAACTGGACACACTGCTATCAAATACATGGTGTACATTTCAAACAAATGGCACAGCCAGAGCATACATAGCTAACCAACACAACTATATTTAGAAAGAATTTGGTAAGCTACTGCTTTCTTTTAACAATCTATTTTTACTTGCATGGTCCATGGCTTCTAAAATATTAATAAAAGACCCAACTGATATTAAAATAGAACATTATTAGTTTTCTAAAACTTTCATTGTCAACAATAGTGGTTTGTCTTTTTTCCCCTAACTTTTTACCTAATCTCATCATTTAAGTAAATGCTTAATTATATATGCTAGTATTTTTTTCCATTGAAATGCATACAGTTCAATATGATTTTTGTTTGCAAGGGCTGCCTGGAAATAACCTCTTGTTGTTGTTGTTATTTTTTGTTTGTTTTGGGGGAAAAGATGGTCATTGTTAACCATTCATGAGAGTACAGCAGTTACTACCTATAAGACATTTTGTTCTCAGTAAACCAAAATAACTATCTTCAGATGCATCACAGATAAACTACTACTGGTAGTCTATTTAAGTCTGACTTTAAAAAGGAACAGGAAAAGGAAAAAAAACTTCAAAATCATGGCAGATTGCACTTTTATGGTACTTATAAGATGATCTTATCCTCACTGCAATATAGTCATTACATGGATTAGGTTTGAAGTGGGGCAGCAAGGTCTGTTTCAGAACTGCATTATCTAAAGTACTATAAAGTATTTTTCTCCTTTCACAACTGGTGACAAAAACTTTTCAAATTATTTCTTCTCTACATATGCATCTAGATAATGTGTCATTTATCTGCTTTTTCTGAATATTCCAAGGAGATGGCTAATGCAGTTTATTATATGCTGGTTTATTCTACCTTGAATGTTTTAATAAACACAGTATAAACCAGATCTGTGTGGGACACATTAACATCTAATTACACAGTAGCCCAGTAAGTAGAGAGAAGCAGGAATTAAGATGTAAGCAGCTGTGGTCTATATATTAACAGTGTCACTAAAATACAAATCAGAGCTATCATACACAGGTTCAAATTGTATCACTGATAGAAAAAAAAAAAAAAAAAGTAAACAACTCAATGAGACAAATTATTCTAAATAGCATATGACAGAGCATTGATTTTTAAACTGTTTATATTATTTTTAAACTGTTTAATAATACCTAAGAATATGGATATTTACAGAATTTTAACAGAATTAAATTTTTAGTTATGTATAGTAAAAACGTGGGACAAAACACAAACCACTTAAATTTCCCAGTGTCCAGTGAATGATCAGGTTCATGGTATAACCTACCAGTCCTGGCCATTTCATATTCTATAATGTTGAGAGAAAAAATGAATCTGAGACATTGGAATAGATACAGCACCTCAGTCAGGTCTCAAAAACTGTAAGACAGGCATTTCAGCACACAGGTTCTAAACATACCCTTTCACATTCCAGTTTTGATATGCCTTAAACTCTGGAAATGTGGAAATACAAAACAAAGCTCTTCGTGGTAAGGCTAAGATCTTCATCAGGTGGAAGGATGAACAATAAAGCGAAACAATTCAGCACTTGCAGAATTTGGTTTCTGATTTCTTTTTGAATTAAACTCTACAGTATTCTGGTGGGTTACTAGAGCCCCACTACTCATTTGTGATCATAATTTAGAGAAACACAGACTGCTAAAATGATATTTCTACTTAAGAAGAGAATTGCTGATTTGAAGAAGCATGATCAGAAAGAGATTTACATCTAAACAATGTATTTTGCTCCCTCTTCATAAAAACACACTTGAAAAAAAATATGTAATATATAGTTGGGATGTGAGTGATTTTTCATGAGAAAAAAGTACTTATAGACAGAATTCATAAACTTTGGGAGTTGATGTTTGTTTTTCAGGATGCCCACTTGAAACCATGCTTAAGCTCTTAAAAATCAAATATCATCAGATGGCCTCTGAGTCATGACATGCAGTGTGATAACACAGAATATCACAGAATATGTGCAATTATGTTAAAAATAAATAAAGCCTGCACCATTATTAAAAAAAAAAAAAAAAAAAAAAAAGGCAAATTGCCTGAAAAAGGAAGCCAAAACCAGAATGGATTGAGAAACCAGAACTTTTTCCATACAACATCTGCTCAAGTGATTTTAATACTTCTTCTACAGATAAATATTTCATTTTTCACTATAATCAATTCAACACTTTGCAGGAACACTGAAATATTTCTAAATAATTGCTGAAACAGATTTGATGGTAAAGGGAAGAGTGAAGGAGACGAACAATTAAAATAGAGTCTTTTAGAGGGAGTCAGGCACAGCTAATCAAGCAGTAAGATGATGATACATTCACTTTCTATTGCATATCATCCACATGACTGTAATATTTTCACATGAACCAAGGCACTCTTTCACTCTAATAGATTGTTTATTTTCTGGCTGTTTGTAAAAGAAAATATCCATCCCCTTCAGCCTCTTCAAATTGTTTCAGGGCAATTAAGTTCCTGAAAACCCAGAAACAAGACAAGAATTTAACGCATTAAGAGAGACTGAATAAGCACTGATTTTACTCATGGCTGATATCAATAAGTCTTCAGGAGCTTGAAAATACCAGCCTGTATTTAAAACCTTGTTCTCACACAGACATGAATTAAAGCAAAATTTGCAACAGAAACTCTCAACACAATCTATGATTTGCTGATAAACTGGCCAATTTTATTTTGAAACAGAGACAAGTGTTTTCAGTGCTGAGTCTTCTGCACCACAGGTATGCAGAGGGTGCAAAAGAATCAAGGGAGTCTGTTCTTTCATATTCTAAACTCAGTTTTGTAGCTTAAGAATAAACCAAGGGAAAAGGACAATAACTTGTCATATAAATTTACCTCTCATTAGCTGGAGTTTCTGCAGACCTTTATACTTTAGTCCCTAAAGAATACTGACTCACATATACAGCCCAAAATATCTGCAGTCTCAGCCTCAAAAAAAAAAAAAAAAAAAAAAAAAGATGGAGAAGTCACCTAATCATATGTGGAAAGAACAAATGTCCTTGCAATACAGTGTAATACTAAAAAAAGAACAGAATACCATAAAAATGAATTCTGCAACTACTAACTACTAAGCGCCATCTCCTGTCATTAAATCTAAACCTAGTTTGTTACAATGGCCTATGCCAAGCACAAAAGCACCCAGTGCAGCACAATGAACAGAGCACTGCCTGCAGTTGACATGAGAAACCTGGCAAAAGGAAGAGGCTACGATCATGTGGGTCCTCAACTGCACTTTACTGATGTCTGAGGAGAGGCTTCATTTACAGCTTACAGCCTCAAGTCCCTCCATGAAGGCAGCCTATCTCTGAAAAACTAAGCAAACTTATGTTTTTCTTTAAAAGCACAGCCAGATGAGGAGAAAAACATTTATCAAGCACACTGATGGTGAATACCTGTATAGTTAAAATGATCAAATAGATGAGTGTGGAAAAATAAAAGTTTTTTTTTTTTTTTTCTTTGTTTGCTTGCTTTTCTCAGCTAAAGGATTTACTCCTGCATCTCTTATGAGGAAAAAGTTGTGGCTTCCTACTAATATCCTGCCCTGGTTGGAAATAACTGTATTGCAGTCATACCACTGTTCAACAAAGAGAAATTTAGAGCATATGGACTACAAGAAGGGAAAGTGGTCAGGGCATTTATCTGTGCATATAATCATCTCAACCTCTACTATAACATATTTTTCACAAAGCACTCATTGGACAGTGCCCCAGCTGTTCCTCTTCAGAGGGAGTGCAAGGAGAGACAACCCTTATATTTTGAGACTCTCACCACTGGCTACTATCACGGTCCCTCCTGATTGTACTTAATAGGACCAAATAGACTCTTGAACCTTTGCTTTAAAAACACAGGGGACAGAGCAGGGTTTGTAAAAGATTTTTCACATAAGTAATACCAAGAGGTCAGCAGTGTGTTGGGGATTGCTGAGGCTAGGTACAAAGGAGGCTTCTCTTTCTCTTACTCCATTTCACAGTTGAATTAAATTTGCTGATTATTTATGATACATTTGAAGGGAATGAACAGTGTAAAGAACAAAGAACTACAGTTTCAAACTCAGTTTTAGATAACCATGCCACTCGACTCTAGCAATGAAACTCTGATTTCTTTCAATCTGCATTGTACGTGGCAAACATGGACAATCAAAAGTCAAAATAGAGTTTTGAGGAGCTGGCTTTCTCCACAGATATTGAAAAGCCTTTCACATAAATTTGAGCAATATGGAGATGACCTGGCAATGCTTGAAAAATAATGCACCATATTTATAGGCAATTCTTGAAGAATGAGATCCCAGAGATACTGTTATTATCTTTACTTTCCAATAACTTAGCTCCATTATTCATCTGCTGTGAGTGGATCATTTCCATGAATTCATTTGCATCACAAATCTAAACCTTTTCTAGTTAAAGCTTTCATATCATTTTTGTATGGTTCTGAAATTAATGCAATAATTCCTAATACAAAATAAAACAATTTTGCCTAGTGTTTTGAATTACAAAAGCAATATATTCAGCCTACATGTTTCAAATGAAGGTAGGTTACAATAAACTGATAAGCATTTTGAAAATCTCTTCTTAAAGGATTTGCACATTTAAAGACACTTCACAATGAGATCTATTGGTTCCTGTTTGCAAACAACAGCAGTGACACAATTTTCATGCTATATTAGATCCTTTCTTTGCAAGTATCTGCAGGCTATTCCTTACACTACCACTGTTACCCTTCGATAGGGCCTTCTCCAAAGAGAATGGTATTCAATAACTTCAGTGTAACCATCTTCACAGAATTGCACAATAGTCATTATTTCTGTTTGGTAAGCAATGGGAAAACAACACAGCCAAGAACAAAATAATTAGTAACAAATTACTAAGCACTTATTCTTGTATTTCACAGCATATACCTTGCATAAACTGGGACACAGAAGTAGGTAACCACCATTAGCACAAGAAATTGAAGACCTGAGCTACAGTGTACTTACTAAAGAAAGAGTAAACCTGCTCCTTCCTTCTTCTGTACTTTGACCAAGGAGAGGAAAAAAGTATCACTTTCTCCACATTAAGTGCAAGACCAAACCCTCTGTGTGCTCACCTGTTCCAAAACACAGCTGTATTAGGTTGCCCCAAACTGCCTCTGCTCCCCCCATTTGGGGTCTTTTCCTGAGTCCTAAATTCTTACAGCACAGATAAAAGAGAAATAGCTTGTACAACCTGATACCTCAGTTAGCCTTACACCCATGGTTCTTTCAAAGCCTCAAGAATTAAAAGGAAGCATCACCAGTCTCTTGTAAGTATCCCAGATAAAACCAGTTAACATTGAACTCATACCTCTGCCCAGAAGTTTATTTGTTACAGCACTGAGGCTGCTGTGACAGAAGTGACTGACATTTCCATTCCAACCTACATGAAGGCAAAGCCACTGCTTAGAACATAAACCCCAAACCCACAGCTCCACAAACAAGCCAGGTGCGCTGTCATGTAAACCCACAACAAGAAAGGGCAAAGGCCAGGCTTGCAAAGAAAGGAGACAAAGAGGGCAGGGAAGGGAGCTCACACTTCTGAATTCCCTGGTCTTCCAGCTCTGGTTTGTGAAAACAGCCCCTCAGAACCAGGACAAAGCAAACAACTGCAGATAGCATCTTCGAAGGTTAGGCTCTGCAGCAAGACTCACAGGAGGGTAGAAATCAGAACCGAGCAGGTGAACGCTGCTGGGTTCTGACACACTGACGCAACCAAAAAAAAAATAAAAATAAAATAAAAAGAGAGAAAAGAGAGAGAGAGACAGATAAAACATTAGAACTCTTCAGAAAATTCCAATACATGCAGTTGTATTTCATCAAACCTACCTTGCAGCTATTGCATCTTAAATATAGTGGTACTAACAACCTGGGAGTGAAAATGATTACCAGCACACTGAAACTAACTTCATCGATTTTCCCTGTCTAAGCAAAGTGCAATGCAAAAAGGGTAATCAAACAAACAACCTTAACTGTGAAAACAAAATTGGATTTTTTAAATACTGTCATTTTTATTAATCTGAGGTGATATTACTTAGCTGAAGATTGCTCTTTCATTTACAATAAATGTTTTTTCAAGTTAGCATTCCCTATTTAACTGAACAAAGAGTTATTTTAAAAAAACAAAAACAACAACAAAAAAAAAACACTGCTGTATTTCAGACAAAAGCTATTTTTTACCATGAAGTCATAAAACGCTGTGAAAGGAGTTTACAATGGGAGCATTGACATCCCCTTAACTGCAGCAGCAGCAGCTAAGGCAAATGTAATAGGGAAAATTTTCAAAGATAAGAATCAAAGCGTTTTATCAAGGTTGTTCATCCTCTTACAATCTCTACTTCTACAAACCTTTTAATGTAGAAAGTCACCTGCTGGACAGAAATGGTGGTATGAATCTGTATATAAAAGCATTTTTCAGTTACATTCTGTGCCTGAAATGCCAACAGGATTTCTTCTGCAGATTTTCTTTTTAATGATTTTTGGCTTAAATTATGGGTCTAAAGTAGGTTGAGCCTTTTTTTTTCCCTTTTTCTTTTTTTCTATTTTTTCTTAAACATACTAAAATGTATTCAGTGTAATAATAAAAGTATGTCTTGTTCTCAAAAACACATTCGAAGTGACACCACTGAAATGGCAGTTTTACACCACTGAGGCTTGAATCAGAACCTGATTCTTGAGTCCTTGAATGTTGCTGTTAGCTTGACCTTGGAAATACTGAGAATAAGCAAGATCTGGGCAGACATACATTTTCAAAAAGTGCAAACAGTTTCAAGAAGAAAAGGAAAAAGTATATTTTAATGCACTGCCAAACTGAAAGCATAACTTTGAGAATTCAGGACTGAGTAGATCAAAAATATGACTATTTTCTCCCTCCAACCCCCTTGAGTTTGCTGATCCATAGCTCAGTGTCACAACAGCACCTGCTCTCCCAGAGGCCCAACCAGTGTCACTCATGGCTCAGCTCTGGCCAGCAGCGGGACCCTTTGGAGCCATCGAGAATCTGCTCCACTCTGACATGGGGCAGCTCTGCTCAAAGTGGTCATCCCTGCAGCCCCCTGCTACAAAACCCTTGCCACGTAAACCCAATACCACTCCTCCCATAAATTACAAAACATTTTATTGGAAGCTCTTTGCCCTCAGAGTGAGAAGCCTACAAGGCACATGCAGAGGGAAAAAATCTTTGTTTTAATGAAGAGCCTTTTTTAAAAAAATAAAAATAAAAATAAAAATAAAAATAAAAAATCTTAACCTACCAGCTACCATGTTGAGCATGGAAGAATTTCTCTATTAAGACAATACTAAGATGCGCATTTTCAGTACTCTGTGTTAGGGAACAGCTTTATCAATACTTTCCATGTTCCCATTGGGAAAAATCTAAATTATAAATTAATGTTAAGCAGATTTTTCACAGATTGAAATAACACAATTGTAATATTGCAAAATACTCTTCTTAACTCAATGCAACATTTCACTTCATCTATCAGTGCAGGTACAGTGTTCCAGGGAAGCTGTCCTATGTTTGCATCATCTGCTCATTCTCAGCTGATATCCACTGGTTCTTCCATCACTTGCATCATGATGAAATGTGCTGTGATTTGTGAGAGCCCTGCGTGTGCTTCTCAGATATTAAGTATTCTGTTCGTGATGTGGTTCTCATGGTTGCTTTTTAATCTGGTTTAAATCTTGGTGCATAGAGCAACAAGGAGGCCGGTGGGACTTGGTGAGAAGTGTGTCTGGATGTCATTGCATCAAATAGCAGATGACTGGCAGAAATTCCAGGACCTGAGTGTAGTGACAGGCAGAGTGCCCAGACCATTACAAATGCAAAGCAAAGGCCAAATTTTCCAAAACTCTACTTCTGCCTACCATTATCTACCCTAAAAACAGCCCATTCGCCAAAGAACTTGCATTTCCTACCCAGTGTTTGCTGAAGCTTCCTCCACTGCTGAATATTCATGGTAGCATCTGATCATTTCTGAGGACATAGTAATACATAATGAAGAAGGCTTTAATTAAGATTTCCCCCAGCAATGAGCAAGCTAGGGACCAGCTGCACCACTCTTGGCTTTCCAGGCTCTTTGCTGTGAGGAAGACATGCCAGCCATGTCAAATTTAGGCCAAAGGAGAAAGGAGAGACTTTAAGGAACAAGAATGGTTCTGCAAGTGAGTCATGAATTTCTTAAACATGTTTCTTCCTCATTCTGTACCAAAACAAAAAAAAAACTTTGTATAATTTGCTCACAATATATTTTTAAGACAATTTCAAAATTCCAGAGAATTTATTTTCTTCTCCCCCCCCCCCTTTATTTTTTTTCCCTCCATTCATTGGGACTCCTTTTAACAGGAAAACCAGTACTATAAACTGAAAGACCTGACATACTTCCACAAACTTGTAGCATTAGTCCTAAAGCAACACAATGCCTATTATGAATAATAAAAGCAAACAAGAAATCACAACCTGAAAATAATGATTTGGCCCTAAAATTAATAGGTACATAGAGTGAAACACAGACTACGCTACATCCCCAAAATCACTAGCAGAACAGGTATTTCAAAACAACTTTGGTTGCTTCTTTACAGGAAAAGAAAAACCTCCGTGCACATAAGAAGGCAAATTTCAGCTCTTTCTGACCGGGCTGATTTTTTTTTAATAGCAATCAACATAAAATTACTGGTCCAAAGTTAGTTGTTCGAGATGACTACTGATGTAACTATATTTTCAGAAACAATTTTTTTTGAACAGAAACAACAGCAGTGAAGCAAACAGCAGAGAGCCCAGGCTATAAAATTACACCTGCAGTTTTGTCCTTACAATCACCCATGACTGCCAAAAATACTGCGTGCAGCAAAGCTCATATGCATGAACTCACTGAGAAAGACATAGACCATCAACTTGCTGTTTTCAAACACAACACATTTTAGCATGGATATTTTGCAGATGCACTTCACAAGATCAGAGTACAACCATATGCAAGAATTTAGTATCACACTCCATAGAGAAACAATTTATAGTGAAAAAATTAATCCTGTTTGCAAATGTCTGAAGATCATAAGAACTGCCATGTATTGTTTGAACAAAGGTCTACTGTTAAGAAATGCTACAGAAATGAGAAAAATGAGAACAGTATATCCTTTCAGATAGAAGTTTAGAGAATTCCCGAGGCAGAGATTATAGTAGTTGAAGATTGCATGTTCTTTAAAATGCACAAACAGGCATATTCATTACAGCACAAACCAATGAAAAACCATTTGAGCCTATTTGCATTTCAGATCTCCATCATACCATCAGACAGGGAATTCCAAAATTTCATTATGCATTTATGAAATAGATATTTCTTCTGTTGGATTTTAAACCTGCTGCCTGATTATTTTATTTAGTATACCTTCATCCTTGCTTTACATTAACAAATAAAAAATGCTGCCTTGTCTACAGCATTTATCATTTATTAGACCTTGACCACAACCATAGTCCTCTCTTTTCTAAGGAGATGGTATACAACCATTTAATTAGCCCTCAACAAGAAATTCTTCCATGTCTTTAGTTATTATTCTTAGTTATTATTTATTATTCTTAGTTATTATTCTTTCGTTATTATTCTTGCTCTTTGTAGCTCTAGTTACTTTGGGGACTTTTACCAGTCTTGCCTTTAATATTTAAGGTAACAGTGTCACCTAGATTTCAGAAGGGTACTCAACAGTTTTGACTTGACAGTTTTGTAAAACTGTTTTCCTCTTCAACTAGTGTTGAGACAACAGTTTTATTGGACTAATCACGACTACCATAAAATCTCCTTCTTGAATGGTAACTACTAGGTTAAAATACATCTTTAATTACATGCATTCCCTTGCATTTACCAAAATTGAATTTCATCTGTCATTTCATTTTTAGTTTTACAAAACCATGTTTTACCTCTTTAGACTCGACTTTACTTTTGACTATTTAAATACATTTAACCAATCAGCAGTCTGTATCTCATGATTAATCATCACTTTCCAAAGTTCTTTACAAGCATGCTGAATAGGATCTGTATACAAGCAACCAGATTGAAAACCCTTCATTTGAAATTCAGATTCCCAAAGTTTCAGTGACACCCTTACAGTGAAGATACAAATCTCAGTTTGGGATGATTCAACCTGTATTGCAGGTCTCTTACATCATTCTACATTGGAATTTAAACTTGAGAGCTAGTGAAGCACAGGAAATCTTTCCAAAACTGGTTCAAGTTCGCTGAAGCAGAACTTGAACTGCTGATGGAATATTATTCATTGTGTGAATTTTCACACAAAAGTTTTGCAAATGTTAAATTTTGTACATTGAGCAGTTTTTCTTTGTTTTACAGAAGAAAAGAACTCAGAAGTTAACAAACATCCTTGAAAACCTCACACATCCTAATGGCAGCAATCACAAAAGATGAAATGCAGGGACAACTATAGAGCTCAAATCACAGATTTTAGACATCTAAAATATACACTAAGCAGATACCATAGGCTCTCTGTCCCTATGTTTGCAAAAGGAGTTACAACATTCTGAAGTTAAGCATATAACTATTCTTTGAACAATAAAGATATGGGTTATAAAAAATATAAATTGTATTTTATTTATATTAACTAATTTGGCCAACTTCAACCAAGACTAAACTAACTGACAGGTTTATCAGCACATGTAACAAGAACTGGCAGAGAATTTTTTCAAATTTAGAATAATACCTATAATAAAAATTTTCAGAGAGAGAGAGAGGAGGGGAGTGGAAAAAGAGATAGGGGGAAAAAAGAGAGCTGCAGTTCCAGAAACGGTTTTAAAAATGAAATCCCTCTGGTCAGTCTCTGTGCACTGTAACAGACTAATAACATACCGTCACCTCACAAAGATTTGAGTTGACATTGTATGTTCCCTTCCTGAAACAACTGGGTATAATCATATTCTGCTCCCAAAAATACAACGTTTGCTGATAATGCAGGTAACAATCAGAAGTGGATGTTTCTAAGCCTGTGCCCATTTAGGAATCCTCTCTTGACAGCAAGTCCTACCCAGAATAAATGTACTTTACTTTTAATACCAATTAATTCTCATCTTATACTCCTTATTATATTGTCTTATTATAGTAGTTACGTGGGCTTGCTGAATGCCCTAATTTTTCCTTACTCACAGACATTTAAAGCAAGCTTTTTGAAATGTGTGAGCTTGCCAAGCTGAGTAGTTCCTCTGTTTAACTAATGTGAGTGCTCACCTGGCTTTTCTATCTAAGCTCCTACAGCTCTGCTTAAGAGTTAAAAACTGTAATAAAATTGAAATATGTTAATATAAAAATGAAGAATGGGATTTGTCTTACCATATTAAGAAGATTAAGCAATGGCTAGATAGTCCCGGACCATTTAGGGTTTAACTTCTACTTGTCAAAGCTGCTTCCTCATCTCTATAAAGACACTAGATTATAGCCTTTTCCCAAGGTCAGGGTACTCTGCTTCTGCAAGTGAAAAACATGAAAGAGATTTATTAGGCAGCAACATACATCTATGCATTTTATCTTTCTGCAGTATAAAAACAGCTAGGTGATGCTTGAAGCAGAGTTTAAGAGGAATTCAGATGAATTATAAATGATGATAAAGTCTAACTTGATTCAAAACTGATGGGGTTGCATCATTTAACATTGTCAGTAGTGTGTGTTGCCATTTTTTAAACAGCACTTTTTTTTGTATGAACACGTGCCATACACCATCTATTAGCAAGATATCAGCATACGTCAGACCTTTCAGCTGGAAGATCATAAGCGCATTTTATATTATAATAAGTTTTTAAAGTTGTAGTCAGTTTATAGGAAGCAGTTGAAGTGTGAACAACCATGTCTAGTTGTAATGGCCCACAGGGATGCCCATGCGCCATGTGTATGCACACACACAAGTTTCTGCTTGTATCATCCCTCCTTAAGTAATATTAAATGGGAAAATAACAGTAAAGGTAAGGAGTCTTTTTTCTGACAGTACTTCAAACGACAGATAATGGAGTGACAGGTATACAGATAAAAATTAAATAGGTAACATAGTGGTTTGGTAGTATATACATAGCATATGTGTATATAAGGTAGTATATAGTTCCTTTTTACATAAGGAACTGGCAACATATTACATGAGGGGAATTCTCAGATCATTTTAGAGTATATCGAAAGAAAATCATAATAATAACATAACAATGTTATCATTCACATCATTTGTCCTATGGCGTTCTGAAGGCAAGGTCAATGTTATGACTGGCTGTACTGCTCTGCTTCATGCATCACCTTGCATGTGACTGGAACATTAAGTAAAACTTGCAGCTTGCAGACACTGCATCTTAAATGTTAGTATTGACCAAACCCTTCTAGTCCATTTATTAAAAGAGAACAAATGTTTTTAAGCAATAGAGAATCTAAAGTGCTTAGCAGATAAGGAATACAATTAGAAAAATATGCTCCTTGATCTATTTTGTTAGAAAAAAATAAGTATTCAAAGTTTTAAGACAAATTTTGTAGGCACATTTCCCACAATTTCAGTTCTTCTAGATGTCTATTTTCCTTTTTCCTCACAAGTACTCAAAGCTAGATTTGGAAAAGAAAAAAAAAGGGGGGGAGGAGCAAACCCACTCAGCAGATGATATAAAAAATGTCCCCATGAACAAACTGCACCAAATATGTAAGTCTGTTTTCAAATGATCCAAGGCAGCCTGTGTTTATTATGGAAGCATAACACTTACACAACAAAGAGTTAAGCTATAATTTAACACACACTCAGTATTATCACATCAACTTAGAAAGCAGATTCTGGCAGGAAAAGTTGTGTTTTCTGTCTTGGTTTGCCTCTGCCCAGATCTCTAGGAATTATCAGTCCCCTAGCCCTGTGCTTCCAGCTCCCCACACCTCAGCACTGCAGGAGCAAGGAAGTGTTCTTCATTCCTGCCCAAGGTCCTAAATTTGAGTTTATAACTCTGAGATTCCATGGGCTTTATTTTTCTAGATTTTGGTTTATTCATAACATGTACATGTATATCTCTGGATATTCTCATAAAATTCTACTGAGAATTTTTATGAGAGGCTTTATTGCTCTGGCAATATAGAAAAAAAAAAAATCCAATGTTCTCAAATTCTCAATCTGGAAAATTCTTTACTAATTGTATTTGAACCATTAACCTTCATGAGTTATTCTGGCATGTAGCTGTAAGCAAATGTATGATATTTACAGAACAAAGAACCTAGAGTGCAGGACCTGTACAGATATTCTTTGATTTGTACTAGTGCAGCTAGAACAAAAATGTTACTTGACAATTATATTTTGTCCTAATATAAGTGGACCTCTTCAGATAGACTGCAGAAAATTGGAAGAAGTTTGGTATGGTAAGATTTCTCCGATGAATGTCACAATACAATGTTGTACATATCAAAGGACAGAGTTTTAAGTGCTTTCCAGTTATTTGCTATTTCTTGCTCCTTCTGTGTTGGATGCAGTTTTGCTCATCATTCTTTGCTTTAGACCTGTTTGCCCCCGGTTCAGAATATCTCCATAATACGTCTGTTTGGATCATGTACTTATCACAGCATAAGGTTCCTTGGAATCAAAAATTGTCATCCAAACCCTTGTGTATTGTTTAGGTTGACAGAGGCTATTTAAATGGTAATAGCTGCAAATTCTCACATATGGCATTTCTCCCAAATATGCTATCACTCCTTCTCTCTGAAACCATCACCAGTGGTTATCTCAAGCTGAAGGTTAGACAAGAATATTAAAATCTTTAAATTGGATTAACCAGTTTGATCAAAGTTTGACAGTTTCATGAATATCAGCATACCAGCAAAACAGGACTTGAAATGTCAAAAATAAAGCCAGGTGCACACTTTTGACTATTTAGGGGATCTTAAATGCTACTGGTTTGAACTTTGGCTTCAGTGCTGAAAAATGAATAATTTATTGATTAACCTGGCAATGACAAGGAAAAGTTATGGATTCAACTAGACCTGAAATGGAATTTTGCTGAAATGAATTGCATCTACAGACCCAATTTAGACCATTTTATATCATTTACCCCTTAAAACATATTTTGAAACAAAACTGTAATATTAAGAATAGGCATAAGTGAAAGCATTCAACTTTTCCAGTTAATAGTTGATAAGTTGATAGAACAAGTCTCATGAATGTTAATAAATGTATTTATTAACAGCTCTAGCCTTGTTATATATGCATTAAAAGGGGGGGAGGAGGGAATGGAAGGATAACCATGCATTTCACTAAACTCCCATCACATTTACATCTCAGTTGAATGAGAGCACCTCCAAAGACAGAAGAATCATGGATAGACTGTGACCCACCATGCTGGAAAACTGATTTACCCACGGTGACTCAGAAAAACCTTTACCTGCTGCAGAACTGTGACCTGCAACCTTTAGGTATTTTAGTGATTTTCACCCATGGAGACTGAAAGGCCAGCTGGATTTAGTTTCCATAATTTCACAGCAATAGAGGCTATTTTTAAAAGCCTCATACACACAGACTTATTAAGAATGTACATAAATGTACATGTACATAAAGCGAACTCTAAAGACTACAGTCAAAAAAGTGAAGACACTAACAAAAGCAACCAGTAAGCCAGGGACTCAAATTCTTGAAACCCATCAGCCTGTGGTTGTGCAAGCACTGTACGTGCCAATGCAGAGGGTTTATCTCCTCCTGCATGTAGCATGCACAGCATTGAACTTTTTCCTGGTTTGTGGTTGACACCTGGTTTGCCTGACAAAGCTTTAATGGTTAATGTTGATTTAGATGGCACACTTAATGGAGGAATTTGTTATGAAAAATATTTTAAGTCTTAAAGTACTATTGGGTATCTAACAACCATCTCATTTACAAAACACTGGTGCCTGCTGAAACCCACATCACACAGCAAAAAAAAAATCCACCTTTTGAACAGATTGGTAAATACAGATTAAAAATCGCATCAACTTCTACAGTTCTTTCTGACATGTTCTCCTGGGCAAAACAATACAGCTCTACTGATTCACAGTATTTCCTCAACTGTATCAGCTGAGAGGCTGACCACATCTGCTGGCATTTTACTTTATAGTCAAGTATGATTAAGTACAACAATTATGGCAATCAATATTTCTACTACATAGACATTTTATATAAAATATACACTCCCCAGTATCCATGAGATCATGCAATTTCATGGAAATTCAATAGCATTTGTGTTCCTATGTCATCTGAGATAAGGATTCTTTTGAAGAAAGCACATGATGAACAAAGATTTAGCATTTGAGATTGTCAGTCATTTGAGCAAATTTCTAATAGATCAGAGTACACAACTAAAACATTATAGGGGAGTGTAATGCTATAGTTCTTTTTACACTGGGCACTGAAATTTTAACACCAGCTCGTACACATACACACAGAAGTACCTTGCTCTTCCTTTCTCCATCCAGCCAAGAATAGCAGAAATTCCAAAATCCTCTGCAATAATGGCAGAAACTCCTATAAATTCATCATTTTTTGTTTTCTTTCAGAGAAATTCCAGGCCCTCAGATGTAGCTTGTGCTGGTCACAAAACTTTCTTTCCTCAGGTACCAGTGTACAGCAAGAAGTCCATCTCCTTTTACTCATATGCTCTGATGACAAATACAGCAACACGGCAACTGCAGGAGGCCTTTCTTTGCAGTTCCTCACTCATCAAATGGCACATTACTGAAGATGTGTCTTGCGTGTAGACTTGTAATATCTAATCAGCCTCTCAGTCACAGGGTGATATTTGCATTTTCTTTACTCAAAAACCATGGTGGCATAGATTACTCACATTTCTAAGTCATGACTAACATTGCATTAAAACGCTTAGCTAGGTGTGCTGGTCTGTGGGACAAACTTAATATTGGAGAAGGACTCTTGAAACTAGAAGACTGAAAGGAAAAAGAATTAATATGTGTAAACAGGGCACTATTCACCAAAGTTTAAGGCCTCAGTATATGCAGCAAACCATTTGTTTTACCAACAGAAGTTAGCAGGTGACCTGCTTTAAAATACTTAGCTACATGCATTTTTTTCAGTCCCATACAAATGTGTCAATATTTCTGATTTAATTCATGCCACAGTAGAACATATAAAAGCAACACAATAAAGCTTTAAAACCAGCAGCTTAAAATTTCAAATCCCTTGTACATTTTTGAGCCAAATAACTTTGGAAGAAGTGTGTGCTTGCTGGTTGAATTTTGATGACTTCTTCCAATTTTAATACAATTGCATTTCAATTACCATATTTGCAAAACAAAGAATACAAAACAGGAAAGCATAAAAAGAAATGGATGATGACATTTGCAAATGCACTGTGCCTTCAGTGCATGTTTGATTTTTTTCTACTCAGCATCAGAAATGTGTTCTGAAACCTCAATGTAGTAAGCATTACGTGTTCATTTGAGGAGTTTCATTTGCATTTAATTTGCCTTCAATTACTGAATAAGTTATTAATTTGGAGGCTTAAAATCATTTCTCATAAAATACGACTATGATCTAAACATGATAGATTTCCATATTTTCACATTTTTAACTCAACAGTATCCTGCTTTATTACATGTTTGGAAGTGGATATTCTTAGCAAAAAGCAATTTTATTCCATTTTTTTTTTTTTTTTTAAAAAGTGCTCTATTGTTCTGAATTTCCCTTGAAACTGTTTTTACTGTAGAAGATTGCAGTTATTTTTTCATTTCCAGAGATTAATAAATCTTACTAATATTGCATGTCAGATCTTCTTCAGTGTTTGAGATCTTCAGTTTTTTCCAGCTGCCTGAGGCTCACTGAGCCATCTGAAGGCTTCATTTGAAGCTTAGCAATTAGAAGCATAACTCTAACAAACTTTGGTACAATCTGTACCATAGTGAAGGCCATCATACCAGAACTTAAATGGAAAAAACTTCTTTCAGTCAAGTTTATCACCACCGATATGATCATTTACATGATAAAGTGTCCTGGAATTCTTGACCATTTCAATACATGAGAAAGATAATAAAAACGGATGATAAAGAAATAAATTAATTTTACTACACTTGAAGATAGAAAAAAAAAATGATAATGCAGAAATGGAGTTGTTCTAAGAAGTAATGAAGTTATAAAGCTTGTTTTAAGAAAAAGTTAAGACCTTATTCATCCACAGAGAAGAATTCTGCTCATACTCAGATCTGTATGAACACACCGTAATCTCTGGCCAAAGCCTTGGGATTCAAGATGACAAAGAACTGAGCAGACCCTGAGAACAACCACAGAAGTATCTCTGTGGTTGTAATCAGAGGGATCCTAATATTCACCACCACATTTATTTATTTAACTACCTCAATGTAAGCGGTAAAAGCCATTTTAGGATAGGAGCAGAGAGACAAACTTAGGTTAGGTAAAACATATTTTTCTTGCAACCGAGCTGAAAAGCTCTAATAGTTGAAACATCACAGGGATGAATAATAGGAAAATAAAGCAAGCAACCACTTCTCTGGATTAGATTTAGCAGAAGTAGAGGGAACTTAATGGTACAGGGCAGAGGCAGAAAAAGGGAAAATGTGGAATAAATACAAGTGTAATACATATCAGGAACCTACAGACAAGTAGAGAAGAATATGGTCAAAACAAAATTAGCTTACTACAGTCAGAATACAATGAAGGCAGAAGTGAAGTTGAGAAGATCCTTGCTCATGTTTCACAAACATTTCTCCCACTAAGGTGAGGAGGCTTCTCAAATTTAAAGCCTACTGAATCTTTTATTCTAATCATGGTCACTGCAGTATTGTTGATCATATTCAAAGGTAAATAAGGTTATTTCAACAAATGCACAACACAAATAACCAAGATCTTCCATCCAGTTTAAATGGAGGCCAAGCATCTCTTTGTTTCTGCAAGCCATTTGAAAACCTTTATTGCAGCACTTAATCACAAGACACAGTTCTCTCAGGGATTGCTATGGGGAGGTCTCCCCACATATTGGCTAATTAGGGATCTTCTTTGGGGAGAGTGAAGAATTTAATTAAATATGTTAAAGCTGCAAATGTTTCTAAAGAATCAAACAGTTTTGTGGATGCTCTACTGTAATGCCAACTGCAGCAGTGCTAGTTCCTAATGACAGGAAAAGAAACACAGCTGGCATTCATGCTGGTTACTTCTTAAAATATTGCCTGCTGGGATTCCTGTTCAGTTAAGAGATTTGTGGGCTCACAAACTTCAACAATTAGTAGAGAAGAATTAGTTCATGCCATTTAGGCTTCAAAGGAGGCTGGCTAACAGCTGGCTGAATTCAATGGATCATTTAATTCCATTTTTTTAGGGATGGAAAGAGATAAAAATTCAGTGTACTCAGAAAATGCTCAAACATAGTAGGAAATACTTCTGATAGCAAATACATCAGTATGAGTGAACTGGTTAAGGATTCATTAAGAGGAAATTCTAAATTGCTAGCCATCTGTTAGCAGTGAGTAAGGAATACACACTGAAGCAATTTCTGATGCAGTATCATTTGACTTAAACCTCTTTACACAACAAGAATCAATTCCAATCACTTTGATTCCTTAATTTTTATTTAAAACAAAACAAAACAAGACAGAATTAATTATTTTTGAAATACCATTGAAGGATGCAGAAAGAAAATACTACACAACAATTTTAAGAAGCTACTTTTAAGAAAGGGAATGATCACATTCATTACATTGTTCTGTTCCTACACCTAACTTTGGTGAGGCTCCTTTGTATGTTCAGAGATCCACCCACGTTGTCATATGCCCATTCAGTTGTACAACTGCTGGTTTCATAATTTCCTAACTCAAGGACTAAAGAATGTTGACAGCTTTTATCCCTTGGGACATTAAAATTCAATTCCTACAAGAAATAGAACCTTATACTATCAGAACATACAAGAAATACAAGTGGAAAATTAAAATCACCAGTTCTAGGAGCTTCGTTTCTTCTTTTCAATAACCCTTTAGATATAATTTCCTCACCATGAAGGCTGTTACAAAACAACCTTTTTTTTTTTTTTTTTTTCGTGTTCCTATGGGAGGACTGATCACTGCAGTCAATTTGCATGAAGAAATGGTCAGAAAGTTCAGAGATTGAACAAGAGACTGCAATGAATCTCGCAGATAACAGCAGAACCCCCATGCCCATACACACAATGAATAGGACACCGCTCTTACAGTCACTCCACACAAGAACCTTGCTCTGCTTTCCATGACAAACAATACCTGATAAATCTCATTAGCAGTATCATATAACCCTAGTATAGAAGTAGAATCTATTTTCTGCAGGCATTACTATGCTAGTGATATCCTTGTTTAAGAGCTATCTTAAAAGCATGTTTGTCTCACATAATGGCAACAATAACCCAGACTGATAACATAATGACAAGAGAATTCCCATTAAAGTTTTAGCTTTCTCTCACTGACAACATTATTTAAAGGACTTATGAACAATTAATAGACAGAAATAAATGGAATAATCATAACGTACAAGAGCAAGTATTATTGATTGTTTATCAAATGTGGTTACTGCGAATAGGTACTTTAGATAAAGCATTACCTGCAAAGCCACTCTTACAGTGTGCCACAGATACTTTAGCCTCTGCATTGTATGTGTAGAGAAGGATATGAAAGGATAAACACTGACATGAACAACTGTAAGATTACTGGATTGAAGGAGTTAAGACCATTGATTCACAAACAAAAGCTAGAACCTAGCAAATGAGATGGCAATTTTGTTTGTTTTTAGTGTGAAAGTTTCCCATGCTAGAAAAGTTTGCTTTAAATAGATTAACCTAGTGGTTTAACTTCCATAGCCTCATTTGCCTCTCCAATGATACCAATCTTGCATCAATCTTTCTCCACAGAACGTAGAAGCATTACACTCGTAAATGAATCAGATCTTTTGATTTCTCTGGAGTTACCACAGCTCATAAGAATGGGGAAAAAACTACTGGAAGCTTAGTCAGTCAGCTGAGTTATACTGTCAAAACAAAACAAAATAAAACAAACAAACAAAAAACAATAGAATGAGGGTTCAGTTTCTATGAGAGGATGGAAATACAGAATATTTTGGAAAAGTACAAAAATATGAAATAAATACCACTTGTCATCATTACTTCAATTTCTGATGATCACTTAGCCTGGTAGAAATATTTTTGTTTTCTTTTTACTCAAGATCCTTTCTTACCATCTGACTTTTTTCCAGATTACTTTACATAATAAGATATGTTTCCAAACTTATTTAAAATCTGATCAAGGATTGTTTTCAGTGATTTTGTTTTCAATCAAATTTTAAACAAACAAAAAAAAACAAACAAACAAAAAAAACCCTCTTTTGTACTGTAACACATCGGGTTATTCTAGTAAAACCCAAAATATTTATTATTTTCTGCTGCCAATTGTAAGATTTCCCTTAAGGAGGAGATTTTGACACATTCTGTAAGACCTAAAGCATGACTACATTTGTTCTTTAAAGAAAATCAAGTAGATAATGTACATCACTGAACTCAAAAGTTGCTTGAAGACCCCAGTCAGCCCCTAGAATTCTTATTTCAGCATTATAGCCACTTTTCCAAATATATCTGGATTTTTGAGCACTTACAGTATATAGCACCATCATTTATTGCTCAAATAGGCAGCATTTTCCTATCCAGTGCTTTCTGGGAGCAAACACAAGTCTATGTTCTCTCAGAATAAAAACTATACTGTAGAAACTCTCCTGTTGCTGCTTTACACTTGAAACTCATTTATAAGAGTAGTACAGCTAAGCTCTTTCAAAAGTAAATTAGTCCCTACAGATGTTCATATTAAACAACAGTTACTTGTGATAATAAATCGAATATTCTATTTGATTGGTACATAGGTGAAATGTGCTTGTAGTTGTAAATTACATTAATTGATCTAGACACCAAAGATGGTTAGGCTTCCTTTAATCTAGTTTAATAAACAGCACTAACAGCATCACTATCCTGAAAAACAGGCCTCTAATTCACTTTGGGTAAGATTTCATAGTCAAAACTGAAAGTTAAAGACTGAATAGGAAAAAGATGCAGTAAGGTTAACAGAGACATTCTAAGAGAGAGCATTCTCTTCAGTTAGTATGTGCAAATCTAGGGCATTCTCCCCACTGAGGATTTGCCTTAATTACAGAAACAGCAGCAAGCTCTAGTGTAAATTGTAAAATCTTACTACATACTAGCCAAGCATGTAGATCCTGCGATTTCCTCTGCTGTACATAACAGTGAGCAAGCCACAGCTTACAGCATAGCTCTGCCACGCTGCAGCTGGTGCAGAAGCCTGCACTGGTACAGTCGCTCCTGCTGGCTGCCCACAGGCACCAGCTGGCTGCCAGCTCTGGGCTCGTGATAAAAACAAAAATCCAAGGCTTTTTTCCAAAGAATGTTCAGAGAGATTTTTAAATCTTCAGACACAAAAGGAAGGTGAAGTTTCCATTATACTAAACTTTCACTAAAATATGGCTACTTCTTTTGGTGAAAGATAGGGGGAAACTTCTGAAAAATCTTTCTTCGCTGGCAGGTGGGAAAAAGTTGAGTGGGAAGGCATGACTTGTGTAAAAAAAAGGAACTTAGAAGCTTCCTGTCTTTTTCACTGAAAAAGTCGTCAATACCCATTACCATCTGGCATGGCAGAAATGCATATTTCCTCAAACGGTAATGACTGTGTTGTAACGATGTGAAGTAAATCATTTTGAAACTGGAGCCATGTAAGGCCACTCTGGCAGGGAATTTTAATAGTTCTGATATGGAAAGTAACCATTGCACTGATACAGCAACTGATACCATTGCAATAAATTCCCTCCAACTACTTCAAAAGGTTTCTAACTCAGATCAAGGGTTAGTCAGCAGAACATCTACACCAATTAAAAATAACCATATTCATGGATACAGCTATAAATATTGTTTACGTACTAACCACAGAATTACTAGAGCCTGGGCAGCGCTGAGGACTGCCTGCCTTCTAGAAAAACATAAAATTGATATAATGCATAGAAGGTAGAAAAGAGCAAAATTTTACTGCCAATCTGTGTTGTATACATTCACGTAGAGGGGACAGAGTCTGGGGGAGGCAGCTCAACACCAGGTTTTTCCTTTTCTGACACCAAGGAGAAAGAAGTGGAAGTGGAAGAAGACTTTTTAAATTACCACAAAGATTCTGGAAAAGGGGCAGAAGAGCCAATCTATTATGAAGCAGGGATTGTTTCAAGCTCTGCCAGCTAACAGCAGCAGCATGACAGAACAGGCCCAGGCCCAGGCCCAGGCACCAGCTGTCCCCACACTTCACAGGCACCTATCGTGAGCCACAAGAAATTGCTTCCACCCCTACCAGGGCTGCAGGACCGACAAATACCAGGAAGGAACTATATGGGAGTACCCGACTTCAGTCAGGATTTATTGGACATATTCTCAACTGCTGTAAAGGGATTCAGCTCCTACTTTGGGCCATATATGATAGCCGTAAACCATTTGGGTAAAATAGGTAATTTGACTGCATATCTGGAACAGCAGAAGTATAAATCTGTCACAACAGCATTCAGAAGAAAAGTTATCTGAAGTCTGAAGTGCTTCCCATAAACCAGCACTCAAAGTTTCCCCTTAAAAAAAAAAAAAAAAAAAAAAAAAAAAAAAAGTATTGTCTATAGCTGGACAAAATACAATCACACATCATTATATAGAGAAAGGACTGCATGCAAGCATTTCCCATCAACACTGGGGTATTCAAATCTTTTAAAGTTATACCCTAATTTGTTATCAGATAATATCAGTTCACTAAATCAGATCTAAATCATTGTTATCTCAGTTTTGTGATACCTCAGGGAGGATCTAAAACATCATATTTTTTTTCTAAGAAATTTTGCAGTTGTATATCTAGACAATCTACTTTCATCTTCCAAAACGCACAGCTGCAATATTGGTAGAAGCCAGTATATTTAAATCGATGTCATGCTTAGGACAGGATAGAAGTTTTGAATGTGTAAGTCAAACATTAATACAAACTGGTTTTTAGAGATTATCTTTTTGGAGGCAGCAGATGTATAATGCTCCTGAAAATTAAATGGCCTTTGACAGGTATGCTAAATTCTGCTTAGATAGGCTTCAGTGGGAACTGGCCCTACTTCATAATTTAGACTTTCACTCAGTCACATTTTAATGCAAGAGACAGCATCTCCATTCATATGATTTTCTCAATTTTAAACTGCAAAGAAGTAGGTCTTAGCTTTTGTTCTTTACAATTAATGGTAACATGCTCCTGTATTTTGAGGAAAGCAAAACAAATAAATTAAAGTAAAAACAAACAACAAAAAAATACAACCATGCAAATACACAGTTAAAAACAGAACTCACACACACACAAAAGTTATTTCTGCTAAAAAAAAAATAAAAAAATCTTTTTGTATTTTAATGGAAGATAACATGGTTATTTGTCCTTCTTTTAATGATAAATACTATTTTATGCTATTTTAGGCTAATCTTCCATAGCCTAATCCTAAATTTCTATGGATTGTCTATTAGACCTAACCAGTGTGCTACCTGTCTCATCTGGAGTCACAAGGCTGTTTCCAACCATGTTCTTATGCAAGCACAATGGAATTACTAAACCAAAGATTAGTGGGTGTCTCAAGTACACCATTTCTTTAATAAATATCCAAGCAAGTCATGAAAATTTTTAGATTTTATTGCAATATTTCAGCTGAGAAATGAACGTAATGAACGATCCTTTTAATGAATATAAATTACCATGAAATTAATTTCTAAATAACTGCAAAAATAAATAATAATAATCGGGTTTAAAGAGGAAATTTAAAATCATTTTTCTGATATTTGTAAAAATAAATAAATAAAATATCTAATGGCAGTAAAGTATTTCCCTCTAGTGGGTTAAGTAGCCTTCAGTATCCAAGCAATCTTTACAAGACAATGACTATAGAGTTCAAAAGACTAACTATCTATTTGATCAATCCAGATGTTCCTCTAGAGCAAGTTTTTGCCTCTTTATTTTTCTTTTAACTGTGTTACACAAACAATTACAAATGCCTTTAAGAGAGAATGAATTTCATATTTATTCTGACAAACGCTACACAGATCTTTGTAACAGAAAATAAACAGTTGGTACAACTGAAGGGATTTGGGTAACCAAGACTTGCCATTATTTAAGGAAATGGGTTAAATAAAAACACCAACTTCTATTCCTGTTAAAATTCTGGTCACCAATGCCCATTCCTTTTGTGGTTTTCTTAAAAATATCTCTGACAAAATTAAGAGTTTTATGGAGCATGGTACATCATGCTCTTTCAGTTTGGAAGACTTCTCAACAGTTATCAAAATGGCCTAAGCATCACCTAAGCATCTTACTATGGAGAAAATTACAGTATAAGTAGACAAAATACTGCAAAAATATTTGGATTTTTATGAAAGTTTGCTTCAATTGTGCTTGCCCTTTCCTGTAACTTTGAATATTTTTTCTCACAACTACAAAGATACAGACATGCACCAGAATGGTTAAACCACTGTAGTTTTGTCACAAGCAAAATTTTCCCTTCTGATTCAAGTCTGAACATTTCAGAGTCTCCAAACGTGATGTGATCAGCCAAGTGAGAAAGGGACATCTTAAGGGCATACAAAATTGACAGCTGCTTAGACACAATTAAGTGCCTATATCTTTTGGATGAATGGTCAGTCCAACCACTGTAAAATTTTCTATATCCAATTCATAGCCATTAATAAAATATTATGAACACTGCTTGGCACAGTCTATTAATTTTAACATAGCAGTTGCTTTGTATATTTACAGTGAGTGTATTAAGTGAGATATTTTATTGTCCCCAGTTCAAAAAATCTTTGTGGACTTCATGTGAAATGTCAAACCTTTAGCAGCAAAAAATGACTGAGCTAAATACATAGAGAGATCCCCAAAGAATAAAATATTTTTTGACCAATTTAAACACCAAAAGTGTGGAGGCATTTTACAGCAACTGTAAGTTGATTCTTCAATATTTGATTCAAGGTAGTCTGATTTTCCAGAGACTGTTTTACAACAATTTGCAAGGCAAGGTCCTTTATAAATGCAATATCTTAAATGAAGGTATCTGATTCCACTAAATCTTTTCCTAAAATCCTGGTGGTGTACCCTTGCTTCTTTCATTCAA
This sequence comes from Aythya fuligula, assembly GCF_009819795.1. NCBI lineage: Eukaryota > Metazoa > Chordata > Aves > Anseriformes > Anatidae > Aythya > Aythya fuligula. The sequence goes on along the minus strand of NC_045566.1, from coordinate 27,487,899 downwards.
TCAGCAGCAAAGAAACAAAAAAAAATAAATAAATAAAGAACAAACATGAAACAATCAAGCTGATTCAGAGATTTAATTATTATCTTCTATTTGACAATTTGCAATCACCTACCACAAAAAGAAAAACAAAACCAGTAGCACTCTAACAATTGTTGCATTATTTTGATCAGCTCACTTAACACATTACAAAATAAAAACATTACTGCTTCCAACAGACGGAGACAGCTTGTCTCATCCCTGACTGTAATTGTTGGGCTGGTTGATCTAATTCTGACATCAATTTCACAAGCAATCCTCTGCTCAGGGTTTGCCAACAAAAATAATTTGAACATAAAATCTGAAGGCTGGTAGCTCAGCCAATACTCTATTTCCCACCCCTACTATATATATAACCGCACGTTAAATTTCATCTTTAACAATGATCACTTAAATTAAATAACATACGGGTGTTTAAAGTTGTTCTGCTTTTCTTGAATTTGATGAAAAGGGTGTAACACTTGACAAGCGCTTGAACTTAAAAGAGAACACATCTTTGATGTCAAGTGTGCCTAAAGGATTCCCAAGTAAGAGTAATATGAAGACGGGCTCACCACCACTCAATCTATTCCCAACAGTTACCTGCTGGTCTAAGTGCCTCTGTACCATTATAAAAATCTGTCAAGCATTCAAAACCAATTACACACAGGATGTCAAATGCTGTCATGCCAGCTGTCCTTTCAGTCCACAGCAGCTCTTGCTGCCCATTTCCAGTTAAAAACACATTGAGCTACACTGTTGTTTTTCTCAGATGTGATTCACTGCAGTATGCTAATCTGACATCTATGTACTTTAATACTTTCATATATGGAAATGACTATTTATACAATAGTATTCTAAATACAATAGTATTCTAAAATTTACATAATTACAAGTATAATGAAGAATTAAAATCTATTTCAGGAGATATTAACACCAAGGTACCATTTTAAAGGGGAAAAAAAATAAATATTTAAGTCGTTAATGAACGTTGCTTTTTTTCTCTGAATTGTACATGACTTTGAAAACCTTCCTTCCTGTTTCAAACATCTTTCCCATCTTGTCTTGTACAAAGAACACGGACTTGCGTGCATTCATTTACAATGACATGTCATAAAAATGCACGGCACATTTATTTAAAGATATGAATCCAAAAAGAAAGGATGCATTTGGCTACAGGCAGCCTTCCTGATCATATGTTGAGTCATGTACCACTCTCAATGTTAAAAACTGTTTCAATATCCAGAAATTCAGAGAAACAAGTTGCTCAGCTAGATATTGATAACTATTTGATTCACATTTAATTAATAATTTGGGTAACACTGAACTAAGCAATAAAACATCCTCCAGTTAAGATTTACCTTCTTACTTTCTTATGATAAATAATTATAATTTTATCATTTGTTAAGATAACTTTCCCCCTTTCCATATGAATTTTGGCATCATCTTCACTGAAAGAAATTTATTTATATCCTTACGATTTAAGTCTTCCAGAGAAGTAAGCACTTGTTCCAGCAAAGCTTTTGAATGTTTCGGAAAAATCATAGAAGTTGACCTTATGGCTTTTCCTTGAAACCAAAGCTTTAATGAAAATCTTTTGTTTTCCACAACATTTTTAGCAGAAAAGTTTTAAAAATCTTCTAAAACTTTTGAAGAGAGAAAAATCAAGGCTTCTGATTTGAGAGCATCTGTTCTGACACAATTCTATTGCAAGAAAACATTTGAAATGCTTTATTTTCAGTCCAGTGTGAAAAAAAGAATCAAATCAAAGCTGTTGTGTGGAAAAGCTGACATATCCCAAAAAGCTGAAAGAAGTTTGCTGATAGTGTCAGGGACACTCTTCAATAAAGGCTCCAGAGGAATTAAACATGAGTTATTTGTCAAGAGCATTTGTATACACATACATTGTCCGACTCTGCCTTCACTGGAGACAACAGCAAAGTATCCCTTTTGAAAACATGGTGCTAGGAGAGTGAATAGCAAAGCACATCAATTACAAAGGTACATCTACTGACAACAGTATTCTTCTACTATTTATCAAGTTCACATTTGCTTTGCAAAACCTCTTTAAAATAATTCTTAAAATACTTTAAAAGACCCCAGTCTTCCCACATAGCTGCTTTTACTGTTCCTGCTAAAGTTCAGTCTCTTGCTAGCAGCCATATATAGCTGTGAAATAGAGGTTAAGTCAGATAACACAGTGAAAAAACAATGCTGGGATTTTAGAAGAGTGTGGCTCCACATGTGCTAACAAGCAGTGTATAATGATATTCTGTCACTGATACACACACATTACAGCTAAGGAACGTATAAATATATTTGACTCTTATTTCAAAAGAGAGAAAAAGTGCTAGCTGGTTTTATTATTATTTTCCTACATATGGAGTAATTGTCTCACAATGTACCAAACTACCAGTAGCATTGAAAGATGAGGGCATTCCTCCAAAAGACCAGTAATTTTTCACAAATATTTGTTATAAATAAAAGCTAAAAGTTCATGTCAATAGTTAAACATGGTTGAAAGTATGGTCTCTAGAACAGTGCAATCAATGTTAAGCAACAACAAAAGAGGAAATGAAATTCCCAGTTTATTTTTATATGCATTTACTAGTTATAGCCTTCTCAAAACTGTTTTAACCCTCACATGAGCTGACTGTGAACAGGACCCTTCCTACAAAGCTCTCTGGTATTTATCAGCTTAACAGTAACATTCTCTGTTTGGCCTCTGAGCATAATTTTTCAAAGCAAGAAGCATCTTTCTGTATAGAATCCAGACTTTGGGCTTCACTCCTCAATTAAGTTCTTAAGTGGTACAAAACAGGAAAATACTCATTAAATGTACTACTAATATTAATAATAAATTAAGAGTATTAACAACAGAAAATGGATCAAAAATATATTGTTTACAAAAGAAAATGTAATTCATTCTCCATCTAAAACATGGATAATGCTGTAATAAAATCAATCATATTTATACTGAATATATATAATAGTTTCCAAGGTTACAATTCTGGAAAGGTTTTGTGTTCATTTAGAAATACTGGAAATTTTGCACTAGTGGTTCAAAACAACCATATTAACACAATGATAGCCTGATGCAGAGACCTGTCCATGCAGAATATATTGAATAAGAAAAAAAAATTAAAAAATGAGGTAGCAGTCTTGTTGTGCATCATCCCTCAGAGAGTAAGCAGACAGTGACTTGAATAAACTTGATGCGGTACCATGTGACCACCCATTAGAAACCTGACACTTGAAGACAATTATGTTACTCAATCTGAAAAGGGAATGCATTGTGATAGCTTTTGGATGTTTCTTGATGCTTGGAAGCCACTCCCTATAGTGCCCACCTGAAGAGCGTATTGTAGAAAAAACAGCAGCAAAAAACAGTAATAATAAATGTTTACTTAAAGAAAATGTCCCTTCAGTGACCCCACCAGGGAAACTTAGAAAATGTCACCATCCATCAGACTCACAATTACAACATAAACCTGTGTCTCTGAAAAAGGTCAGAAATCAAAAAGAAACACAAAAAAAATCCTTACCAAGAAACAGCAGAAATACCCATACCTTATGTATCCTTGACCTCTACATATGCATAGAAGCCCTAGAATGAAGGGATAGAGGAATGTCACCTATTACTTTCGTGGTCCAGTTTAAAGGCTGGGGGGAACCTTAGTTAAACAACACCATCACAAACTTTGTAGCCACCAGAGCTTATTTGAAAGCTTTCTATTGTTTCTGAAAAATAACGCTTGAAATGCCAGGTCCTAAGCTAGTAGAATTCAGCACTTTCCCCAAATACTTCATAGAATCTATGTCTACTTATTCTGCTTAAAAATTGAGCTGCTTCTGTTTACAGACAACGCAGCAGTTTACGCCCATGTTTATCATACTGCTATACTATAGTCACACCACAACATGCATCTCAAGAAGTAGTTACACTTTCCAAATCATGTAGAAAAGCCATTGCTTGCTGGTGCACATGATGTATTGAATGGGCATAGGCTTAGTCAATAGAAAATAGTAAATGCTGGGAATATTCTAATTTATAGTGCAGCTCATGGACTCACAATAGGAGAAAACCTGCTTAGCTCAGCCACAGTGGGGTATATCACTTGCCTATTAAAGATTAATCTGAAACTCTTCAAACATCATACACCTTCCTCCCCTAATCTAGATCCCAAATGATGTAGCCCTAGCCTAAGTAAAGGAATCAATTACTTGAAGCAGCTTTGTAACAGTATGCTTTCTCTCTCTCGTGCTTATGGTATCAACTGCAGGCATGTCTCCCAAAAGCTCTGGCAAGTTGACCTGGCACTGCAGCAAACCTAAGCAAAGGTTTGATAGCTTCATATAGTCACTTGCAGACTTCCTTTTTGATCCATGTCCTAATCTATTTTCTCTCTGAAGCTGTAAATACCTGGAAATGAAAACTGGACAGGGAGCCAGATCTCGTAGGTGTCTTGCTCCTGCTTTCATCTACTGCTAACTCTGCTGTTTGAACAAGGTAATAAATAGCTCCCTGTATAATAGCTGTGCAGACCTGTGTCTAATGAAAATGCTGTCTTCTACCATGTGCTCAGACATACACAAAAAAAATCTTCAACCAGTTTATCACGGTAGCCACCCTTCTTTAAAAGGAATAATGGAATTAGAAGGAAGGTTTAAGAACCACTAAATTTAATAGACTGAATTTTACTCAGGTAGAAGAGGTACGAGCCAAAGGTCACCTGTAAAAATCTGAAGATTTCTTCTCCACAGAAAACATCTTTGTCTGTATGAAAGCTTGAGCTCTGAGCTCTATGATTCTATGATTCTGAGAATCCAGAATGTGTGTTGTACTGCCATATAAAGATGTGCAATCCTTTTGGCAGAAGGCAAAGAAATCTCATTTAAAAACATATCAGCAATCCTATAGTGAAAAGATAAAATCAGGACTTGCAGTATTTTCCCTAAATTCACAACACAATACATTCCACTGGTGGATGCTGAACACCAAGTTTTGGAAAGCAAGAATCACATGCAGAAGCACCAAACAAACAACACCTGGGAGGATATCATCTTCTGAACTCAAGCATGTGACAAGCTTTACAACTGTGAGACACCACATCTGAGAGAGCTAAAGATGTTCTGTTCCTACCTGATAGTATGTAGTGAAGAGACCCAACCCTTCAACATGGGCCACCAGCTATCTGCAAGTCAACATAAAAATAATGGTGACAGACCATGACAGAAAATACAATACACAAGGGCTAGCTGCTGTTTCCTTGGCATTTGTATATATGAAGAAAGTTATGACAGCCTGTAGAATGCCCCTGCAGATTGGATAGGACAGGACAGCAACAGGACAGCTGGTGGCATGGAGCAACAGCGCTGGTGAGCCCCCCTGTCTGCAGGTTTGGGAAGAACATCGCCACCCACAATGGGAGGGGTAGCCAAATGTGAAGTCCTCTAAAAGAAAATGCAGGATAGATTGGCAGACCTGAAGGCTCTACAGCTAACCCTGCAGCAGTAGACTGCAGGAAGGAGAAGGACACTGTGCTTTTTTTTGGAAAAATAGGTTATACACTTTCAGACAGTCATATAAGTTATGGACACATAGTTAGCTTCCTATGTCACTTAAGTATTTATTAGCTTATTTAATATTTAGCACGAATTATGTTTTCCTGTTCAATTCCGTGTCACTTTCTGCATCTTCTTTTCACATCAGGACTGAGCCAACATGCTAAAAGGTTGCCAGGTGAAGTAAATAATTTGTTCTCTGTATACCTGGGTAGAAGGACAAAAAGTGACAGTATCAAACCACAACTACACATTTAAATAAGAAATCACGATTACTCTGGGGGGCATTATTGATAATTAACCAGCATAACAAGCCAAACTGTAGGAAGGGGAGGCATAATCTCCGTTTTAACCTATCCCTAAAAACATACAGGCAGTCATGAAAGCAAATACATGGACTGGAGCTTTGTCCAGCCCTACACCACATAGCTAAAAAGTCACATATATACAGAGAGAAATAGATAAGACTGATTTTACCTATTTTACAAAGTATTGTATATTGAAATGTGTTAAATGGCCAATCACCAGGTCTAAGTTTGTTGAGTAAGTCTTAGAAACATATATATTCAGTTTTTGTCTTCACAGATAATCCATCTACTGTGGAATAATATACAGCCATTCACAGATGGATAATTCAATCATGGTGAATGGTCCTTATTTTTGACCTACACATCACAGGGTACTAAACCAAAAACCTTTTTTTGAAGGCAACTGCAACATTTACAGTTTTGTTTTTTTCTGAAGAATTTTCTTAACTTGATAAAAAGCTAACTATATGTTCACAATCTGATAGACTACGCCTGTACTCTTCAAAATTGCCAGTCTATAGAATTCCATGACACTTAATACATGTATATTAAAAGGCTATGATGAGTCAGTTTTCAATTCAGATGCATGTTTTGAAAAGATATGGGCTGTAATTTAAGCTAAGAGAAAAACCTAGACTGCTAATCCCTGTTACCATCTGTATTTATAGGTTTGTAACAGAATAGTGACTGATCCCCTTCCTTTGAGACCATTTGCCAATTCTGTCAGCATTCAGTACAGCGTCATATTATTCTCCAGGTAATGCAGCTTTGTTGCTTAGCAGCAGGTTCTGCTTGTGTACCTGACAATTCTTGGCTAATTTAGATATAAGTCAAAAAAAAAAAAAAAAAAAATCCTACTGTCGTTATTATTCAATACTGGAACAATACTGGAAAAAAGGAGAGGGAAATACTTTGAGCTTTGATTTACACTGAAGAAAATAATCCAGCATTATTAAAGTTTGAAAATTTACATTCTACACAAAACTTCCTTTAGCAACATGGTAGTTTTCACGGAGAGAGAAACAAGCAGTGGTATTTCAGCATTCAGTGGGAGTGAGATATCGAGACAAAGCTGAAATAGTCAACATGCACTTTTTTTTTGCTAAACCTCATCCATGGATAACAAAGTTCATACTATTGCAAAGTATTCTACTAGGCTTGAGGCAGAAAGTACAAAATTCAGACCTTCAGCTATATGCATACAGGCTTAGGGGTGCCATCAACCGACTGACTGTGCAAACTTTTCAATGTGACCATGTCTGATTCATATTATCTCAAGGAAATAAAGTACCTCCGTTAATCCCTTATGCCTACATTTGCCTATGCAATCAGTAGCCCTTTCTATAGAAGCCTTTTTCCCTACAATGTTCAGCTGAAGCAGCACCGTTAGTGACAAAGGTGGCATAGTATACCTGAGACTGATGTAAAGCCTTAGACAGGTTTCTCTTTAGATACAGTAGAATCTTGTGAATCCCTGTGAAAGGACCCACAAGAATCAAGTCCAACTCCTGGCTCCACACAAGACCACCCAAGAATCAGACCGTATGCCTGACAGCATTGTCCAAATGTTTCTTGAGCAGGCTTGGAGCTGTGCCTGCTGCCCTGGGGAGCCTGTTACAGTGCCCGACTACCCTCTCAGTGAAGAACCTTTTCCTAGTAACACACATATATATATATTGGAGTAATGGCCAAGTTATGAAGATTTTCTGGTGAGAGATTAATGAATCACAATGGTCTGCTACCAAAGTTCTGTCTGAAATCCACAAAAGGGCCATTCAAAAAATTTCTCAACTGTTTACAGAAAGCTGAGAGTTAGATACAAAGCCAACCTAATCCTAGTGGTACATGTATGTCAGAAACTGCTGTCCTCAAGACATCTTTGACTTAGTTTTTCAATGGATGGTCCAATATTTTTCTTCCTGCTGTTTGGGAGCCTTGCTATTCACCCCAGTGCATTGTAAGAGAAAAATGTGGATGAACAGGACAAAAAGTGGGAACAGAGGTGGTAAAAGAAAGGCTCCATGGAAGCTAACTGGAGTAACATAAGCCCTTGCTCATTTTTTGCACTTGCCATACATTTGATGTTTCTCAGTGCAACTGAATGCAACAACAAAATAATAGGGTCAATGCCAAAGGGAAAGCAAAGTAACCTCTAGAGAGTAGTGGGAGTGCTCTAAGGCTCCTCACCACAAATCAGAGGCGATAACCTACTGGCCTTCTACTTGGATTTGAAAAAACGACAAAAGGTCACATCACTAGTATGTCAAACTATCTTTTAATGTTTTGGGGACACCTGAGTGTGCAAGAATAAACATGGTGGATAAGTAAATGTACTTCTATGGATGATAAGAGCATAAGGACATATAAAAAAAAGTGTTAAGTAGATTGGCCAAGCACTTCAAATTAAAAGCAAGAAATATTTGAATTATTTTCAACAGTCACAGCAACCAGAATCTTGAGATGAAATAGCTACTGCTTACTATAACTGCAATAGACTGGGGGGAGGTGTGGGGAGCATTTTAAATTATTTGCATTACAGTCAAATCTAGAGACTGAAAGCAAAACAGTATTGGACACTGAATAAGCACATACCAGGATTGGTCCTGCCTTAAAATTTTTACGGTCTAAGCAGAATAGCAATAGGAAGGAATACCAGAGCATAAAAAAGTAAAGGATCTACCCTGGGGCCAGAGCACACAGCACTTATGAAGTCATCTGTTGAAATCTTGTCTCTTGAGATCTTGACCATCATATGCAAAAGCATTGGAAATTACTGTTTCTTTTCTTTTTGAGAGGCTATTAAAGAACCAAGATGACATTAATAGCTTATCTAAAGGGTATTCCTAAAAGAAACATTCAGAAAACAATAGCGCTATATGATATTCAAAATGAAAATGATTTTCAACATGAGAGAAAAACAAAAGATTTAAAACAAATTTAAGCCATCTCTATTTATAGATCGTATTCATTTTGTGATCTTGATACTGAAATTACATAAATAATTTTTCAGCTGAACAGGTCACAGTAATAAATACAAACTGAAACTATGAAAACTTCAGCCACCTCAAACTGTCAAGCTGCCTCACTGTTAGAGTAAAATATTTCTCAATTTAAGAAACTCACTCCACTTCCTTGCTGTATGCATGAGACAAAACTGATTCTGAAATGGAAAGGAAAGTGTCATTCTTTCTTCCTCTAGCTATTTTAGAAAACCCTAGTTTTTTTCCTATTGAAGCTATTTCCTGCCATGACTGCAGAATGGATGGTGCCAGAAGCAGATAGCAAAGCATACACATTATCCACTCTATTTCTAAATTTATTGTCCATAAGTATCTAGTGAATAGCACAGTGTTTGAAAACCTTTTCTAGACAAAATGTAGGTATTTCTCTCTGCAAAACTAGACAAAGAAAAGAAGCTTACACTGGGTACAGATAAAGCCACTTAGGTTGCTGACTTTTTCTAAATAGAATCATTCACTACAGTTCAGGTTATTTAACATGGTTTAATAATAATATATGAGCACACACAAAAGAAATATACATCAAAATGGCAAAAGAAAATACTGGGGGGGAACACCCAGAAATCTAGTAGATCTAGTAAAATTGGACCTTAAGATGTTGAAGCTCTTAAAACTAAAAAGAAAGCAGGAATTACAAGAATGGCAAGTAGTGACTGTAAGGATCAGAACTTTTAACTAACTATTCTCAAATTAAATATGCATGACATCGCTCAGACTTTGATGTTTGACAGAACTTGTTACTTCCCATGCTTTTGTTCTGCCAGCAGTACTTGAAAAGCAGATTAAGAAATACATAGGATGCTTATTTTACCTTTTGGAAAGTATATTTTCTTTCTGTCATAAAGAAATAAGAAATAAACAATTTTCAAGCTAAATTTTCCATGGAGTCCTTCACTTGCAGAAATGACCACTATAAATTGACCGTTGAATGTTGAAGTATGTATGTTGAAGTTGAACATATCAATCTTTTAAAAATGTATGTGGAAATAGCTAATAAATTATGGATTTCACACCTCTTATTTACATTGAAGAGTCAATCTGTGCCCTATTTCATTTTCATCCTATAAAAATGGGCCAATAGGCTTAGCTACATAGTATGTACTCTCCCAACTTGATAACAGAATTGGGGGTACTTTAAAGAAAGATGCTTGGAAATTTGGCATTTTGGACTAGAAGAAATATGCTATTGAATAATGGAATTAAGGCAGCCAAGTGCGTTTTACCCTCTGTAGAACATAAGATGGAATGAGGATAAAGTCCTAATAAGAGTCGTGAGAAACAGAACCCCCTGTAGAATCATTCTCTTAACAATTAACCTCTATTTCTGCTGGTGTTTTTTTTGTTTTGTTTTTGTGTTTTTTTTTTTTTTTTTTTTTTTGTTTTTTTTCTGGCTGCCATGACATGTTCAATTTCTTTGTAGCCCTAACAGAGAGTAACAGTTGTCTTGCAGACTTTTACAATAAGCTCCTTTCATTCATGATTACAATGGTGCAGGAAAATATCTGAGAGGTCCTTTTCTGGGTATTCAAGAACTACCAATTTCATTGTTACTTGGATGGAGATGAAACGGAAATTTAAGCCAATTTTTAGACCTTCTACACCCAAGGCCAGGCATGTGATCTGACATAATCCCAAACCCATCTCAAAGAGACACCCGGATCTCTCTTCTTCCACCAAAAGGAAAGGAAGCACTCGCACGGATGCACAGGAGACCATGGTATGACATACCTATGGGTCTGTCTCCATTAAGTCTTGCTATTCACTGTGCTTATCTTCAAGGTGCACAGAAAACAATCTTTGGTCAAGCACATGAAATTCAGCAATATAAAAACTGCAAAACTGAATTTGTGATATTCTTCTCCTAGGTTAGCCATACCTATATGAAGAGCTTCAGTGCAATCACAACCAAATCAATCATGTTTTCAGTACCTCAAAGCAAAGCTGTTTGCCACATATTTGCTTCCTAATAACACAAGGATATTTTATAGCATGAATAGCTGTGTTACTTTCAATAAAGCGACAAGTGAAGAAAAGAAGCTTAACACAGCAGCAGATAAAATATACTTCCCTTTTCTCTTGTAAAACAGAAGTCAGCACCTCTGGGTTTGCAAACTGCAAATTAATGAAATGGAGCAAACAGTCCTCTATAAATCACGTTTTCAGATTAAAAGATTTACCATTAAATATTCTATGAAAATAAAATTGTGTAAAGCTTTTGGCATTATGAAGTAAACACCTGAATCCAAAGCAATTGAAAGAAAAATATTTCACTGATTAGAAGTTCTTGGACTAATCTATGTGATGTAGCTGCATTATTTTATTTTATTATATTTTTTAAGAGGATATGGTTACACTATATTCCTTTGTTCAGCCAATAGCAGATGAAAAGCAGACATGAAACAAGGCAGAATTCTTTTCTTTCCCTGTTAATCACTTCATACCTGTTTAGTCTTGACTTCTTGCAAAATGTTTAAGGCCTAAATCATAACCAGTTTAACCTGAAATGGACAGTTTGTTTCAAATATGCTGGAGCAGTTTTGCAAATGATGAAAACACTTCAGTCCAGATTTTCAAAGGCCACTAATGAGATCAATGGAAAGTGTGCCCTTTGAGAAGACAGGCCATGATTTTTAAAAATAATTGGAGGTCAACTGAGAGTTGTAAGCAGGGTTATGTTCCAGAAATGGTTAATTGTAGCTGCCATTTATGTGGCAATGGAAGGGTCAATTTCCACTTTGCTAAATGAGAAAATATTTAAAAGACAAGCTTAGACAGACAACGGGGACCATGAACTCGAGATATTTTCCTCGCTTTTTAGGAGAGTGGCTTTGAAGAAACACATACCATACTATTTTGTGCATTTTGGGGTACAGTTAGCTTCAGGATGTGAAGATACTACTCAAAGATATAGACAAGTTCTGTAGACTTGCTTCTAGAGATAGAAGCTTGCTTCTTACTTCTAGCTTAGTATCCTGATGTTTCCTGATGTTTATCCAGCAAAAGTGACCTAGTACATCTCTGTTTCTCTTTGGCAGGGATGACCAAACTCAGATGAATGTTGGATTTAGGAATGCCACATGCAGCAAAGCAATTTAAAACATAAAAGAATGGAGGTCAGTGAAATAGCAACCTGAAATGAAATTTACTTAAAGAAATCATCACACACAAACCACTGTGGAAAATGGTATGATGTCATGATATAAGTTTACCTCATTTTCCTAAGCAGGAAAGAGGTCCCACCCTGTGAGGGAGGCTGTTTTTTGACTCTTGCTAAAAGGAGACAACTTGGATTATTCTAAAAAGGATCTCCCCAACACTAAGAAATAGCCACCTTTTCAGAAAGGCACAGATATAACCTGCATTACATAAACACCTTAAGAAGTGCTTAAGGTTACATCTTATAAAATTATGGATCAGAGCAACGTATTTTCAAAGGTTGATGGTCAATCTTGGCAAATGAAGGAATGGGTTAAATATACCCTTTTTTGAAGAACCATGTAATCAACTGATTTAATGGGATGAGTCAAAATATAAGACCTGGAACTACACAAAATTGCTTTATTAATTTTCTATATATTTTAGCAATCTTGCAACATACACAAAAAAAAGCAAACAAACAAACAAAACAAAACAAAACAAAACAAAAAAAAACCCTATCTCAATCTCATTAGCCAACGGAATCTGTTCCTTTTCAGCTCTAATCAATGTCCTCATATCCAAACAGAAATTTTTATCTGCTTTTGCTTTATCCCTAATTCATAATCCTTTCACATACAGCTTCCAATAACTGCGATAGGTAAATCATTTCAAAGAAAATGAAATACAATCATTATCTGCAGAAATATCTAGTTTAGTTATTTCTAACAACAGGTTTCATCAGGGCAGTCCTTGTCAACAGAAAAGGTCCCTGGCTAGCATTAGAACTTCAGAACTTAGTATTTTACTATCCAGACAGTATTAAGTAGCACCCAGGAACGGTAGGAAAATAACTTATTTAAACTGACACTGATAGATTGAAATTAAAATATAAATGAATAAGGTACATTACAGATAAGCATTGTCATAATTTCCATTACTAGATGTCAGGATTTCAGTGCAAATCTTGAGTTTAATATTATTTTGGACTTCTGTTGACAAACAGATGGTTTTCTCCAACAAGAAAGCACACCAGAGAGAGAAAAGCATGAACCAGTACTAATTCTGACAGTATACATGTACTTTAAGGAGAAATTAACCCCTCCTTCAGTCTAAATTTAAATAATCATTTAGGTCTGAAATCAGTAACAATATCTGGCTTCCATTCTAGAATAGCCCCCATAAGTCCACAGAAGCCTTCAGCAGCCCAGCATGACCATCTGCAATGTAGGAGCCTGAACATATTTTTTTTTCTTTAAATTGAATTGTACCCTTTGGTGGTAGTTCCCCAGGTCCTATAATTACCCAGGAGTGCAAATAGTAGCTTATAGAAACAAAACAAAACAAAACCAAAAAAGTGCACACACACAAACTATTTAAGTGCACATGTGAAATGAGGGGAGAATTACACAACAGCTTTTTAGGAGATTAGACTAACATATCTGCACCAAGAAAGCTCCTAGGACAGAGGCTAAATGCCCAGCTCTACTGTCCTTTAGACTTCTTGCTTGCTTCCCACAGTTTCTATGGAGGTTGTCACTGGGGAGAGCCAGCAGCAGCACAGCTCGCTGCTACCAGCCATGGCTTCCTGCTAACCCTGCTCTGCTGCAGCCCTCTCTGGAGAGAAGGCAGGAAAACAGCTGTGTATACTCCAGACTTCAGCAGGAACAATCACAGAATCATAGAATCATCTAGGTTGGAAGAGACCTCTGAGATCACCAAGTCCAACCTCTGACCTAACACTAAACAATCCTCCACTAAACCATATCCCTAAGCTCTACATCTAAACGTCTTTTAAAGACCTCCAGGGATGGTGACTCCACCACTTCCCTGGGCAGCCTATTCCAATGCCTAATAACCCTTTCAGTAAGGAATTTCTTCCTAATATCCAACCTAAAACTCCCCTGGCACAACTTAAGCCCATTCCCCCTCGTTCTGTCACAAGGCACATGAGAGAACAGACCAACCCCCACCTCGCTACAGCCTCCTTTAAGGTACCTGTAGAGTGCGATAAGGTCGCCCCTGAGCCTCCTCTTCTCCAGGCTGAACAAGCCCAGCTCCCTCAGCCGCTCCTCATAAGACTTGTTCTCCAGGCCCCTCACCAGCTTCGTCGCCCTTCTCTGGACCCGTTCAAGCACCGCGATGTCCTTCTTGTAGCGAGGGGCCCAAAACTGAACACAGTACTCGAGGTGCGGCCTCACCAGAGCCGAGTACAGGGGGACAATCACTTCCCTAGCCCTGCTGGCCACACTGCTTCTTATGCAAGCCAGGATGCTGTTGGCCTTCTTGGCCACCTGAGCATGCTGCTGGCTCATATTCAGTCCCACATAACTTGTTGTCATTTAAGGTCTATGCAGAAGGCCCAGTCACTAAGTCAGGGCTGCTGGGGAAAGGGGTACCTGTAACACATCTCAGGCAAAGCCCAGGCATCTGGGCCTGACACTGAATGGGTCTGGAGTCAGAAGCCCAGGTAAGGTTGCTCAACACAACTAAGGCTCATAGAGGCCAGCCCTTTTGGGGTCCCGATATTCAATGGCTCTCATGGCATAGGCATTCAAGAGGACAAGTTAGACCCAGGCTGCTTAGACAGTTATCCAACCTGCTCTCACTATGTCTCATCCTGAACTGGACTAGGCAGACTCCTACTTGCAGCTTGGTCCCATTAAGCATTTAGTGCTGTTCACATATGAACCATTTAGATACTTAACAGCATATTTATCTAAATTCAAAACAATTTTGATAAATAATGACTGAGCTATTTTTGATAAATAATGACTGATAGAAGGAAAATCCAAGCCATTTTAATATTATCTTTGCCTGCTAAGATGACCAATAATATTTATAATCATCACTTTACAAGAAACATTAAATTTTCTACTGCCTATTAGCAAAAGCAAATCTAAGCAAAATCCCAGATATTTAAGCAGTTACATAAATGATTTATTCATTAAAATAATCTATAAATAAAAAACACTCAGCAACAACTTGCATGAATCTGACCTTATAACACTAGCAGATATGTATCCTTTCCTCAGTTCAGTGTAATGTGACAATAACTACAATCATACATTATGATGAACAATTTAACAGAAAAGCAAAATGCATATGAACCAACCAAATAACAGCAGTCTTCAAAACTGAATTGCCGTGTTAGTTGTTTGTTTGTGTTTTTTTGTTTGTTTTTTTTTTTTGTTTGTTTGTTTGTTTTGTTGTTTTTGTTTTTGTTTTTTGTGGGGGGGGGTTCTGTGTTTGTTTGTTTTGTTGGGTTTTGAATGCTGTTAAATGTTCTCAGATGGACCAGTACAGCTGACATGAAACTCTAGCATCTCAGGTCAGACTTGTGAAATTAAGTGAATTGGGTGATACAGCATGAGCTACACTGGTACTGAGCAAGGAATACAGTTTTGTTCTAATCCACAGTATTTAGGACAATACGACTCAGGAAGACATCACTGGGAGGTCACTAATAAGTAAACAACAGATATTTCTTTAAGTACAGCCAGATATGCTTATGGTTAAAATCAAATGCCATTGCTAGATATTAATCTGCTGTTGTTGTTTAGAATAATTTATCAAAAATTAAAGTTGCCAAGCAAAACAAACAATAAATGCTGCTCACAAGTAAGGAAATCATGCACAATGCTTTACAAATACCACTACAGGGGCCACATTTACTTGGTTTCTTTGGTTCATTTTTGTGTCACGCTAATCACCTAGCATGTCCCCATACCAGGGGGTTGTTTTTATCTTAATTAATACCCAACTACATCATCATTTCCACTTCTGCTCACAGATATATACTTACTTAGAGCTATTTACAGAGCGAGAATCACAGAATCAGCATGAGGAGGTCAAGCACAGAATGTCCAAGCTATTGCATTGCTTCCTTAATTATCTGTGGCAACATCAGTGTTTGCCAACTGTTATCTGGGCAGTATGCTGCTTACAACTGAATGTTACAGGTGGTGAATGAAGTTAAAATAAAAAGTTATGATTCTGGTTTACAAATATGTATATACATATATATGTACATATATGTATACATGTATATATATGTTAATCTAATTTCTCATTCCTTTTTAATTGTAACATTTTCCATTGAAAAAATGCCAGGCATGGAAGGACATACAATTTAACCACAATTTTTAATCCCTTCCACTGCCCAGTCTATCTCTTCTTTCCTCCGAGTTTAAACATTGAATTTATTAAAAGCAGAGAGGTTAGAATATTCTCATGTATTTGCAGACGGAAGCTCTTATTTCACAAAACCTTAACTCCTTTTCTCAAGTGTTCTCATTAAAAAAAATATACATATTTTTTTTAAGTTCCTTCCATTTGTGATGGAAAGAGCCTATAAACATAAAACTGACAGATGATGAGCAGTCAAAAAAATAGCCATACTTTTTTGACCTGTCTTAAGTCATATGAAATTTCATGTCTGATCATCAGTATATATCACATATAAAAAAGAGACCAACTTTAATATTAACAACTGCATTACAGATGCATCTGAAGGCACTTTGACATCACCTGAATTTTTCTATCATTTTTCTTTTAAAGAGCTTCAGCTGCTTCCTTTAGCTTTGTCTCTATGGAATTTCAAAATACCTACAATCTTCATCAGCAAAGCCCCTTGCAGTTAGATTTGATGAAGACTCCATTCATCTAAGAAAGTGCAGGTAGGTTGATACAGATTTAAATCCAGAATTGTATTTCTCCATTTGGTTGAGTATCAACTAAATCAGCAATGACTATCTTTATTATGAGAAAAAAATCTAACATTGTTCGTTTATGCAAAAAGGAGACAAATTATTTTTAATAATCCATTTGTGCTCTTTTTTTGAGGCACTCAGACATATTTCAAAGAGTACACCTGCTGTCAACTCCAAGCTATAAAGTCTAAACTATTCTGCTATTTCTACTTATGTTTCTATTGACTGAATAGAGAAGAAGTTCCCAGAAATTCTTTTGTACAGCCCCAGGTCCTTCAGAATTCTGTTGTTGCTGTTAGAAGAGAGTGGCTTTTTCCTTGTAAAATCAATGGTATTTAATGGAATGTGTCCTTCACGTTTATTTTCAAGTGATTTTTTTTTTTTTTTTTAATATATGTATTTGAGTGTTGTCCTAAAGTAGGACCTTCAACTGACAGAAAATTGCCACTACTTCAGGAAGAGCTGTGACTGACAGAATTAGGCATAGAGATGTCAATGAAAGCAAACAGGAAAATAAAGACAATTAATAACAAAATGTTTTAAGCACTGATAGAAGTCCTGGTTCAGTACCTAGAGGTGTAAATTTAAACTTGTCTCTGAGAAATTGTGCCCACTATATTAACAATTTGAGAAAACATAAACATCAGCCAGAATGCTTTAAATATAATATACACATATATATGTATAGCTACCTTGCTCATAAACACAGCCAGCAACATTCCAGTTTCCCACAAAAGGCGATCACCCATACTAAAATAGAGTATGAAAGAAGTATTGTATGATATCCAACAAGAAGTGCATACCTATGCAATGTTTCAGCTGTGAAACACGGCCCATATGAAAACTTCCAGAATCCAGCATTTAGCTTGCAAGCATGTCCCAGTATGGACCATCTCTTCATTACATGGAGAGTCACAGATGTTGAAAAGGGACTCGTGCCCCTTCTATGACCTTGAAGTTGTGCTCTTTTTTAAAGCAGAAACAATAACAAAAACAACAACAAACCACACACATAGTCTGCACTTCTGCACTTAGCATTCTTCTTTTGTGCAAAGACAATGCAATATGAAATGGTCTCCTGTTTTGAACGGAGCTAAAACAACAGGAGAACACAAGTACAAGCCAGCACCTTTTGTAAGTTCCTACTGAAACAAAATCTTAAAACAATACAGGAAATTTTGTGCTAGGAGCAATAATATGACCATGCAGAGAGCTAGCAAAGAAAAATAAGATAACAGGAAATAACTAATACAAATATATAAAAGGAGACAGCAAAAAGACAGACCCTCAAAGCTCAAATATTTAATTGGATTATATGCTGGCCACAATAAAGAGCAGAACTCCCTTAAAGTGACATTTTTGTTGTCATGCACTTAAAAGCACAGGCAAATGCCTTTCTTATGGCACTTCCAAAGTAGTTAGCAGTTTCACAGAAAGCTTTCAACAGTGACTTTTTAATAATTGTATTTTCTATCAGAACCTGCTCTCTCGTCACACTAACTGTATGAATCCCTTCAGGCAGTTCTAGGGACACAGTGTGTAGGACATGGCAGCAGAGCACAGCAGCAGCTTTTATTCTAAGAGTCACACTCATTTCTAGAGACACGAATCACACTTTGGGATATTGAATTTCTTAAGCAAATATTTTTACCTAGTGTGCACTGTATTTCTGTTTCTGCTAATAACTTGCTCTATCTGTCTCGGACTAGAATCAAAGGAAAGCATGCCTAACAATATGTTTTTTTTGTTTGATTGTTTGTTTGTTTTTCCAAATTGAGGTAACATACATATTAGGTATTTAGTCTGAAAAAAACATAAAACATTTTTTCCCTCTTCTCCATCCACTACTTAAATTAAAGAAACACACAGAACCAGTGGAATCAAATATTTCTTTCTTATTTCAGGATATCTATGGTAACAAAACAGAAAGGGGGTCATAGAAAATCAGAAGGTCTTGCAATTAGGTGGAAAATAGCATCTGTGAATTAAGAATAGTTTTTGCTTGAAGAGGAAATTAAGCAGTTAAATAGCATTTCAGAAAGAAAACAATACCACAGAAATCCTACTAAAATATAAAGATTGTGTGCTTACTTCTGGACCCCTCATTTCTCTTTGAAAGTGTACCCCAGTGAGCCACTACAGCTGAAAGGCAGCAGTAACCATTGCAGAAGTTTTATGTGCCTACTTATTTTGCTATTGTATAAAAATACCCATTAGTTACTAGTATGTCCCATTTTATACGGTGTATACTTTCCATTCATGAGATGAGAGACTGCAAATGAAGTCACATAGCTACACCATGTATAGAATGCTTGATGCATTGATATTAATATCCTTGTAATTTCCAAAAATAAGTGTCTAAGCGTCAATGAAAAGGTGAGAGACTATCATGGCAGCAGTTAGGGCTTTATATTTCCCCAAGAAGCCCTTTATTTCATAGTTAACTTCTCTGACACTATAGCAGAATTGACTTTTATTCTATCTTCAGTTGCAGCCAATTGTGCTTAGACTAAAACCATTTCATGGAGCTGTCACAGGCCATGTCTGCATTGCCAAGCAGTGCCATGCAGTAGGAGCAGATCTGTAGAGTGAAATCATTGCTGCTAAGTAACCAGTGGCCACACAGTGCACATCTCAGACTGGCTCTAACGTGTTGCTGACAGTGAATGGCCACTAGTGGCACATCAGTGATCTTCTGGAGGAAATCCCTTCCGTAATGCTCCAGAACTGCCCTGCAACACGAACTACAGGAAGGCGGTGGGGAATAGGCAAGACGCTCACTGCGAAAGGGCAGTACTGTTGGGGACTTCAATGCTAACACAGATACACCCAGAGAACACAAGATACCACCCAACTGCAAAATGATCCGATCACTCCTCAGACTTACAAAGTTAATCCACAAGGTTTTTGATTGTCTGAGTTGCCTCAGATGTCATCTAGAAGAAGCATAAGGAATGCATTTAGCTGGGGAAAATAAGTAGAGGCTAACTAAAACAAGAGAAATACTTCTTCTATTTTTACTGCCAACTATCACCACAAATGGTCACTTTCTGCATCATGACTACAGTGCAGAAAGTAAGGTGTGGCTGTTGTTTCTCTATTATGTCAGGAAAGTTATTTTATTGATGAGGAAAGGAGAATTACTATTCATTACATTAACTTCTCCAGAATATAGAAGGTAATGCAGGTGATAGCAAGATTTTAGATCCATCTCAGCTTTTACCGCTCGTAAATATACTTCAGAAAAGAAGACAAAGTATTTATAACAAAATCTGTGCTAAAGAATGACCAGTGGCAATCAGATAAAGCAACTCCCTTAATAAGCGATGGTTCAATATGAGTGACAAGTGCATAGGGGAGGAAATCATGAGAAGAAGCCTAAGCACCAAGCTGGGTAAAATGGTCACTGAAGTTCACTTCTACAGCTCCCTGCTTTATTTCAAATGCTTTAAAAGAGAGCTAGTGGCATTCAGAATCAAGTTCAAGCCATTAAACTCTTACATCTACTTGACACTGAAATTACTCTGAACATCAGAGTATTCGTTTGATCCCGCGGGTAAAGGATAACATGAATATGGAAGTAGGGCTCAATGACTGACCACTGTCCATTTGCATGCACATGGATGCAAAGATCCAGAGCTCCCTGCACACAGCACAGTGTGGCACTTACAAATGCAAACCTGGTCTTTAACCATAGCAGGAGGTCTTGCAATCTGCAAGTTTTTTCTCATTTCTCACCTCTTCAGTAGCTGTAAGTTATGCAGGACCTGACATTGATGTGTCAATCAAGTTCACCTTGTGAAACCAGTCCTAAATATAGCAAGAGTCACAACAATTCATCAAGGGAGAGTCCAGGGCAAGTTCTACCTCATGTTTGTTCCCAAACCTAAATGCTACCTATATGATAATCATTCACCTGGTAAGATTCATACTCCATCAAAGCTGATGTTGAAGCCCTGTGGAAATGACAGAGATGGATAACGGCACCACAGTCACACTCCAAATAGATTTCTCTGATCTGCCTGGCTTAGCTGAGACGTGCACAATGGAGGAGCATACACAGGTAATACATGTATTTTTTAAATACAAAGAAAACTCTCAAAAATAATTCTCAGAATCTGTCATAAACTCAAGACAGAGTTTCAGGGTTGTGAGGCTCTGAAAAATTGTTCTGAGTACTTTAAAAATGTTCTGTTCAGACACGATAGTCTGAAACAGCAAAATAAAAAAATAACCTTGAAAGAACACGTACACTTTATTACAAAATTGCATGCACTTGTGAAGATGTAACTAAAACATGTAATCCAAAAAAAAAAAAAAAATAAAAAAGAAAAAAAAACAAAAAAAAAAGAAAAAAAAAAAAAAAAAAGAAAGAAAGAAAGAAAAAAAGGGCGTCTAGGTGACCTCTTAAGCTTTAGTTTGATAAAGAAATGTAAACTCTTGCTTTAAATCTGACAATACTCAAACTGTATTTTAATTGGCATAAATTAAGATTTAATATGTATAAATACTTACCTATAGGGAAAAAGTCTTCAAAATAGTAAGAGAAAACAGCTGGAATTTGTGTGGCATTTTAAGTACACATGTACTTTATGTTTTAATTGTTTAAGTGTTGACTCTCAGCCCTTTAGAAGTTCAGGTCATATTTCCACTTGACTTTTATGAAAACTGAACCAGCACTTCAAATATCAAAGAAAAAACAACAAGGTACAAACAATGAATAATCACATTTGTAAAGTTAATGAAGTACAAACTGAAGGCTTTTTGCACTCAAAACAGTGAGGAGCTGTATTGCAAAACCTCAGGTAGAACAAAGCACCACTTCTGCTTAATATATTAATGAAATCAGACATTTAGGACAGGACTCGGTGAAAAGCACAAATTCGTTCAGAGTTCATTCAGTAAATGAGTGCTTAATATTTTAAGCAATCATTCCATCTCCTTTCAGGGAGAGAATGGAACAGTTTCACTATAAATGCAATAACAGAACATCATCATTAATTAAATATTTTTTGTCTTCTAATAAACTGAATACCAAAACCTTTATCTCAATTTCCTGAAAGAATAAGAAGATTTTGTAACATATATATACACATTTATAACATGGTAAAATAGTGACATGATTAGCGTAACCCATGTTAATTCTACTCTCTCTCTCTCTCTTTTTTTTTCTTTGAAAAAAAAAAAGCAGCCATTCCATGAATGTACTTCATTTTGCTGAAGGTATTTCAGGAGGCAATTTTCCAATCAGACAAAGAAAATCAAATGTAGTATTCTATACTTCTGCCACATCCTGCTATTACAAACTTTAATCCTCAAAAAGTTCCTATGAATGTGGATAGGAATCCTTTTAACACAGAAGTTCCATGCACCAGTTGGTATGTGTTAGGAAGATGCCACTGCCTTCTCAATTATATAGTCTTATGATGAAACATTCACTTTAATGATCCCCAAGAGCAATATTCCTCATTTAGTTAATTCTCCTCTCTCTGGAATCACTTTCTTTTATTGTCTGAACCTTTCCTGTTTATGTCCTGTAGTATATATCAGCATTTTAAGGTTGAAAGTAAGAAATGAATCTTTTCACTTTTGAGGCAATCTATCCCCATTACAAGAGACACACCGTTCTCTTTCTTTTTCTTTAGTTATCTCTTCTCTTATTCTTCAAAATTTACTGATTTAAAAAATTTAAGAGTCTAACAGCAGTATTTGATTTTAATATGTAAAAACTTACAAGCCAAATAACTATTGTGAAGACTCAGAATTCTCAGAAGAAGAAGAGGTTCATTATCAAGAAAAAAAATATTAATAGCTCTGGCAGTAAATATTGACTTTTTTGACTGCCTTACAGGAGAGCACAAACAGCCACACTAGATGAAAAGCCCATTTAACCCTGTGTTTCATCTCTATCGTGGCAAACATCAAATGTCCAGCACAATAATAGGGCAAGTCACCTGTGACACTTCTCCAGAACCCTACCACTCTCCTACGGCAGTGTCTTTTAAAAACAGGTGTAACTTAGAAAGCAGGTGTGCTTAGAAAAACACAGAGAAAATTCCAAAGATTTGAAATGATCACTAGCTTGTTCAAAAAATGCAAGTCTTTGCATACTTATAAAGGTTTTATGTTACTTCATCAGAGATAGTAAGAAACCAATGCTACCCTCCATTTTTCCTAGCTCATTAACAGAAAACCAGTTGTTATCTCAGTACGTGACAGGCACAAAGTACATCTGATCAAGTTTTACAGTCCTGAAACAGTTTTTCAAACCCTGACCGAACCAGCAACACTGAAAACCTGCTCCTAGACAGAGTACCTGAACCACCAGGCGACACGCTCAGATATACAATACAGAGGCTACAGCAAAGGTGGTTTTTGTTTTTGTATTTTGTTTTTCAGCTACTTGCAACACTTCTCACAAATTCTAGTGAAAACTGCTGACACTTTAAATCTTTGCAAGAATATAAAGAATTTTATAAGAAACAGCATGCTTTCATGGTTTTTCTACAAAGTTTCCTTAATATCTGAACATTTCTTAATGACTTGGGAAACTAATTGCAATTTCCAACACACAAATCTAGGATTTTCCCATGTTCTACTTCAAGGACGTGAAGTGATCAAAAATACCCAGACATTTCTGACAATGAGGTGTAGGCACCTACTTTGCTCTTTACTGACCTTCTTAAATCCCACCAGGCACCTTTCATCATTTTTTGTTTACCCTTCTTCCTCAAACTTATAAATAAAACCTTAATTTTCTATGTCAGCTTTACAGTGATTATGACATTCCAATACTTTCTTTTTAATTACACTACTAGCTTTAAGTCTCTATTCAGCCATTAAGAGATGAAATATCCCATTTAAATAACAACGTAAGATTACCGAAACAGCTAAGAAATTTCAGAAATATGTATATTGCAGTAAGCCATCTGAAAGCAGATTTATCAAGTGTTTTCTCTCCGATCTGCTGTGCAGCCTGCATGTGCCTTCGGCTAGTCCACAAGTTAGTTCAGAAGCTCTCCACCTACAGCAGCACCAACTTTGCAAACAGTTTTGCAGACTGAACTACAGCTACAGGTACACCTACAGAACTACAGGTACAGCTGAACTACAGACAAAGCTTCAAGCTGTTTTATTCAACTGATAATTGATCAAAGTACAGAGTGTTATAAAACAAAGTAATTGCTGTCCCAACAACTTTACCTAACAGAGTGTAATATAATCACCAAAGGGAAAATATAGATTAAAAAAAGAAAAAAAAAAAAAAAAAACTTGCCAAAGGACAAGAGGAGCACCATAGACTGCACATATGCAGGACATCCTCCTGAACATGTGGGTTGAGTAACAGGACAAAAGGAAAGAAAGGCAGTACAGGGAGCAGAGGAGACTTCTAACACCTTTTGGAGAAGGACAGCTGCATAAAACCAGAAGATATTAGCAATGACTATCCAAGAAGCAAGACAACAAAACCACTCTGATGCCTTCTCTCAACCACTTGTCCAACCCACCACCTTAACTGCAGCAGCTATGAACCACCAGAGACCATAGGCATCAGCACTAACTATATGGCAGCTCCCTATGGTTAGCTCTATTGTACAGTATACTCACAGCTAGCTTAGAAAGTAATTATTAAAAAGTTTTGTGCACATCATCATTAATATGAGGAAATGATTATTAGCAAGATGTGCTATTAAGGAATTTAAAATTGGCCTGATTTGTCAGTCTTCTGAACAGCCCCATAACAACTTCTAATTCCCTGACATCGATACATGTGTGATGTATGCATTTTTATATGCACTGGTATACATAACTATAGTTATCCCAGATATTCAGTTGCAAAACCATCTTTGTGCTCTTCAGAATCCTGAAGAAGTGGATATGCTGTGGTGTAACCATGTGAAAACCAGGAAGCAGAGACATATCTCAGAGGCACCACAGCAGTACACGGGAACTCAAAAAAAATCAAAAAAAAAAAAAAAAAAAAAGCAACTCGCTGAATTAAGTGGATCTCTTCCTGGATATGAACTTTGCAGGACATGCTCTCCCACTGCAAAGCTCTTAATCTTTAGGTGAGTATAATAATGAGTTTTCTTCAACACATTATTATAATAAACCTCAGCTAGAATAAGCTCTCTCATGCTTCTCTCATGAGCAGAAACGTGCTGAGTAAGCAGTTCTCAAGCCCTTGACCACAGGAGTCTCTTCTTCAGATGATGAAAGCATGTCGCTGACATTCACGTTTCAGTCTCACTCTAACCCTTGCACTACAGTTCTACTGAAGTTCACAAGACCAGCAAAAGTGTGGCAAATTCTTGCTTGCTTTCTAAGCTATTTCAGAACTTAATATTTAAATATCAAGAACATCCCAGAGTAATTAATTACTATTGGATGGATTATTTGTATGCATCATCATATTTACACATCACAAAAAAAAAAGAAATTTGCTAAAGGAAGTCTTATACAGTGCATTTTGCAACATTACAGCCAGTAGAATTAATTAGATCTTGTTTTAAATCCTGAGAGTCTTTTCCTTCACACCTTGAAAAAAAAATTATGCTATTTTTTGTTTTGTTTTCCACTGGGATGAGGGTAATGCTTCAGCACTTCACAATCATTTTGTAGAGATAAACTAGCAATAGGTGTCAGACAATGATCTGAATATTTATGATGTGATGTATAGAGAGTATTTTAGAGCATTTACATTGCAAATATTTGAAAATAGAAGACAAAATAGAAATGATGCCATCTAATTAGACAGGTCTTACAATTAATTCAAACTTTGCTAAGCAGTCTGGGAGTCCTCTTTCAAGGTACCTTGATCAGGTTAATTGGATTCTGAAGAAGCTGACAGAAACCCCCTGGTAAAACCACTGTTTTAAAGTTTACAAGTTGAGACGTAGGAGGACTGGTGAGCAAAACAATCACTGAAGGATATTCTGCAGAGACTGGGTCCAGTTCAAAACATTCTGCCTCAGCAAAACTCTTGTCTTGCTTAATAATATGAGCATAGGTTCAAGTTTGTTTAACAATATCGCTGCTGTTTGGATGTTTTTGGCACATGCTTCAAGACAATTAGTAGAGGCACCCCATAAGTATACCAGCCCTGTATTACGTCAGCTTACTTAAGATTTGTGTATACAGAACCAGAAGAGCTTCAATTAATTGAGAAGTTGTGCCCACACTAACTCGTTCTTGTTAAGGCGCTGTGAATTTCTAATTTGAAGACCTTTTGTTATTGAAAAGCTTCTTTAAATTAGATCAGTTGGTGTTGTAAAATTATCAGTTTTCAAGTATGCCTAAAAACTCTCACCCCAGGCTACCCAGCAATGGTAGATCTGTAAGACAGAAATTTCTCTTTAGCTTTTCCTCCAGACAGGGGTTTCCTTTAGCACCCAGGGAGCTGGCCCCATGCACCTTGTCCCTGCAGCAGCGCTGCAGCCACAGCTGAGCAAAGCACCAAGGGGGGTACTCAGCTGCCAGGACAAAACCCTACCGATAAAAGATGCTGCCTTCCTCTAGCGTTTCAAGGATACTTTCAAGGGCCTAGACCTTCTTTCCCTAATTTGTCAAGCTCTGACCTCACAAAAAGTAGGTATTGGTCTATTTCTCTTTGAAGGTGGAAGAGAGGATGCCAAGTTACTTACATACCTTTGAAAAAAAATTACTCAACACTTTTTCCAAGCTGCCTACAGTTATATATGATTTGCTTCACCTGCAAGAATTGAAGCTCCCTCTCACATCACATGGCATGTACTCCTGCTCAGCTCACTTTCAATACAGATCTGCTCTCAACACACAATTCATGGAATGTCTTTTTGTTTTCACTTTGCTTCATCTTTACAGAATTTATTAATAATAATTTACCAGGGAAAATGAATTGCGCTAATTGAAAACTGAGTATGGACCCTTGAAAAGTGTAAGACACAAACACTTTATAAAAAAGTTTATCCTCATCACATGCTGTCACCAGAAAAATAAAATAAATAAAAAAGAGTTTACTAAAACTTAAATAGGCTTCCTAAAATCACCTGATGTTAATGCATTTTTTTAAAAGCATATATTTATAAACATTTTAAAATGCTCAGATATTCTATTTTCCTTTCACTGTGTTAGTCACGGTTAAATACAGTATTAAATAATTACATGGTTTGGGGAAAAAAAAAAATGATATAATCACCAATACATATATAAATATTCTAATTTTACTGTTTTGTTTAGGGTATATGCAGTATTAAAGTTATAAATTAATTATGCAGTGGTTCTTCCTTTGTGTGTTAACTACCTTCACAAGTAATCAGCCAAGAAAACAGAAAAAACATTATCCAAAAAATTCATTTCACCACACTATTCTTTGATCTCTTTTAATATGTGTTGCACATTCATTAACTCTTCATTATATTTTCATGATTATGTTCTGTTTGTAGCTGAAAACAAATCCAGCTTCCTTTGGGCAAACATTTGCAATCTAAAAAGTCAATTTCTGTAAATATAATCAATCTTATGCATGAAATTTTAATTCCTCTCTCCACCCCAAAAAAAGTAAAAACCCACAATCCACCCCCTGACAAACTAATATAAATTTCACCCTACTTCATTGTTAGTTGCTATTTCATTTTAAGTGACTACAGCAAATAATTTAGGGTTACCACCACATGTAGCAAAATAAGCTCCTTTTTGTATCTTGGGCAGACTAGACCAAATTCTTCAAATAAAGAAGAATGTGGTGAAATTACCTCTGTATCTCCATGAAACTGTCAGCTCAGCTCAAATTACATTTGTATAAGACTCCTCTTTATTTTGAGATACAATTTTTTAAACCTTATAATTAAAAAAAAAAAAAAAAAAAAAACACTAGGAATTGTCAGCATCTTGAGATATAAAGCAATATGTGTGGTTCTACTCCCCTCCTACCCTTTCCCCCCAGTCCCATCCATAGCTTTCTATTTTGTAGAGGTTACTTACACTACTGCATGCTGTTTTTGCAAATGAAATAACTAGAGATAACTCATGGTAACTAGAGAAACGGTACCATAAGATTGTCATAAGTATGTATACAAATGCAATTAAGAATATTCTTAAGGGATGTTTAAAATATCTCAAGCAAAGTCAAAAATTGGAAAACGATTGAAGTTGACTTTAAATGTCAGGAGTTTTGGAAACCGTTTTTCCGGGGTAAGATTCTAGCTACCTGCACACTACTAGCTTCTTATAAATGTTCCCTATTTCCTTGTAAGAGCACTCGCTTAAGCTTTCCACAAGTCTTCAGTTACAGGGCATTTGGGGAAGTCATGTGCAAAGTTCTAGGGCTTCCATATGAAGCTTGATCAACAGATTTTTAGCTATGCAAAATTCAGCTATTGGAGAAGTTTCCTGTTGCATACACATTCATTTTCAGCAGTTGCACAAAATAATAACAAGTGTTTTAAGAAGATTAAATTGTCAAAAATCAAGTTTAGACCTTGTGAGAATTCACTCCTCCTTCAAAAAATGAGCACAGACCTTTTAAACAACTGCACAGAAGTCCCAGCCATCAAAACCACCATACACACTTGCATGAGCTTTACTCTTGACTTGAGCAAACATGCTAAAATTACAGGTTTCCTGGGGTATTTTTTTTTTGCATGGAGGATGCAGTGAGGAAAGGGAATCAACATCTCCAAGGTACACCTACACCAGTACACCTATCAAGGAGATGGTGTTTGTCACAAAGCTTTCACGTATGACTGCTGCTGTTAGAAGCAAATGAGAGGTCAGCCTTTTCTCACAGCAAGTTGAAGTCCAACAAATAACAGAAAAATCTCCCTGCCTTTCTTGCATGCCTTGCAATGCTAGAGTTAAAAACTGAACTAGAGGGCAGCAGGAGTGGGCTGCTGTAGAAACTTTGCAATTCACATTCCACATAGCTGTACTGCAACCACCTGTCAGGCAGAGAGCTCGTCGCACGCCTCTCTGTAGGTCAGTACAGAAGCTGGTAACAGGACTTGGGTGTAGTGTGCTTAGCAGGACAGGCAGTGATATCCCAAACTACCGAACAACTTGAAGGAACGTTCTGCTAATGTATTCTTTTAGAACTATATTTCACATATGATTGACATTTATTACCCATTACCTACCCCAAACATTGCTTTATCTAAATATAATGATTCTGAAGATAATTGGACAAAACGTATATCCTGTAATCCATACTATTCACCTCATTAGTGTTTAATCCTTTCCCCAATCCTCTGATTTAATTGTGAATTTTTGGTTCAGTGAAGCTAATATCCTTTTTGTCATTGTTGTTCAGTTAAAATCAACACAACTCTGCAAAAGATATAGATTACCAATAAAGGTTTATCCTTTTATAATTACGTTAAAGCCCATAGCAGGCAAACATAAGTCATTACTATGCAGGCTAAACAAAATGACAAAAGATTTTCTGATGCTCAATATTCAACAAATCAATGCAAGTTGTCTTCATAAACACGTTATAATAGTTTATAATTTTAAAGAATTTTGGAGCAGCATTTAGAGGTTTCTGGTGCTCAGAATATTGCTTAAATTGTAAATGTGAACAGCTTTTGAAAGCCTTACAGCTCAATACATTTTTCAGCCTTTTCCAAAGCCATTGTTTTCAAAGATACCAAGCCAAAATTAAAATCTTAATGTCTGAACCTACGACATCTTTAGAATTTCTATTTATGATCTTAATAAACCCTATAATGGTTCTGCAGATACAATACGTTACACTTTCACTTCTTAATCTGATTTGTGATACTCTGAACATGTCAAATCACAGAATTAACTCAACTGGTCAAGTAATCCATTATAAAAGCTCCTATGATTAGGTGAACTCTACTGGGAATAAGAGATTGCTCTAGTAGTAAAATTAATCACTTGCAGATAATTTTTTCAAGCTGTTATAGCCATTTAACTGTGTAACTCCATTCTATTAAGCCCTGGAATGAATAGAAAGAAAACAAAAAAAAAAACAAAAAACAAAAACAAAAAAAAAAAAAAAAAAAAAAAAAAAAAAAAAAAAAAAACCTTTATATGTATTTATTACATGCTCCCTTTTAGTGCCAACATGAAAATGAGAAGTACATTAATATACAGGACATAGTGAAATTATTATTATTAATTTCAAGACAGTACTCAAAAACATTTACAAAGGAAAGCAAATAGTATTATGGATCCTGATTTTTCCACTTAGATTATTGATAGTTTCCTGAGAGTAGCTATTCCTATGACAAAGGTATTTAAAAACACCTGTGAATACTATGGTCTGAATATGGTACAAATGTCTGAAAACAGTTTGTTCATTTTGTTTCTTAACTCCACAGGCATTGTTACAGGACACTCAGGAAGCACACCACTTGCACTAGGGTAAGAACATGCTTAAATACTCAGCAATCAAGCAGCTTCTTTGTTTTCTAGATGTTATCAAGAAAAACAGCACAAAGTATTGCTCTCAGCATTGATGCTTTCTTAATCCCCTTTTATATGACACTGTAAAGCATGTGTGCTGGGCCCAGTAGGACATACTTCTGCTGAAAACAATAGGTATGCTTATTCTTTTAGCCTACACTCAAAACTCAGCACAGCCACAGAATTTTATATTCAAGATGATATGCTACCTCAATTCTCTGCTCACTTTTCACAAGACAAATACCAGCACATGGTTCAAGAGATGAGAATTTACTCTCATAACTTGTGTGACTTAAAAAAAAAAAAAAAAAAAAAAAAAAAAAAAAAAAAAAGCACATGCTACCATTAGAGAGAAGAAAGAAAATCAAAAGGGTTTTGTGAAAGAAAATTCAAAGCGAAGCTGATGCTAAAAAAAAACTAACACCACTGCTGTCTTAAACATATGGTCAAAGAGCATTGTATAAAAAAAATGGGCAGGCTCCCCTATTCAGATGTAAAGTAAACAACTGAAAAGAGCTGCAGCTTGGAGGTGGAAATCACACTTCCATAACAAGCTGGTGGTGTAGTATTTCTTGGCCTGTTAGAGGTTATTTAAACTGCCTCTGATAAGTGATGTGATTTCAGTACACGAGTCCAGTAAAACTGAGATCACACAACATTTTGCCTGTAGGAAGCTAGATGTATTTTATAGCTGGGTTCATATCTGAACTTCAGAATCAACCCTTAGATGGCAAGTGATGATTGCAGATTATTCTGTGTGTAATATATTACAGGTTTTCTGCAGACGTGACTCCTACACTAACTCCAGAGGACTTTTTGACCAAGTGAGGACACAGGTTCTAATTCTACTCAGTCATACTGAGTTGAGGAAATTCACATGCACAAACAATATAATGACTGCAAAGAAACTATTCACACAAACAGAGTACTCAGGCACTGTGCACAGTTTTAACAGTTACAGTTGAGAGACAAAGTCACTACACACGAAGTATTTTAACATTTTGCTAGATACCAAGTTTTTGTTTGTTTGTTTCCGCATTGTTATAGTAGATATAACACCAAAAGCACAGATTTTGCTGTACAGAGCTACCAAGAGAGCTAACAAAATAGAGATGGCATTGTGGTTGACGCCACAATTTGAGAGGGGTTAGATGAGGCAATAATAAACTTAAATAAGCTGTTGAATCCTCATTTTTGTGTTTATATCATTATAGAAAGTCCTCTTGCAACGTAGCCAGACAAGTATATTATGAAGTATCTAAGCTTCCGGACCAAGTGTAGTTATTTTTCTTTGATGTATTAAATTGAATCTACTCCTATTCAGTTGAACATTCTTGCTAAACAAGGGGGTTTCCACTTAACCATTGCTGATATTTACTTGAATTTAGCTAATCATATCTGCAACACAGAAAAAAATAAGCATCGTTCAAAATAAAATATAATTTGTCATAGATTTGTGAAAAAAAAATCTTAAGAATAGCAAAATGCAAAGTTATCTTCAGAATGGTACTTTGATAACATGCAGATATATATATATATGCTGATATATATATATATATATCAGCAATTATGCAATCAGAACAGTTATACTTTGCAAAATTTGAATTCCTTAATCATCTCAGATTAACTATTTTCAAGCACCTATGCTTTAAATGCTTTTTGAGCAGAAGGCACAGAGCACTAAGTCAGCTCCAGTACCTAGAACTCAGGACCTCACATCTCATCATTTGCATCATCTGACTTCTCCCAAATGTTTATAGTACTTGTGAAATATAAGAATGGCTTTGTTTCAGGGTTCTGGTAACAGGGGCATCAAGGGAAATTCTTTTGACAAAATACTGCAGCCACAGCTATGTCTCATATCGAGAGTTAAGTGCAAGTGGTGTGGAGGATAGTATATGAGAGTGACTAACCACACATTCCCCAGGACACCCTCTCTGTGTATTCTTTAAAATGTTACTTAACCCCCATAGCCCTGAGACACGATGGCTTTTGGATACATTTGGAGTGTATTTTATGGAGTTTGAATGTTCACTGGAGAAAGCTTACAGTTTAGGTTAGTCATATTGTCTGAGCTTCTTTTAAGGCAACTTGTTATGTTTTAGGTGACAGATGATGGCAAAGAACTTATTTAATCAAAATATGAAAGAGCCTTGGGTGTATGCTACCAGATCTAATTATGGCTGATTAAACTGACATCTTGATTTTGCATCTGTTTGGTTGAGAAGACAACGTGAATTATGAAGTACTGAGCTTCTATGTTTCAAATATGTCTCCAGAGATTTAGTATACACCAGCAAAAGTCAAACATGTTACTAACGTACAATGAAAACCAATCACTGGGTTTTATAATAGGTCTTCTGTAGGTATTTTTTTTCTGAACCAGTCAGAAAACTTAATTCTTCCTATAGAGCAATATAACAAAAACATCTCCCTTTGAAATATTTTTATGAAAATGAATCTCTTGGTAGAGGTTTAAAAAAAATATTATAAGAAATATTTCAGAGCAATTATCTCACTCTTCTAATTAAATCAGTGCGTTATTTCATTTAGTGTTTGACTACAATGACACCCCCTACTTTTAATTCCTACTTCTATTTTGTGGGCTACATGCTGTTCTCTGTGCTCAAAGGAACAGCCAGACAGCCCTGATGATGACCCATACACCACTCAATGCCAACCCAGAGAAAGTTCTCCGATAACCTTATGGACTGGATTACAATATTTCTTATTCCCCTCTAACAATGAAGGACAGATAATGAAGAACAAGTTGGACTTTTCCAGTCATTGCTTAGAGTAAAAATGATAACAATTAAAATTTCTGTAGGTCATTAATGGATAGCTGAAGTATTACATAAGTGGAAAAGGCTTCTCTAAAAATTATATAACCACCCTGTAAACAGGGTTACGCTACCATAGCCCCTCACATTTCTGGATTCAGTCATGTTTTTACCCTTTTCTTAAATTCCGCATAAGAAAGCGGTCAGGTTTCTAAATATATATATATATATTTTTTTTTAACAGCACTCAACAACAAAGTATAATGCGACTTTTTAGAAGTCTTTATATTATACTTACACTATGATAAACTGATTTTATTCAGTTTTATTTGTACACATCTCTGAACAGTATTATTACATTTCAAGACATACAATTCTTAGAGTAAAATATACATATATATATATATATATATATAAAACCTGCTTCTTCGTTCTTTGAAGAATTCATAATTACTATCTTAAAAGTTGTAGTTTTCTTTTTAATTTAAGCAGTTGATCATGTTGGGATTTCACTAAAGGCAATGATTACTACAAGCGTCTTTCTATTAGTGTGTCCAAGAGATGCCTAGTCACCTTAGGTATGAGAATATGCCTATAAAGATGACACGTGTAAATCATTGTTTCTGTTGTGCCAACACTTAACAGCCATTGCAAACGAAGGCTACTTTGATATATTTGCACTTAGTGAACAGACAGAAGATAACTATACTAGGAAAGGAAGACACCAGAATGTTATTTTTCATATGTAAAATAGCTTAACTCTAAAGAAATTCATGTAATTGTAAACCAATATTTGATTTCAGTGTGCTTAATTTCTCAAAGTCAGTGGTCTTCCTTCTTGCTAAACTTGCTGTAATAGGGAGACTCTAAGTTTGATCCTTCATTACTTCATGCGACAGCATGTACAGTTACCCAAAGCCCACTATGCCCTTCCTTTAGGGAGGTCACCAGGAACCTCAGAGTCCAGAAAAAAACATGCTTGAGCACTCCGTGGTGAGCAGCACTCATTACAGACCTCAGTCTGAAGCTAGAGACAAAAAGTTTCTTAGAAACAAAAATAAAACTTGCTAGGATATCTCTAGAATCATGGACAAAAATGATTTTAAGACCACTCCGGTCATTCATGTTTTGAAACATATTTTGGTTTATTATTATTATTAAGTTCTTTAATAAAATTCAACCTACATACCAGCTACCATGAAATTAAAACTATTTTCTTCCTACACTGAAAAATTTTCTTTGTCTTCTATACTTCATCCTGAGGGTAAACACTAAGAACATGGATGATGCCTGCCAGCCATCTAATTTCCTTTCTTTACAACTGGAACCCTCACATTTCCCCCCGAATTCCAGCATCATTTTAATGTATCTTTGTATTTTCTAAATAAAGAAAGGCCAGAACAGCACACTTTATTAGAGACAGACTTGTGAAAAACATTGGTCCACAGCATTTCTCATCATAACATCACACTGGAATTTCACAGTAGTTCCAAGAACCACACTGCTTCTGTTATGACGTGCAAGCACCACTTTTGCCAACATCTCTAACTGTGCTCACAAGTATACCGGACACAACCACCTCACAAATATCTTCCAGCTCCTAATGAAATGCATCCGGCACAACTGCTCCATACCATCAACAGTACACAAAACCTTGATGTGCTGGAGATAATGTTGTGGTCATGACAGATCCATGTCCACCACAGATCCGTGCTTTCAGACAGATCCAGACCTTCAGAAGAATCCAGGCAGCCTCTGATGTGTGGTCCCAGATAAAATGTGGGTGAATCTCAAAACACTAGATTGGGCTTATGAGGCATTCAACAACACAGCAATACATAGGAAGATCCCCCAGTACGTGATTAAATTTGTTATTTGCTAGTTAGTTTTCTTCCAGTTTATTTTTCATTAGAATGCTTTGACACTGAACCACCTGCTTCTCAAGGGTGCAATAGTTACTCCTTGTTACTTTGCAAGTTGAAGCTGACATTTTGTTTTGCCTTGCATCTTAATTTCATTGTCGTTCAGACCTTTAGAAATGGATGATGCTATACTGTAATCTATTCTCATAGTGAAATTTAAAACTATGTACTTCCTTCAAATCACTCTGATAGTTCCCTTGGAGCTCCTCGTCAATGTGGATTATCAGTCATATTTCGTTTCCTATTAGATCCTATTCCTCAATACCATTCCCTAATATATTGGTTGGTTGTTGGTCCTGCCTCATTGTAACAGGACAGTTCTTAAAAGTTATCTTTAACATTAAAATCTGCCTTAATTCTGCACTTTTTTATTACAGTGGAAATGGTCTTGCAGTGGTTATTTTTTTTCTACACACCTATTTCAGCTGAACTTTCTTGTTTGTCAGTTAATGAGGTCAAACAGAGGGTTTACTGAAGATGTTCTGTATCAACAGAAGCATTCAAAAAATTAATAGAACCAAAAGAAACAAAAATCAATAAATTAGCTTCAAGCTACAAATCAGGTTTCTTCATGTGGTGTGCTGTAGACACTCCAATTACAAAAGGTGACAGAGTAGTTTCAGTAGTCAAAGCTCATAATGCATCATAACATAGCTCATTAGCCAATGTTTTCATTTTGCTTTAACAATTATAATACAACTACATAGACTTTAAGGTAAAAAGCTTGTAAATTGCTAGTAAGTGAGAAACACAAAGTTGTTGCAGACAGTAGCATTTCAGTTGGAGGGTAACTCAACAATATGGTTTATCCATTATCAATAATAACACAGCAAGTACATTGTGCAGAAAAACAAAGAAATGGCCATTAATTTGTGAGAGATTGTGTAACTTCCTCCTGCAGGCTTCATTTCATGCTCTGCCTGAATGCTCATCTCTACAACCTTCACTTTAAGCAGTGAAACACCTTGCAAAGGCTGTGCACATGTAAACTAAAGCACAAGAACACTAACAATTTTTTAACTGTGAAAAGCATGGCAAGAAGGGATAGAAGGGGGTAAAGCACAGTTTTACAGCCAGCCTTTACAGCTCACCTCAGGAATGAATTCTCAAGACAGCTGTGGAGTCAACACTAAATATTTCTGCTGCACTCACCCTGAGCTGCTGCATGGCTCTCTGCAAGCTCAGACACAGCCAGAGAAATAACCATGGAGGAAAAGTGTGCAGATAGAATGTGCTTCTTGTTCCACCACGTTGCAGTGCTTGGCCTCATGCTAACACATGCACCATTCATGCTTAGCCCTAGATGAGAACTACACTCAGAAGATTTTGCAAAGGATTATAAAGCACTTGAGGAGATTGACCCCACTATTCCCAAGCTGAGCTACCCCTGGAGGACATTGGAAAAAAAAAAAAAATCAGAAACATTCATAAGCATGGATTATCAATACAAATTATTTTCCTGTGGGTAACAATCTGCAGCAGTTAGTAATACAGTTATTAGCATTACTATTATGTACTGTTCTCAGCAAAGTTTTTTGTAAAAAAAAAAAATCAGGCTTGAAGGAATGTCGTGGTTCCACTCGAGTGGAAAGCTGAGCTCCACCACAGCCGCTCTCTCACTCCCCCTCCTCAAAGAGGAACGGGGAGAAAATACGATGAAAAGGGCTCAAAGGTTGAGATAAGGACAAGAAGATCACGCAGTAATTATTGTAATGGGCAAAACAAACTCTGCATAGGGAGATAGTAAGATTTATTGCCTATTACTAACAAGCTAGAGAAGTGAGAAACAAAGGAAAGAAACTGAAAGCACCTTCCCCTCATCCACCCTCTTCCACCTCCTCCCCCTGAGCAGCGCAGGGGAATGGGGGAATGGGGGTTATGGTCAGTCTACAGCACTTCTTCTCTGCCGCTCCTTCTCAGTCACTCTTGTCCCCTGTGCTGTGGGGTCCCTCCCACAGGATACAGTCCTTGATGAACTGATCTGGCGTGGGCTTCCCACAGGCAGCAGCTCTTCCAGAACTGCTCCAGATATGGGTCCGTACCACAGGGTCCATCCCTCAGGAGAAAACTGCTCCAACCTGGCTCCCCTACGGGCAGCAGCCCCTGCCAGGGCACCTGCTCCTGCGTGGGCTCCTCTCCATGGGCTACAGGTCCGGCCCAGAATCTGCTCCAGCAGGGGCCTTCCACAGGCGGCAGCCTTCATTGGTGCAGGCACCTGCTTCACCATGTTCTCCTCCACGGGCTGCAGTGTGGAACCCTGCTCCACCGTGGTACTCCATGGGCTGCAGGGGGACATCCTGCTTCACTACGGTCCTCACCAAAGACCACAGGGAGCTGGAGCACCTCTCCCCCTCCTTCTTCACTGACCTTGGTGCCTGCAAGGCTGTTCCTCACTCCTCTCACTCTCCCAGCTGCTGTGTGGTGCAGTGTTTTTTTTCCCTGTCTTAAATATGCTCTCACAGACGCGCAAAACAATATCACTTATTGGCTCAGCTCTGGTCAGCAGTGGGGCTCTTACCAAACATGGGGCAGCTTCTAGATCCTTCTCACAGAAACTACCCCTATGGCCCCCTCCTACCAAAACCTTGCCACGTAAACCCACTACAAGGAAATATACAAGGTATCATCTGTATGAAACTGGAAATTGTAAACAAAGTAATGAAGGAATCCATTTCCATGTTAAACTTCGTTTAGAACTTAATTTTATCAATTTTCATGGTGAAGATAACATGATATAAAACCACATCTCCTAATAAATATCGTGTGCTTAAAAAAAAAAAAAAAAAAAAAAAAAAAAAAAAAAACACAGAATACCTACAGATCATACTCAGAACAACCTTTACAAATTCCCATACTGCATTCTAGTATTCCTTTTACACATTTCCCCCCAAAATAAAACTGAGCAAGAAGAAAAATGAAACAAATTATTTTGCAAAACATTTTAGCAGGTGTTTTGTTGCTTCACTGTATAGAGATTAGGTCATCTCATTACTTTCATCTCCATGACAGCATGTCATGTTCAGAAACAGTTCTACTGCATTAGCACAGTGAG
Source organism: Aythya fuligula (assembly GCF_009819795.1). Classification (NCBI taxonomy): domain Eukaryota; kingdom Metazoa; phylum Chordata; class Aves; order Anseriformes; family Anatidae; genus Aythya; species Aythya fuligula. The sequence goes on along the minus strand of NC_045566.1, from coordinate 27,449,983 downwards.
GCATTACAGAGTAGCTGGAAAAGTCTCTACACAAAACAAAAAAGGTGGTTTGGTCATCTTTTTCTAGAAAGATCTGACCACAGATAGACTTCTTGGCTGCGTTAAATAATTGTCAGATGAGTAAAGGAACTTTCTTTCCTAAAAAGTTGAATACTTGTTTGATTTGCTAACTCAATGGATATGATGCAAAACACTGAGCCTCATTTCCCCAAAATCTCATTAATTCCCCTAATTTATATGCAGTTTAAAAATCAAAATAGAAGCTCATAAAATCATAAAATGGAACCTACAATAGCACACAAATTGGAATAGAGAAGAAAAAATCTGCCTTCCTGTCATTTACTGATCACATTCAAGACAGCAAAATTGTTTCCTTAGGATTCATATTCTCATGGTAAATAACTGTACTGTCTTTTTCAGTGCTATAGCACATAATACCGAATACATTGCAAAGCAGACAGTAGTTGATCATCTACTCAGCAAAAACACCTGACAAGAAAAGAAAACACAAGAAGCTACTGATTTCTCAAGTCACCAGCATTTTTCAGCAGTGCTCCTACTATGTACAATTTTACCTTTTCAGAAACATGGTATAAACTAAAAGATTTTTCTCACACATTTTCCCTGTATTCTGGCATCCCAAATCTAAAGGAATCTTAAACGTGTTATTGAAGGCTTTTCATCAGAAGAATGCACATCTGACAAGATACCTGGCAGCACTTTCACTTCAGTACATGGGGAGGGAGGAAGGAGCAGTATTAGACTGAGCAGTATTAGACTGTCCTGACCCCAGGTATATAAGACAGTTTTTTTTCTTTTACCCAAGCATAGAATACACTTTATTTCTGAATAGATATAACACTGTTATAAATTAATATTGCAGCTAGGTATTCAATTTGGTCTTTTCAATGTTTCCCTTGTATCAGACACAATGCTGAATGTATATCAGTACTTGCTAAATGAGATCATGAAAGCCAAATACACACTATACGGTTAAATAATAAAAATAAACAGAAAAATAATGCCAATACAAAATATTTAGAACCAGACTGCTGATAACCTCATCCAGACTGAGTGATATCTTAATTCACACACACTCCCTTTATCTGTTATGTTTGACACAACTTAATCAGTCTACAGAAATCCCACTCCAATATTATGCTAATGCTTGCCAATTACTAAGTGGCTACTAATGTCAGCCTACTTCAGAGCATTGACTGAAAACTTACAAAAACATTGGCAAAGTAACAGTTACAAAGACTACTGCTCCACAGAGCAAGGCAGAACAATCTGCATTGCTGGCCCAGAGCAGCTGCTTTTTTAGATTGAGATAAAAATGCCTGTTCTATATTGGATGAAATCTTGGCTCGTGCAAAACGAAACCTACAGCGTGATCTAACTGTTGCTGAAATGATGCCAAAATGCATTTATTACCATGGACAACCCTAGGACATCCAGTCTGAACAGTTACCAGCTTAACTCAGGAAGGCCAAGCAGTATATTTAGGATGTTTGCAACACACAAGAAATGTTAAGAGTTTTGTTGTTATCTTCCTTGAATTTAATCACAACTTTATAGTTCTCAGTATTCACCTCAGATTCACAGCTTCCAGAGGTATGTGATTACATCAGATTTTTTTTTTTCCTAAATGAAATGAGCTTTAGAATGATCCAGTTTCCATATAGACTTTGAAACCAAAAGACACAGGAAATTACAGACAAAATAGAACCCCCCACCCCTGTACCACTCCCCAGACTGAGTGTTAGAGGTGTTCAGTTCACAGGGGCACTGGATGGCTGGATGAACACTACTTCGGTATTTGTTAGTGCCTGTCTTAGTAACTTTGCATTTGTGAAACTAATTTGTTTTGAATTATTTCAGAGAACGAGCTTTCATAAATTCTGTTGATCCTTTAGGATATTTAATTAACTACTAATAAGGGATGTTACAAGCAATCAGACAAATACATTTCTTCATCAATTTATCACTTGGCTTAACACAGCTTCTTTCACATATTTGCACGGTTTTGCATGCTTCATCTTTTACTCAAGCCCTGCACCAAGGTGTGCTTCTGAAATCTGATGTTTTAGCTTCAGATTTTCCATCTTTCCTGGTATAAGCTCATAAAGACAGAAAGAGGAAAAAAAAAAAAAAAAAAAAGAGAGAGAGAGAGAGAAAAGAAAAACAGAAAAAAGACTAGCAGCAAAAGTGCTGGGAACTTGGCAAATGACTGACTCCAATTCCCAAATTCATTTGTAAACAACCATAATGCAAAGCAGACATTAATTTATTGGTGCACTGTAAACTTCTGGCCAATTTATCAGCCCTGGCACTGTGCTGCTCAGAAAGCACTTGGAAGAAAGGCATCAGAGAGGTCACCGCCCGAGCATTTCCACTGCACAGTCTGAGGCTCTGCATAAACACCAGCTCTGACCAACATGCATCAGACACCCTGTAAAGCATTCCCAATGTCCATCTTTCCCAGTCAAAGACTGCAAGCAATGAATAGTAATATAGCCTTGAAAAGCCCTATAACCAGCCTGTTAATTCAACTAATTCAGTATGTTTGATTAGACTGTGAATTGTCTTCTGCTGTTTCTGTAGACCTGAAACATCACTGTTGCTGTCATGGGGCAGGAAAAAGTCCACTCATTCAAATCAGTGGTGGCAGTACTTATGGTCACCTTCCTGCTTTTTGCCAGTTTTGTAGACACAGTGCTTCCTTAATTAGCTTGTGAAAAACTAATTGTTTAAACTAACCTTAATTAGCTTGTGAAAAACTAATATTGTCGGCTGAATATGAGCCAGCAGTGTGCTCAGGTGGCCAAGAAGGCCAACAGCATCCTGGCTTGTATCAGGAACAGTGTGACCAGCAGGGCTAGGGAGGTGATCGTCCCCCTGTACTCAGCTCTGGTGAGGCCGCACCTCGAGTACTGTGTTCAGTTTTGGGCCCCTCGCTACAAGAAGGACATCGAGGTGCTTGAGCGGGTGCAGAGAAGGGCGACGAAGCTGGTGAGGGGCCTGGAGAACAAGTCCTACGAGGAGCGGCTGAGGGAGCTGGGCTTGTTCAGCCTGGAGAAGAGGAGGCTCAGGGGCGACCTTATCGCTCTCTATAGGTACCTCAAAGGAGGCTGTAGCGAGGTGGGGGTTGGTCTGTTCTCCCACGTGCCTGGTGACAGGACGAGGGGGAATGGGCTTATGTTGAGCCAGGGGAGTTTTAGGTTAGATGTTAGGAAGAACTTCTTCACTGAAAGGGTTGTGAGTCATTGGAACAGGCTGCCCAGGGAAGTGGTGGAGTCACCATCCCTGGAAGTCTTCAAAAGACGTTTAGATGTAGAGCTTAGGGATATGGTTTAGTGGGGACTGCTAGCGTTAGGTCAGAGGTTGGACTCGATGATCTTGAGGTCTCTTCCAACCTAGAAATTCTGTGATTCTGTGATTCTGTGAAACATGATCAAAATATGCCCTTCAGGGACAATGGCCATCTTTGCAACTTCGAACCACACACAGAGGGGGAGGAGGCACTGTGCTACAATGCAGCGAGAAGGGATTGATGCTTCTGTCACCACGTTCCCTCCAGTTGCTGCTTGGCAGCCCTTGCCATCCAGCTCCAGCACTCAGCAGCATCCTGGCAATACAGGCCAACCAGACCCCTTGTACCTAACCTGAGGGACTAGGGTTCTTCAGTGTAGTTTCTTCAGTCTTTCAAATACCAAAATTTACCTAGGCTTAGCAATAAAATTCTTAATATGATACTATTAATGTAGCCTGTTGATTATGTATGACAGTGAAGTGTCTCAAAAATACTGAAAGATGTACACAGGCATGAGGAAAAAGACACCAACCAGACTGCTAAAAGTCTTCCTGACCTGAAGATGCCCAGACTATTTGCTTCACTTTCACTTCTGCTCTCCTTGTCCTTTGCTACACTGCTGCAATCAAGTGACTTGCTAGAGTCTCTCTTCCAAAAATCTATTGTAATGGGTACATTTTTATGATTAGAAAAGCTGTAAACGTAGCATCCTCTTAACCCAGCAAGTCTTTATCTCAGGACAGGGACAAGTGCCCATTTCCCAGCTCTGGGAAAAACTTGCTTCTCTTTTGACAAAAAAAAAAAAAAAAAAAAAAAAAAAAAAAAGACTTCCACAACCCTCAGAAGTTGCATGGCTAACAGAAGCAATTTTTGCTCAATCAAGTAGCACAACAGGGTCCCACAGGGGAGAAAAGAAAACTGGGGAAATTCAAATAGCATTTGCATCTGCCTCAAGCAGGCATGCAAATGGGATCTGTAGGAAGCTCTGTGCTGGCTTATTGCCTCACCCTCTCAAGAGGAGAAAGAAGCAGGATGGAAGGCTGCACCAGGGAGCCTCACAGGGCATTCCATCCACAGTCCCAGCCCAATGTTATCAGCTAGCACTGCTCATCAAGCATTTAAGAACAGAGAAGTAGAATGATAAATACAGTTTTTTCAGCTGGTGAATATGATCGCGACTTCTCAACAGACAATTCAGATCCAAGGCTTTAGAATATACTCTTTTTCTAGCCTATGGTGTTGCTTTGGACTTGGCTCAATAAGAGGCAAAGAACACATTACTGTTTCACAGTTCAGAAGAAACAGTTTTGATATTCCCAAATCTCTTTCTACAACAGTCATGGATAGCAAATGAAAACATGTTGTTCATATTTATAAGTATATTTAATTGAAGATAATTTTCATTTTAAAATAGCTGTCTTTTTAGAACAGGACAAAAAAGAAATACAAACAATTTTGACCTGGGATTTAATTTTATATATTTAAGCACAATTTGCTGGCTCACAACATTGGTTGAGCAAATATTGCATTTTAAAACTTTATGGAACTAATTTATAGTGTAGTGCAGGCACAGACTTGATCTCCTGGCAGCAAAATTTTATGTTTCCATTTCAGCAATACTGCCTAACACAATAATATCAGGCCGGCAAATCTTAAATATAAGTTAAGCTAACATGATCCATTATCTTATAAAGCAAGAGTACCCTGTGGAGTCATGCTGAATATGCCAAGTGATTTTTCAAAATTTAATCATCCTAAATGTCAGATAAAGGTGCTTTTGCTGTCACTCTTTAAAACCAGGAAAAAAATCTGAGTGTGCCTTCAAGTTATACAGAAAACTGTTCAAAAATAGCTATGTTAAAATATCAATCTGCTGTTTGCTAAATGTAAGGAAGGAAATATTGAAGTGTTTTATTGCAAAATAAAGAATTGCATTTTTCCAATAAAGATCACCAGTTTTCATACCAATATACATATTACTATTTCCTTCCAAGATCAATTTGTCTTTTGATATTGCCTCTACATGAGATGTACAATGACAGCAGTGACATTATGATAAAAAAAAAAAAAAAAAAAAAAAAAATTTAGCATGCTTTGAACAAAGCTTTTGTTGTCTTTAACTGCTGAGTTGATCAAATAAACAAGCTGGAAGCTTTCATACGCATGCTCTTTACTAACCCCACTCATGAAACAGGGTTGATATGAAGACTGCTCACTAGAATGATATACAAAGATAGATGATATCTAAGGATCTAGATCCACGTGGCTAAGTAGTAAACATGAAATAAATTCTACTGGTAAAATTGGATGTTTGTAAAGTAAATTATAATAAATATTCCAAACATCTCCAAAAAGGCATTTTTTTAATTATTTAAAATTTCATCTTTTGAAAGACTGGATGTTGCTATACAAAGTTAAGTGAAATACCAAAATTTCATAACTGTTGACACTCTAATATCACAAAGAAAGAAAAACAATTTTTATAGCTAGATAGATAATTAAGTTAATTTCTTTGGATTATGAAGAACAAACACAGAGTGTGGGAGCTATGGATAGTGTCTATGGATCTAAATCCACCCAATCTCTTTCCTATTTATACCAATGTCTTACATAAAATACTTTGCTGCATTTAAAGGTTGGATGAAATGATCTAAGAGGTCTTTTCCAACCTGAATGATTCTATGATTCACTGTGCATGCATTGCCACATAAATTTATTTTATTTTTTAAAAGGTAGTAGACCTAGCAACATGTAAGATTGAATTTTAGGATGATGTCAAGCTTGCAATGAACTTGGAGCTGTAAACACATCTTTTACAATTTGTAATCTTAACTAGCAATTTGCACACCCGCGTGTGCACACATACACACAAAACATTCATACCAAAACACAGTCATATGCTGGCGGTGCTCATGTAAATAAGGCTGTGATAGAAAACTTGTATTCAGGAGCAGTGGTGTCTAGAAAACAAGGCAAAAATATATTTCTGGAAATTATCAGTATTAAATCTTCTTAAATTAAATCATAATAAGAGAGAAATGCCTCTTTGTACTTTCAGAACAGCAAAATCAAACCAAAGTCTGACTCTCTGGTCTGAAGCCAACACACCTGTCACAATGTAAAAGGAGACTGGCCCCATTCACTGTAAAAAACTTTCTTGGTTTTCGTAAGTAATGAATCAGACTCATATCACCAAACCTGGAGTGCAAATGAAGTTGAAATATCATTCTTACGCTTCCTGTGAATGGATTTCCCATCTTCATTTCTCTCATCAGTTAAAAAACACAGCTAAAAACAAACAAACAAAAAAACAAAAAAACCTTTCTCGAATTACCACTCCTATTTTCATGTTCACAATCTCTGCAATCCACTGACATCGAATACAGACAACATACTACCAGCAAGGCTGTGACTGATACCATGGAAGTCTACCCTGAGTCAGGAAAATGTACTTTTCTCTCTTGTAGTTTTCTATATTGTGTGATGCAGCCCACGCTTTCTAGGAATTTTATAGCAAATCACTGGCTTTTTTATTATTATTATTATTTGCCTCAAATGACATGAATGATTCTCATGACAAGGTCTAAAGTAGGGTTGTAAACATGTGAAGACTAACGTCTTGACAATGAAACTCAACCACAAGACAAGAGGCCTCCAGTGAGCAACTAACTAAACCACTCCCATAATTCATAATCTCTGTATTCAATGACTGTGAGAAAGACATAAAAAGCAGCTTTAGAAACTTGGTGTTATACACTCTGGACAATCTTTTACTCATCCTGAAAAATGAGACTCTAAGCTGTCAAATGAACAGCTGCAAGAGTAGCCATTTAATCATATTTACTCTTCCCCATAACTATACCTAAGCAGCAGCAGAGCCTTTGGAAAGCTTTCTGCTACTGCATTATTGCTTCAATAGCCCTAGGAAACTGCTGAGAGAAAGAGCACAGCCTAGCATAAAAAGCCGTCGAGATGTATAGTTGCCACTCTATATATTGCAGATACTGTCTATTTCATCAAACTACTTAATAATGTGGTCTGTATGCAAAAAGCACCACCCAAAAATGACTCCGCTCTTTGTCATGCTACATATACACTTTAACTGTTAGTTCAAACTTGCTTGTCTGAGCTATCAGATGTACTAACCTGTGCGGTGAGACATCCCTGATGAGCCCGCAGCATCCACAGCAACTATCAGGGCACCCGCCTGCCATGCCAGGGCCAGGGCTGCAGAGCATGGGCAGCACCAGCTGCAGGAGCAGAGCCCCAGGGCTGCTGGCCACCCTAGGGCACTCTGCTGTGGGGACAGCAAAAGGAAAGGTGGGCATCTGCTTGGGTGGTCCATGTTCTACAGAGAAGCCCACCACTCCCTAGGAGGAGAGCTCATGGAGTTACATCACTAACTGAAGAACCTGAATTTGTTTCCTGAAGTAGACAGCATGAATGCCATTCTCTTCACTAAATGGCTGGCAGCATGGCCTGGGACAGCACTTCAGAGATACAAGTAACAGAGCATAAACACCTCAACCTTCTGAAGAAAGGCTAGTAATCCATGAAAAATACTGCACCAACCTGAAGATACTTTATGCTCTTTTTTTCTTTTTTTCTCTCTTTTTTTTTTAAAGATTGCTGGAATATTCTCCAACAGACCTAAAGCCATTCCCTTTGGCCAACACACTTTCTTACATATACTCTATATAGAAAGAAATATAATAACATTAAGAAAATTATTTCCACATCTTAATGAAACATGGGATAGTTATTTCTCTTTTCTTCAGCAAATATATGTAGAAGTATAATTGTCATGTTGCAAAAATCACTGCCTTTTTGATAATTCACATAGGAAATATAAAAGTCCAGAGGAAGAAAAAAATTAAAAATATATCAAACAATAGACACTCAGAGCCTGTCAATTGTCAGCATAAGCATTTTATTCTGCATGGGAAAGAAAAGAGTTCATGCTTGACTGCATTTTCTACTAAACCTACAAATTACTTGTCAGTTTATCTTTTTTAAAATGACATTCTTAATTTTCTTTATTGCAGTTACACCACTTGTAATGGGGATTTACTTGTCCTAATCACTTACGTCCATATAGTTTATTGTCTCTATCAATAGTATTTTTGTTCTATTTAAGTTCCTCTCATATTTTCTTGTTTAAGGCCAGAGAAATCAGAAACATAAAACGAAATGCATGTATTATGCCACCATATCTCCATCTCAGTTGTTTTCCACTTAGGATTTCCCACATCATGATTCTTGTTAGTGTCTTGTTCATATCACAATCAGTACATGCTACTCATTTGATTTTTGTGTCCAGATTTATCCACAAGTTTCTCATTCTGGTTTGATTGCTGGAAGGTAATGCACTGTGCAACAAAAGCTGCAGAAGTTGTGTGTTCATAAGGTAGCAAGACTATGGAATTACTATTTGTGAGGAAAATACTCCTACCAGTCACAAGCAAAATTGTTGCCAGCTAACAAGCAACAGGTTTAAAAAAACAGATGAACAGTTTGAATTTAGGTACAAACAATGGAACAAATTAGCAAGTTCCTTTTTTTTTTTTTTTTTTTTCCCCTCAAACTGATATATACAGAAAATAGCAAAAAAAAGGAAATATTTCTGGGGAAAAAAAAAAATGATCCTATCAAACACTATCTGAGTTTTACCTGCCTTTTGCCTTAAGTTTTGCAATACAAGTCAATGAGCTAAGTAACAAGAAAATGGTAAGATAACACTGAACAGTACTAAAAATGCAAATTACTGGCAAAAAATCTTTTCCTGAGAAAAAGAGGCATAGGCAAAGAGTGTAGTTATGCACCTTTTAAGTATTGGCAACCTAGAGGGCTGATAATATAGAACAGTGACAATCTCCACAAAGACCTACTTAACTCACATGACCAGCAGAAATGAAGATAGGAACTAATTCCTGTGAGATCTTAGGGTTAAGAATAACAAGGTTCTTGTCAAAGATGCAGTGCACTGGCAGTCATTTGAAATTAATGTGCAACAGGTTATCTGGGTCAGCTGTGGCTGGCTCAGATGAGAACATTTGGGACCTGTTTAAATTCTGCAGCATGAATCTGTCAGTCATTTATTTAGACCCAACCAAATAAAAAGAAAGAACTGTCTCTAAAGAAGGAGCATAAAAACTGCTGGAGAAAAGAAAGGGAGGAATGTAATAGAAAAGTGATTAAAAACATGGAAGCAATCTCACAGATTTGTTGTTTTTTTTTTTTGAGGATAGAGGAAGAAATAAAGGATGATTACTTTTCAGATTCATTAAGAAAATTGCAGAAGTTAACAGTGATGTTGGAATCATTTTCTTTTTAACCAGAAATTCAAAGCAAGGTAAAAAGCTAAAGGACTAATAAGAACTTGCCCCACATACATGGAAAGACCAGTATACACATTAAGTATTTCCTTCACCCTAAAACATCAAACAAACTTGCCTTTTGAAAAGGCTAATGAGAGAGACTTAAGAAGATGATAAAAATAAATAAAATAAAAATGTGTATTGCATGTACCAGAAAGAATAAGTCATGCCTCATTTTAATTATCTGCAACGTAAGGAAGATCTAGAACTAGGAAAAGGAGAAAAAATAATTTGAAAGCCTCTAAGGTTCTCAAAAGCAACTAGCCTTTGAGATTTTGCTTAGATTAACACAGATTTCCTTAAACCATGGTATAAAACTTAATTGCCATAAGTTTCATTTCTTTTATCTCAGCAAAGGAACTATTCATATGACAAGTCAATCAGCTTCCTTGATTGATGCAATCTGCAGCTTAAAGCCAGGGAGAATTAGAGCAAGTGGAATCATTCCCTCTGGGCTAGGTGATCACATTCTCAACTACTTCACCAAGAAACTTCTGATACCCCAGGGCTTTCTAGCTTATAAACTATTCACCAGTCTCAGCCAGGTTACCATTTCTCTCTTACAGCTTTCATCAGTGGAGTGAAGTCTGTTATGCCAGGTTGTAGCTTCACCTGGCACAGATTCCTACAATATTGCAACAAGTGTTTATACAACCAAGATAATGCACTATAGATCTTTAAGTATGTACTACTGCTTTTTCTGCAAATATGAATGGAAATGAAAGTTATTTTTTCCCCTTAAATCCAGGTAACCAGGTGACAAATCAAGTCAAATAAACAACTGCAAGTACTAGAAAATGTATTACCACATATTTATAGAAAAGGAACTATTGTGTGCATGTTTTGTGGAAGTCTAGAACATATTTACTTTAGAAGTTATTGTGTGTGTTTGCTCAGCTCTTAGTGTTTTTTTCAGGCTCCACCTTATGACAACATATAACATAAATAAATATTTTTTCTTGTTCTTTTGTTGTAGAATCCTCATACATCTTTCATAACTAAATTACTGACTGGTGGTCTCCAATGAGGCTATTCTCCAAGAATAATCTTTGAGCTTCTGAGACTATACATATACATATATATATATATATATATATATATATACACACGTGTATGTGTTTTTTTTTTTTTTTTTTTTAACACCAATGCTGTTGATCAAATTATTCCATGCACTTTCCTGATTTTTTTCTACAATCCCCAAGGCAACATTTTCTTCAGTGAGGCCTTTGGATCAGAAAACCACTGGATGAGGAGAGGCTCAGGCTGCCTGTGTGCAGTTTCTGACCAGCTTTGCTCAGCCTCAAGTCCCTTCAGCTCTTATACGATCTACAGAAAGAGCAGAAAGTTTAGGCCCAAATACTATTTGTTAATCTCTCTCCCTTCTCCAATTGTTTTTAAACCCATCCTCCACATTTTGGTTTTTAAATTTAAGTTTGTAACTACACTTATAGGAACCAAGTGACAGCCCTTCCTTTAAAAGGAAGTTGTTTCTACAATTTTGAATTATTCACACCCCCTTCTTTTTTTCAATAAATATTTAAATAAATATGCATATGTTTCATCTAAGAAGAACAGTTACTTCAATTATCCTTTCAATATTCTTTGGTTGAAATGTGGAAATATGCTTTCATGTTTGCCCAATTCTATAATATTTCTCCACGTTACTAGTAAACACAGCAGATAACATCTGGCATATTTTGAAGAACTAGCCAGAGTCAATGATCACAGATACACTGGCCACAGAGCTGAAAGCTCTTCTTATCTTACATGATCTGTGCTGTTGAAACCAACTACCATCTTTTCTGAACATTTAATGCATGCACCTCAAACTCTTGTATTTAAATATTATTAAATACATTTCATTTGAATTTCAGCCCCTGCTTCCCAAGAAAGTGTTTTTGAAATCTTTCAGGAGCAAGAAGTAAAGTAATGGTCTAAAACAATACAGAGAAAATGTCAAGTGTTAGAGGCAGCTCAAAACCCAAATGAGAAATAGAGGCTGAACATAGCACCCTGGGATGCAAGCTTCAGTGAAAATTGTTGTAACAGCAACCATAACGGTCAAGAAAGGAGATATAAACAAGGGTTTGGATAGAGTTTAAATGCTGTCCTTCAGGCATTATGTACTGATGCTGAGGAACATGTCAGAAAAACAGGTTCTCCAAACTTAATGTGTTATTAGGAAATTGCTATGAATTTTTACCTTTAGTTCTGCTCTACTAGAGATATTTCACTCATAGAACTGCTGAATATTATTGCCTTTATACAAGTACTCTGGAAAAGTTGCAAATTCCTTTTCATACTAGATGCTAGTCTATGCTAGACCAAAATCTTACTTCCCCAGAAAATATGCTTTCTTCATAATAAAGAATTATTTAGGTATTACATATAGAATGATTCATATTTCTTTTGGTAAACTGGGAGATACAGGATTTTACATCTTATGGAAGGTAAAATGTGACATTCTTTTTTGGCAATAAATTTATTTTCAGTGCCACTTGCTCCATTGTTCAGCAAATAATCTGGGTACAGTTTGCAGTATTATCATCTGGCCTGTTAAGCAGATGTAATATTAAGCACTGCAGGAGGCTGCCAAATTGGCAATCATAAAGTGTAAATCTCATAATGGAAATTAATTCTCTGGAAGTCTATTAATTTGTATTAAACGCCAGTGTGCATATATTGTATCATAGTACAAAGACATATGTAACGCAGAGAACAAACACACATAACCCCTTCTTCCCTCTCAAATCTTTCCAGGGTGGGATGTAAACACAAAAGAACGCCGGAGAAGACACTGAAGATGACAATTTTTGTATCAGCTTTGTGTCCTTTTCTCTAGTTTTACCATAGCAACTAAGCTAAATCTTCCTCACTTGGCATCATTAGCTCCATGATTTGGCTGTGGAGAAAAAGAAATTGTGATCTGGGGGCTTTCCAACAGCATCCAATTCACCTTAAAGTAGGAGCCTCTAGAGAAATTCCCGGTTTGGGGTCAGTATAACCATCTCTGGCATTCAGTAGGCATACTCCTTTCAGGCATCAAATACAGGCTGGCCTACCTCCAAATTTCTCTACATTTCAGTTCCCTGGCAGGCTCTCTATGCTTTTACAATCAGCAGTGTACCTAGACAACAGGAAAGGATTAAGCTTGTCCTCCCACCATCCTAGCAGGCCTGCACACCTCGGAACAAGCTCTGGCGCCTGCTGGGGATAAGGGTGTTGGAAGCAGTGCAGTTCCTGCACAGGAGGCAGTAGCAGATCTCTGTGGCTGGGTTCCCTCGGGATGCGAGCACACCTCTGCTCTCAAGGCACAGCAGCGCAAAGCCTAATGCTTGGGCCACTCAGCAGCACCACTCTGAATTTCACCCCAGTGACTGAACTAAAGGCTGCTATCCAATTTTACTAATTTTCTGTCATAGATTGGAACTGAAAGGCAGGGGAGCTTTGTCTTAACTTCTAGCTAAATTCCAATACTTTCAAATAACCTCTGTCCACAAACAAGTATTTAAGCATACTATGACAAACATACAGATCAAAACAATTCTCCCTGAGAACAGCTGTTCTTCATTCACTCAGGGAAAAAAAAAAAAAAAAAAAAAAAAAAAAAAAAAAATAAAATAAAATAAAATAAAATAAAATAAAATAAAATAAAATAAAATAAAATAAAATAAAAATAAAAAAATGGCAAGATTATCTTTTAAATGATGATTAAAAAGCAACATCATTTTACCTAAAATATATAGAAACCTCATATTTAATTTGAAATAGTTATGGTTTCTGACAACATCAATAACACTAAGTGCAGCTTTAAACTATTCGATAATAATTATGCTGGTTTTAGAGAACAGTATTTGTGAGAGAATCTACATTCTAAACAATAAGATCACCCCATTTGCACAAATAATGTCTGCATTTCTGCCATCATAGAAATAATGTCATGCACCATTGTGTATAAACCATAAAAGCAGGATGATGAAGTAGTCCTAATAACACCAGATAAAACAAACTTGTTAGCCATCTATCAGCAATTTTATCTTAAATGACCCATCTCACTTTCAGATTTTTCTCCATATTTCCATATTAGTGGCTGTCATATTTACTAAAGACAGAGCTGCAACTTCTTGCAAGGGCCAGGATTATCTAAAAATGCCACTTGTTTATATGAAGCATGTCTTCTTCTCAAATGAAGAAAAAAATATAGAAAAGCTAGCAATTTTATATACATTATACACTTCCAAGATAAAATTTCACAAATTTTCACTTTCAAATTCCATTTTAATGTCAAATTTAATTTGATAAAAATAAAAGGTTAAAATTCTTTTCAGTTAAGTAGGTCTAAAATTTTTCTTCAAGTGCTATCATTCAAAGTGCCTCAGGAAAAAAAAAAAAAAGTGATTGATCCATTTTTCTTAATTTCTTCTTACTTTCCTTTGTTTCAGCTGTCAAGCAAAAAAATCCATTATTTGCCTTGTTCTGCTCTGCTATACTGAATATTTTTATGGTGCTTTAAGAAGCCGAATACAGGACAGAATACTGATCACTATATGCAACACACTGAATAGTTTGCATGTTTAACTTAGTGGGACCTCAGACTGCTCCCCAGTTCACAGAAGTCACTGACCAATAGTCAGATTGCTCTATACGCTGAGCATTACTAGCAATCCTTCTCAAATGCACAAACTGCCTAATTGTGATTGCAGCTTGAATTTTCATTGGAAGTTGTTCCTGGAGTTTAAACTGGCAAGTTCTGCCTCATTTTGTCCATGAACATTGAGATTCTGCAGACAGCAATGAGTACTTATGCCTTACCCCTAAAATATTTTGACATCTGATTTGATGCACCTGTCACGGCCAGATGATATTAATGATGGGCTCAGTGATTCTAATAACACTGCCATGCACTTTTTCTCGTTTCCACACTTGTATGACTTTTTAGCTTATGTATTGCTCTAGATTGCTTGGTTTTGCAAAGATCTGACGCAGACCTCTCATTTCATTTTGCATATTTTCAACAGAAGACTTCTGTTGACTGTTCTTTCTTGTCATTTTAGGTCAATAGCTGATTAGTACTACCTCACCTTAGAGGAGAAAAAGAATAGGAAGGAATTTGGAATATGGCTTCTATGCCTAGCATGTACTGATGCTACTTCAGGACAGGACAATGAATCTTCATGTTGTAATGTACTACCATCAGTTTGTAAACTAGCCTCTCCTCATCCTGAATTTTATAGCAGTATATATAAATCTTTTGCTTATTAAATGTCTGAAACCCAACATCCTTTAAATTTGAACATTAATATTTAGAACACAAAAACACAGCAATATATGATTTAAATCAACAGTATTTCAGAGAAAGATATTTCATTTTTAAAGAGTCAAGCCATATCACAGTAACAGCAACTGAAGCTCCAACAGCCCCATGAAAATCTTGGAGAGGGATTTGCTCACAGCAAGTGTGATTTCACTTTTTGCTGCCTTTTCTTTACTGTCCTTATTTTCTGTCTAGCTTTAACCAATTATTTCAGCTCAGCTACAAAAACCTGCTTTATTTATATCTTACATATATAATATGACACTCAACTCATTTCAGCTCTTCCTCAGCTAAGATGATTAATTAGATAAAATTCATATATTCAGTTATTTATTAAAGTGTTTTGTTTTGTTTTGTTTTAAGGAGAAAGCCTAAAACCTTCTCAGACATGATTTCTAGCATCTAATTCAACTTTTTCCCTCATATACATAGTAGCCATTAATCATCACACAAAGCATGTTCTTGTTTCCTCTAGGCAAAATGATTCTGTAGCACCATCTAGTGAGATGACATCACTATCTGTGACGGAATTTACAACTCCCAATCAATATCGATCTCCATTTCCAGTTTTGGAAAAAGATACTAGATCTTCATTTAAATTTAAAACAAGCAGTTCGTGATATAGTGATGCAGACTCTCATAAGAACCATTTTTTTCAGGACCTATTTTCTGTGCTCAGAATGGTCCAATACCCATAGAAAAAGGGGAGACATATCTTGACTATTTCCTTACCCTCACTTTGAGGTGTGAGTTTAGAAGATGAAGTAGTTCATCTAGTTCTCTAGTTCTTCAGTAGTTCACTGAAGGAGTTATGTTCTCATTGCAGTGCATTTATATCATGGAGGAAACAGAAGAGCTGGTCTTGGACTCCTTGCCACAAGAGACACTCACCATGTTGCCTTGCTTGCCCAGTCTAAAAACCTACACATTCAAAGGAATTTCGAAGGCTGGTATTGTTTCCTATGTTGTCACACAATCAAAGCATTGAGAATAAATTCAATAAAAAATCAATTTAAGGTTGTCATTGCAAATTTTACTCATGCAGCTTCATGCAGTTTTACAATTAAATTAGAAAAAAAAAAAAAAAAAAGTCACCTATGGGAAACTTAAGCTTGCTTATGAAATAAGGACATACTGTACTCAGTTTCTAATTCAATGAGTAATGCCAAAAACTTTCAAGAAGAATGAATGACATAGCTACATTTTCAATTTCAGGCCTTCAGCTATACAAATACAGTCCGCACAGCCTATCCCTCAACCCCATCACTACTGTATTGATTCATTACTATTAAGATCCAGTCAATACAAGTATCAACACAGCGTGATGCTGTCTAAGTATATAATAAAGTCTAAACTTTAGATACTATTAGGAATCTTTTCTAGGAAACTGAATGAAATATTCCTTATTGAAGAAAGGAAGGAGTGCACGAGCTGGTACTTTGGAAACAGCTAAAATATCTTTCTCCAATTTTTCTTTCATTTAATTAAGAACAAGATACTCCTATAAAGAGACGTGCCTCGTATTTAATATTCTTCTCCCTCCCTCCAATAATTTATGTCATTCTTTCCATTTATATCTCATTATATAGCATCATTCTCTGTTACAGCTATATAAATGTACCTGGACTTAGACAAGTGTATTAAGCGTTGCTTCCAGTATGAAGGGTTTAGCTATATTTCAGTACAATACCGGCTCATGTTTTCATGTTCTTGAAACACTGGTCCATCCATTTACTTTAAATATTTGAAAAGAATGAGAACATTTGCATTTCTTTCTTCCGCTATTACAGAGTTTTAAAGTAAATGCAATGCTTAACTATTAGTCAAGCTAGTCTCCACTAGCACTGTGATGCTGAATAAGAAAATGAAACACAAACTGATTGTTACCTTGATATTAGATAACTGTTAACCCCACTGCTATTGTTTTACCCCTCTCTGAAAATAGGGAGCATGACAGTGAAGAACCGTGAAACATTAAATATATACATATTGTCCTTGTTTTGTCTGGGATAGAGTTAACTTTCTTCATAGTGGCAGGTATGGTGCTGTGTTTTGGACTGAGGATGAGAATAATGCTGATAGCACATTGATATTTTAGTTGTCACAGAGCAGTGCTCACATAGTCAAAGACTTTTCAGCTGCTTGCGTTGCTCTGCCAGCAAGGAGGCTGTGGGTGTGCCAGGAGCTCAAAGGGACACAGCCAGGACAGCTGACCCAAAGCGACCAAAGGGATTTTCCATGAGAGGTGACACCATGCTCAGCAAGCAGTACAACTGGGGTTGTTGGGACTGCTGTTGCTCAGGGACAGGCAGGGCATTAGTCAGCAGGTGGTGAGCAACTGCATTGTGTTGTGCATCTTTTCTTTTTTCTTTTTTTGTTCCCATTATTCTTCTTTTTCTTTTCTTTTCTTATTAAATTACCCTTAACCCCCATCCACCCACTCACCCCAATGTGTGTGTGGGAATATGAGTGGGGAAAGCAAATGACCATGGGTTTCTTGGCTGCCTGTTGGGTTAAACTACAACAAAAAATCAGAGAAACTGTACATGAGAGTATATACAAGCATATCCTAGGTGATTTTTAGTGTTGCAAAACTTAAAAATTTGCTCAAACTTTCAGACTTCCTCTGAAAGGAGGTTGCTGGGTGCTGGGAGAGTAGCAGGGAAATAGCCTGCAGAAAGCATCCAGGATAATACATTATCTAATGTCTCCTGGTGCCACTCCTGAAGACAGCATTCTGCACCACATGAGTTCACTGGTCTGATCCAGAAACAAATTTTATGTTCTTAAAAATATATCATGATAAGCGAAGGAATTATTTCCTGTGAAATAGGTTAACTAAAAGACTAGTACAGTGGTATCCATTTTCTGTACTTTTTGTTAAGTACATGGAATCCATGGAGTCCCAGCCCTTACTGAAGCAAAACAGATCTTTTAGCTCATGAGTTTGTGCATATATGTTACAGGTAAAGTAATACGAAATCACTGAAATTGTGTTAACACAGTAAAACAAAAAAGCATAAAAGATGTTCCTATATCTAATATTCTAAAAGTTACTCTAGTGGGGAAAGCAGACATTTAATCTACAGATCCACACTAAACAGTGAGAGGGTCACATTTTTGTGTATCTTCCTGAAATAATAGCCAGAACACTATAAAGTGAATGTAAAGATAAATGCTAGAAGTTGGCATTATTTATGTATGGTACTAAGCTCTAGTATGAAACAGCTGCCATATTTCCTCTGGGAAAATCCCCAAACATTTTTGGTATACTAATGTTAGATAGAAGGGTGTACATCTTCTAAAAGAAACATGATTTTTTTTCAAAAATTTCATTTACCAATTCACACAGTAAATTGTTTGGAAATGACCCTGGGTTGCAAGTGGTTTATTACAAGCTCAGATTTGTATCAGCTACTAAAATGAAGCTGATGTTTTTGTAAATGGCTCATAATTTTTTTTAATGGAAAGAGCTGAACCTTTGAAAGTGAGAAGCTGATAGCTGCCACCAGTCTTGAGCCTTACACTCACTACAATATAATCTAATCAGGTCAAATTTCCCCTGTATATCCCATGCTTTTGTTTTAGTTGGCTGTCGGCTATTTTTTTTATTTTTATTTTTTTCTCCATGAAAAGTAAGAAAAACCCCAGATATCTATTGAAAATTTCACACATCTGTGTTAGCTTCAGATTTCAACTAAGGCTGGAATGACCAGGCACAGAAAACAGATGTTTTTGCCAAACTCTGTTTGCCAAACTCTGTTCTTGCTTTCAGACAGCCTAAGTAACACTAGACTTGGCTTTAGATTATTCCCTTTATTTCAGAAACATTGCTGAACTTTTAACTAATAGAAATGTAGGGAATGGAAACAAGGTTTTAAAGCAAATTCAGAATGTCCAAAGAGATCAAATTCAGTTTATTTACCATAAACTTTGTGGCTGAAGTTTTCATAATTTTAACTTAAAAGCATTTAATTAGGTTTACAAAGCAGTCTGGAAGAAAATAAGCATCTGTCAACTGTGCAGCAAGAATTAAGTAGGCAAAGAACCAGCTAAGGGTATATCAGTGTTATACATATGCCTGGAGACAAGTACAGGCCAACTTATGGTTCCTCAAGTATGTTGGTTACTGCATGAAAGCTGAAACATACCCTGTAGATAAATTAGTAAGCATTATAATTCATGTACCTTATATTTGGTAAATTAATAACAAACAAAAAAAAAATACAGAAGAAAATATATATATTTCAAGCTGCATCTTGACGATACCAAGCATTTGAAGTTACAGCAAGAGAGCACAGCAGCAGAGGCAGTGGATGGTCAGGCATTCTTACAGCACAGTCCCATCACTGCTGAATCAGCAGTACTGTGTGCCATTTCTGGGGTGCTGGATTCTGTCGGAGTTTGCTAAGCTGTTCCTTCCGCCACTGCAAATGACACAACCCCACAAACCAGCAACATAAGCAGTAATACAGAACCCCAGTTTTTCTAAAAGACGGGCATTATTTTGGGCATTCTCTTCTGGTACCTTCAGTTATCTTACCTGACACTAATTCAAATTATTTTTTGCTTAAGGAGCCAGATGATTTTTTTTAAGCAAATTTTGGTACTTAATTACGTTAAGAACTTGTGCCTCAGGCTTCTTAAATGGCTTCTATCCCTTCAAATTGACTTGGAAGAGGCTTACTTTCCATTATTGCTCTTTGAATCACCATAAGTGTGTCTGCTGCAGGGCTGGGTCTGGATGGTAGGTCTCTTGTTCTCCTCCCCAGAAGTCCTCATGAGTATCTGCTTAAAGCATTGCCCAGTTTACACTAGGAGCTTGGCTTAAAGCCCAGCTGTTCTCAAGCATGAAACTTTTTCAGTATTATACATCTACTGCTAATAATTTATTAAGTGTCAAAATCAAACAGAAACAATAACCAAAGCTGCCTCAGAGTGTGATCAGATAACTAGCTTTGAAGGTATTTGAAATGCAAGTGACTGTGTCTTGTATTGATAAAACAATTATCACCTTCTCCCTGTAATAACTCATAAGAAAAATTGATCGTTTTAGAAAGTTCAGCATATTTTGCTCCAAGTCAGAAAATAAATTCATAGATTGACAGAATAAGGTAGTCTGGTCAGATACATCACCAAATGCCAGAGGGGAAATTCAACCTCAGATACAAGGTGCATAAATCACATGGGTTAAAATCCTAGACCCATAGAATGGTTTGGGTTGGAAGGGACCTTAAAGACCATCTAATTCCAACCCCTCCACCATGGGCAGGGACACCAGACCAGATTGCTGACAGCCCCATTCAGCCTGGCCTTGAACACTTCCAGGGATGGGGCATCCACAGCTTCCCTAGATAACCTGTTCCAGTGCCTCATTACCTTCTGAGTAACTAATTTCTTACTAAGGTCCAACCTAAATCTCCCCTCTTTTAGTTTAAAGGCATTACTCCTTGTCCTATCACTACACTCTCTGACAAAGAGTCCCTCCCCAGCTTTCCTGTAGCCTCATTTAGGCACTGGCAGGCCACTGTATGGTCTCCCTGGAGCCTTCTCTTATTCAGGCTTAACAACCCTAGCTCCTCTCAGCCTGTCTTAAAAAGGAGAGTTGCCCCAGCCCTCTGAGCATCCTCATGGCCTTCCCTAGACTTACTTTAATGGGTCCATGTCCTTGTGCTGGGGGCCAGGAGCTGAATGCAGCACTCCTGATAGGAACTGTGACAATTATCTCCCTAGTGCTGGACCTAGAGGTAATTGCCATGCCCACAGAGGTAACTATAATTATCCAGCCTGCACATGTGAGCAACTTGCATCTGAACAGGCAAGTTCTGTGAGGACAGCGAAATGTAATTACCTGTTTCTACAGCTGTCTGCATCACCTTCACAGATAAAGGGTGCTCCATAAGGCCTATGCAGTTTGAATCAATCACAGGAATTCCAGTATATGATTCCCTTTAAGTTCTTTTGCTTATTTTAACTGCCACCTAAACCAAAGAAATACCTGGTACCTCCACCTTGATTCCTGAGAAGCATAATATTTCCATCACTCATTCCATCCTGCAAAGTAACAGAAGAGATCTGCAATTCCTGACCACGGCCTACAGAGTAATATTGCTTTACAAACTAACCTATCTTTTCCAAAACAACAAAAAAAAATCTCAGCTACTCGATGATGTATTTGGATCTTACCATCAGGTCCAAGGCAGTGCCTAGCAACAAAGTGCTAATAATCACTACTAGTATTTTATAATAATTTCAGTAGAGTGAGCAAGAATCAAATGGATCTGGTGCTTCAGCATAGTGTCAAAACACTGTGGCACAGTAGTCAGGGACTTGGTTATATTTAAGTTATTTAAGTCCCATGCCATACATGATTTCTGTACTAAATCTCTAGATTATCTTAAGTACTTGAATAACATTACATTCACTTCAAATGATCAGAAACACCCAAACCACCTCATCTGGCAGCCCTGCTCTTCCAAATTATTCTGCAAACATTCTTTCCCTGATCAGCATCATCTTCTTTTAAATGAACTCATTGTGATGCAGGATATATTGCCTACATTGTTAGTAACATATAGTATTGGGAAAATAATTGCTGTTTAAATGGCATTCTAGTGCTGCAATTGAAATAAATGATATGAATAAAATGTCAATTAAATGTTCGTAATAAGAGACTTTATGTAATTTGCTTCCCAACGGATCAGAAATCAACAGTCACAGTGGTAACACAAAATAAGTTTGGAAAAAGAAAATGACCATAAAATCTAAGTAATCTGAAACACTTCACACAGGGAAAACCACAATGTGATTAGGAGAAGCACAGAATGGAGGAAAAGAGTCTCTATAATGCAGGCACAAAGTTCAGACCCTACAAGATGGGAGATGGGCCACAGGAATCCATGCTAAGTGAAGCCCTGTGGACTCTCTCATCATTCTACCTTCTCTCTTTTTTTTTTTTTTTTTTTTTTTTTTTTTTTTTTTTTTAACCTTGTAATTACTTTGTCTTAGTGAGTCCCAAAGGGGTCCAAGGAAACTTTATTACTCTCTGTAATTCAAGCTGTTTTGTTTTCTAAATTATCAGTATTACTTTTAAGCTCCATCCTGTGATTCTCCTCTATTTAACCTTGCTGCCAAATTAAGACATAAATCTGCCCCCAAAAGAAACCAGGTGGAAAGAAGGAAGTTTAGTTACAAAATGAAAAAAAAAAAAAAAAAGTGATTGAATTCAAGACATACTCTCAAGAGCAAAATACAGTGAGAGGGAATGTGAGGACAGTCTTCAAATATGTGAAGGTTGCAGCACAAAGGAGAAGAGAAATGTGTTCTCTGATCCATGGTGGACAGTAAAAGAAGTATTGCACTAAAAATTCACCCATGTAGAGCCTACCTAGATATGAAGAAAAACATTCCACAGGAATAACTTAGTAACAGAACAGATTAGTGAAATGATTTAAGACAGATGTCTGTATGTGGCTACATTGACCTTGTCCTCTAAACAGTGATTTCCTTTACCATTTAAAATAAAATTCGAGTTCAGTCTACTTGCAGTGGTGACATGATCCACAGGACTGCACTAAACTCTGGGCTGAAAACAAAACTTACACAACCCTAGCGAAATACAGAGGTGGTAAGTTCATCTCTGAGATGATTCAGACTGAGTTTTCTTATACCTGTCCTAAGCCTAAAGAACAAACTCTTCAGCTAAGGGCATCATAAGCACCGCTGCCCACTTCTGCATACAGCACCTTTTTGATATATCTCACAGAATCAAAGGACATGAGTGTCAGCTGAGATAGAGTTAATTTTCTTCACAGTGGCTGGTATGTTGCTGTGCTTTGAATTTAGGTAAAAAGATAATATTGATAATACACTGATGTTTTAGTTGTTGCAGCAGTGCTTACATAGAGCCAAGGACATTTCAGCCTCTGACACTGCTGTGCCAGTGAGGAGGCTGGGGGTGCACCAGGAGCTGGGAGGGGACACAGCCAGGACAGCTGGCCCAGGCTGGCCAAAGGGCTGTTTCACACTGTGTGGTGCTATGGCAAACAACAAAAAGCAGGGGAAGTTCTCTGGAGGTTGGGGGGGAGGTGGATGCTGCTCAGGACTGGCTGGGCAGTCAGCCACATCACTTGTTTTGTATTTATGTTATTGTTATTTTTCCTACCTTTTCTGTCCTATTAAACTGTCTTTATCTCAAGCCACGAGTTTTACCAGGTGAGCTGCCCAGCCCACCTACTCTCTCTCTTTTTTCAAAGGCAACTCCATTCTGATGCTTAGTTTTCCTTGGCAAAGGTTAGGATTAAACTCAGAGCTTCTATCAGGGCTGCACTTAGCAGTGCTCTCCAGTTTAATTCCAGGATCACTTGACCATGCAGACAAAGGCCTTGCCAAATAAAAGCAGATGAAAGCTTGAACAAAAGTGAACAACGTGCTCTGTACTGATCACTAGTGACAGAGAGAAAGACAAGGGGAGATAAACCAAAAACCAGCTCTCTCACATTGCTGAAGCATCCTGAAAGTAGAACTTCACAAAAGAGACAGGTTACATGGACAGAAGCTGTTGTTTACAGATTGCTTTACAAATTTCAAATGGCAATGGGTAAATGAGCTATCAGTTCCTGTGACACTGCTAAGTTAAACCAAATGCCGCTGCTTAGAACACTGCAGACAGTGTCTCCTACATTTTGCTCTTGATCTTTCTTTCTCCTAACATGGCTGCCCTAAAGAAAAGCTTTCAACCATCAGTAAAAAAAGAACAACAACATGCAGAAAAAAAATAAGAAAACAAAACAGTAAGTCGTCCATTAACTAAAGCCACATTCTCATGATTGGATGTTGGATTCATCACCCAGAAATCAGTTGTTATTATTAGTGTATAACCTAAGTATCATCTATTACTTTAGAGCTGAACAAGTTTGCTGCATTAATTGGAAAAAAAAAATACAGTGTGAAACGTCATTATTTACTTGTTATGCTCAATTTGCTTATGAGTCGCTCAAGTATAATTTGTTCCTGTTATAAACTTATGTACTATTTAAATCATTCCCCTGTGGAGTCTTGAAACTGAGATCCTGATGCACTGAATACCTTCAAACCCTGTGGTTTTGTACATTGAATTCTTCTTGACTTATCTGCCTAATGACTTCAGAATATGTATGAAAAGCTCTGCAGTAACTACTTCTCCACACAAATATTTTGATTGCTATTTAAAAAAAGGGAGGGATTTGTTTTTCTGTGTTCATAATTACTGCATCACTTGACTTATTTTTCAAGCACCTACTTAACAAGGCCAAACTTAATTGAATTGCTCATTAGAAGATAGCTGAACTGCAAAATACAAGCATTTTTCTTTCATATCATACTGTTCATATCCACACTTTACATCTTGTAAACCATACCTGTTTTCACAAAATGTTTTATGCTACAACTGCATGAATACCACAAATTGCTTGTTCTTCTAAACAAAGACAAAGATTTTTCATGATTGTCACATGGTAATGCATAGGAATCAAATTTTCAAAGGAAAACCACCTATAAAGAATCAGACAGCTTCAAGGTTTCCCCAGACTACGCTTAAGTTATATACTGTTACTGAAGATGAGGTGAGAGGAGATAAAAAAAAAATAATAATAAAAAAAAAAAGGTACTTCTACATATGTCATATTTCAAAACTAAAAACCTAATTCAAATTAACAATTCAGGGTTTGGTCTCATTTATATCAACTTTGGTATTTATGTAAGATTAGAACGTAAGCCAATCCAAATAAAAACAATTATAATGATGACAGCCTATCCAGACTCGAGCCCAGAGTGTTCCCATAAATCTTCCAGCTATCCTTCACGATGCTTAGAATGTGCTAGAAGAGGAAGGAAGCACAACAGTAAGAAAGCTAAGCTATGCAGCAACCACATCCCATGGCAAACCAAAGCACCTCATTTGTTTTGTAAAGAGTAGGCAGAAGTGAGATGTGGCAGTGAGGTGTGCTTACCTGTCAACCCTAAACTCCTTCAGTATGTATGACCGAGGTCATGACAAATGGCTATTTCCTTACTTAGTTTCAGAAATAACTAAATTTATTGGAGGAATTTATCTTGTACTTAGGCATTTGCTGCATGCAAATGCTAGCAGCTAATCTATTCCCATTATATGGTGATTTAGTTATCAAGCATTTAAAAGAATGCAAGAGATTTCTGTGTAATGATTTTCCAGCTTCCTATTGCTTATGTGCATGTCTGCCATGCAAACACTAGGGAAATCTCTGATGTCCTCTGATCACGATCATCATGATTTATGAATACTTGACAAAATTCAGATGTCAAATTGATTCTGACTGAATAGCCATTCCTAAAATTCCAAGCTATGAACTTTTTTTTTTTTTTTTTTTTTTTTTAACTGTAAGTAACATGCTGCACAAGACCATGCTAAATATACTCTTCCCCAAACTTTAACATTTATACTGACAGCACTCTCTTCTAACCCAGGTTAGCTTGTTGCATACAGTGGATGTAGCACACTATTAGTTGGAGCCTCCTAGTCTTACTGCTCTGCATTTAGAGCATTTGAAAGTGCAACAGTTTGTGTGCATGTGATTCCATGTGAAGTTGGTAAGCCAGAATTATTCAAATATATCAGTTCCTGAAAACATCTGCAGAATTGTAAGAGATGTTTAGCTGTCTACAAAATGCATATTTACAGGACCACAAGCATCCCCATTTTCAAAGGAGGAACAGAACCATATAACATCAATTTAAACAAACTGATCTATAGCTTACTTCTCTCAAGGCTTTTTTGTTTTTTTGTTTTGTTTTGTTTGGTGGTGGATTATGTTATTTGTGTGGTTTTGTTTGTTTGTTTGTTTAAGAAGCAACATAATAGATGTAATAGTTTTCAGTTGGGCTTCAATATGTAGTCAAATATCTATCAAGGGGACACAAGTTAGGTAAATAGAGGAGCAGAAGTTGCATATTGTATTTTAAGTGTTTTCTCTATAACAGGTAATAAATATTGTAACAGTACATTTGAATTACACAGCTCTTGTTAACGTAAAAAATTGGATGACATGACAGAAGTTTTATTTTAGTTTTAAGGCCTTCTGTAAGTCCAAGTAAGATGACACACACCAAAGCAGACTTGTCTTCTGTTTCACAAGTACTATGTGTTTAAAGTAATATTGTAATATATAACCCCCTGTTGATACAAGCAAGGTTACTCAGATACCAGAGTAAGAGATATCAAGAATCAGTCTTGTGAGTTATGACACTAATGACTAGTTAAAGGCCTCCATAACCTATGCTAACCTAATTGTATTGTAATGACAATTAAAAAGGCAAGGTGGTAAGGAGTTTGAAGCCACAAAGTAACACATGCCGTACGCTTTGCAGAAAGGGTGACTGCTAGTTACTGTGTAGATAGGTGCTCAGTTCTTCTACTACACTTCTTTGAGTCCAGCTATATAATTGGAGTCAAGAGAATCAAACAAACAAAAGATGTGACATTGGGATTAGGTCAAACAGACTTCCAAGTTCCAGCATCCAGGACAGGCGTTTTTGTGCCTGTGAAGAGTGTTTTGGAACCACCCTCTTCACATTATCCTCTTCTGCAATGTTCTGACAGAAAAAGCCTCTGCACAACTCAACCAACTCATGGTACCACTGTTAGAAAAAATGCATCAACTTTTCAGCTTGACCCCAAGAAGCTACCCCAAACAGAGAAGTTCACTTAGAAGACCTCGTCTTTGCTACAGTAAGTTGTACTGATTTTCATGTAGATGTGAATACTTTTCCTAGAAAGCTGACAGTATCTGCAACAACTGTATTACATGATCTGTAGCTTTCTGAAATAAAGGTTTATTTGTGCACTGTCTGTACCTATAGGGATGGAATTATCTTACAAGCCAACTTGACCACATCACTATAAGATGCAAGATCTGCCTCACACCAAAATGCTAAACAGGAGCATTTATACTACACCAGCTGCTCAAACCTGAATAATCATTTTGAGTTGTTAAAACACAACCCATAAATGAAGGAATTAATCTCCCACCATCCCACCAAAATTCTTCAAAATTATGATTAAAACTAGATTCACTTCTGAACATTGCTGTTTTTTCCAGTTAAATTACTGAGATATGACTATAATGTCTTCATTAAAAAAAAAAAAAAAAAAAAAGGTTTAGACTTGTCAACCTTGTCAATAGCTGAACAGAATGTTTAAAGGATGACTAAAAAGGTAAAAAGGTTTTGTTTCAGTGCATAACTTCCTATAAAATTATTGAATATTCTTATGAATGCAACCTTAATACACTGTGCTAAAACACACTGATTTGGAAAAAAAAAAGTTTACAGCTGAAAACCTACTTCATAAGTTACAGCCTAAATCATAGGACTAGCAGTCAAGCTGAGTACTGCAGAATAATGATTGGTAAGTTTCTAGAAGATTACCTTTGAGCAAGGATGCCTCGTTTAATGGAAGAGGATGGAAACAATTAGATGGGGGAGCAAAACAAAAAAGGAATTAGAGTGATCTCAGCAGCTGATCTCATTCTGGATCAACCAATTCTTTGCTGAAATAAAAACATTATGAAACCTTACTTCTAAGATCTGAAGTACATATCTAATGACAAAAGCAAAGTAAATAATAAAAGAGAGTGAAACCTCAGAGGACATAAGAGCTTGACATTACGGTTTGTTCTTACTTTGTCAAAAGTCAATGCCTGAGATAACAAAACTCGCAATCATTATCTAAGAAAATTATCCTAATCTCCACTCTCCATATATACCTTTACTAAATTATCTATGGTTACAGAAATATATATTTTAAATTGACTTTAAATTGCAATTTGCCTCCAATTCAAATAATATTTCTAACATTATTATTCCTCTTGGCATAACTTGAGTTATGTCTGTAATACAAGTGAGGTGCCCACAGGATTCCCCATTTTCAGTATTAGATTACAACAAGTATCCTGTACTGGAACACCATACAAGCACATGGGGGGGGGGGAAAATATGTTATATATATATATATATATATAAAATATATATATACACATATATATATACATATATATATGTGTGTGTGTATATATATATATATATATATACATATACATATATATATATATATTACACTTGTCATGTTTTAATGAAACAGCAGGACAACATTTTCAGCCAGGAAGCTATTCTGATTTACACAGCCAAGAATATAACCACGTGTTTCTAGCCCTATTTCTCATAGAAATTTCAACAGAAGGAAAATAATGAAGTATGCTGAGAGAACCAAAAATTAGTTCCCCTTTAGAGGAAAAAAGTATTTTTGCAAAGGTCCCTTACAAGTGTTAGTGGCATACTTTGGAGAAAAATCATTTTTTAAGGGCTACTTACAAGGCCAGCTCAGTTCTAATGAATCTCAAGACAAGAACTCATTAAAGCAGCAGAAATCACAGTCTCTTCTGTAGAGATTCCTATGGATCTTGGTCCCGCAATTGATTAATCAAGAACAATTCTGTTAAAGGTTTGCTTGAGTAGATTCAGAGATAACAGTTACTCAGAGTCCCCTTCAACTCAGAGGCCAAAATCACATTATTAATCCTGTGATAATATATGATTGTAGGATGAAAATCATCTCTTTATTTTTTTTAAACAAACACTAACACGTCTAGTCTAGGTTTATCATTATGTCTCTGCAGTCAAGAAGGTACCTCTAGAGAAAAAAAACTCACTCCACCCTAAAGCAGAGTTTTCACAGGGGATGAACCGCATTACAAAGGTGCTTGTCCTCTCTACTGAATAAAGAATGAGCCTAGGGTATTGGCTCAATTTTTAATGAACAAGAAAAATTCTTTTATATCAGAGTTTTCAGTTTGTTAAAAAGCTGACTTCAGAGTCGCACCTGCCAATGGTGATTACCTTCCTCAATCATACTGTAAAAGACAGCAAAAAGGAACAATTTCTATGCTTAGATCATTTTGAGAAAGTTAATTTCAAATATACAAATATAGCTACTTCCTGTGACGTTTAATTTCAATAAACTCTAGCTATGATGAGACTGAATTACTGTTACTAGGATAATTACTCATTCTTACTTCAGGAGAATTAAAAATGAACAGAACTGGTCTATAACATCAGTAAAAAATGCTGCTTCTCTTAAATTCTTAAGTGAAATTCTTCGACTTCTTGAGGTTTCAAGAAAGTTGGGAGAATCATTTTTTGACAGAGACAAACAAGTAGCAGGTAAAAAGTCTGGGATGACAAAGGTATGAAAAACCTTCTCCTCTCTGGAGAACCATTTCTGTAGTTTTTGAAGAATAAGTAAAATGCAGGAATAGATGCTACTGGTACAATGCCTGAATAATAATAATTGTACCTGACACTTCCATAGACTATAGTGACTTTCATCAGAGAATTGCAAAAACACTTTGAGTGCATTTCTAGAATGGCAGAATCTTGCAAGGTATTGAGTGCTTCAAGGAATAAAAATTGAGGGTGTACAGCACAGCACAAGAGGTACTCAGCAGCTTGGAGAATCAAGTCCTTTAGCCTTATTACAACCCTACAAGCAAAATAATAGTGAAGTAAACAGACTTTCAACAGCAAGAGCACAGTAGAAATTCAGAGACAGCTAGTGAAACATTCAAAGGGACGTGTTGTAATGGCATAGACCTGACACTGACTTGCACAAACATATTTTTCCCGTATCACTACTGCCATCAAACTAAAAAAAAAATAATAATAATTAAAAAAATAATAAATAAATAAATAAATAAAAATGCTCTGTCCTGAACTCCTCATCACAATAGCTCAAGAAATCACCTATTCAGGAGTGTCCAGGGAAGCTCATCTAGTGTTATATAAAGAAATGTCTAAAGCCAGTTGAAACATTGTCTTTTTAAAAACTTGATAAGCGTAGGCTTATAAATAAGAATGATTTGTCAGTGTGAGATAGCATCTCCATGGTCAGATTCTCTAGCTATATAACTGGAGAAGTTGAAGTTCTGTTATTTTAATATATATATATATATACAAATATAAATTTATTTTCAAAGTGCTGAAAAAACAGTTCAAACTGCATAATAGTTACTTAACTCTGTATATTTACAGAATTAACAAGAAACCAAATCATTTAGTCTGTAATTACCTAAAATACTGCCTAGTGTCATACCAACATCAACACCATAAGCAGGACATGCAACAATTTATGACTTGTGAAAAAAGTGACCATATCCAACTATTCTGCATCACCACCTGCACTGCATTCGATGAAAAACAAAAGGGAAAGGTATGTGGTAGCCAAATGTAATCATTCAATCAGTGGGGAAACAAGTCACAGCAGTCCTGGAGCCACACAGGAATACGAATTTGAAACAAGATCAGGAGAACAGGCATGCAGTGGAGAGAAGATACTACACTGTGTTAACCCTGGATCTGCTCTTAACCCCACAGCTGGGCCAGCCCCATACTCCTCCCTCAGTGTTCTGGTCATTCCTGCCCCCTCCTATGTACTTTCACTGCTCAGGGACCACAGGGCCTTGTTCTCCGCTGGCTGGTGTCCTCTCTTGCTCTTTGACTGCCACCTGTCTTTCTTTTCTGTATTTAAAACATTATATAATAAAAACATATGATGAAGAGGAGTTAAATGCTTGTCTTGGCTCACCCTCATGAAATTTATTTCTGTTATGGGGCACACTGCTTTCTCTCTCCCTCCCCAGATTCTGGCAAATTCAAAATGACTTGACATTTTCCACTGTGATCCTGCATGAGCAAACGGTAGCTTCTCAAGAGGAAAACAGAAAGGAGTAAGATAGCTTTTTGGATGCAAGTACTGGCTGTGCTGTAGCACCTGTGAAACCCAGAAACAAACAAGGGGCACTCAGCTGCATGACACCACTGACCAGCACAGCAAGCACACCTACACTGCAGGGCCAGCAGCAGGAGACAAAACTGAATCTGACACAAATAACACTGAGGTGGCAATTGTGGGGACCTCTGAGCCCAAGAAGTCCATGTTGGTTCATCAAGTGTTTGGCATCATGGTTCCAGGGACCCCCAACAGCAGCACAAACACAGGTTGAACACAGGGTAAAAGACAGCTCTTTAGTCATTATTTCTGCTTTACTAGTTTTAGTCACTATTTTTCTTTCTGTCAGATCTAATTAAGAGGCAGTTTTGTCTTGATAGTGTGACAGCATTGGCATCTTCTGTGTTTGTAGGGACCAGATTGCAGCAGCATGGCTGTCCTTCCTGCCTAGAAGGGATCTGCCTCCACTCACATTCAAACTAACATCTCTGCTGAAAGAGCCGTCAACAGTTTTTCCAGCTTGCAACATGGACTCTGTGAAGCAAGCTAAAGCTATTAACTCATTTCGCACAGGCCAGAGAAGCCATCACATACAAATGACTTTTGATCTATGGCAAATTGGGCAGCATTCTGTCAAACGACCTAAAGGTTAAAGTCTCTGTATCCTATTATCTCTCCTGAAGTCAAAGCATCCCACTTGTTAGGAGCTAACTCAGTTGTATACGGACCTCACACACTGTATTTTCTGTTCAGTAGAAATAGTACAACAGTACTTATGTGGAATTTGCAAGCAGATTGTTTACTAGTTTACATGTTTCTGAGAATAGGACATTTATGGATGTTTGAAAAGAAAATGTCAGAATACTCTAGCTGAGACCCCAAAATATTTCCCTTTATCAAGGAAATAGACAAAACAGGTTTACTCTGGGGAAACAAACAAGCAAAAAAAAAAAAAAAAAATGCATGTCAGGGTGTTCTTGATCTGACCAATATGCTGTGCACCTGGAGTTCCCTCTTACCTTAAAAAAGGCTGAGAAGCACCCCAGAACCAGAGCAGCACCCCTTTACCAGTTACTCAGCTCCAGAGTTACAGCACAGTGGTTGCACTTGGACACACTCATACATACAAAGATAACTCAGCTGAATTAAATACAGCTTTACTAGGATAAAATCAGTATGCTAAACGTAGACATTCCTGTTTGATTCAGTCTGCATGTATAATCTACTTTACAATTCTCAAATATTAAAAAAAAAAATAAAAATAAGCCACTCTAACAAAGCTTCTTAAAATCCATTATTGGTTTAAAAAGTTGATGAGCAGTGAACATGGGCCAGAAATACTTCACAGTGAGAACTATGAGAAACATTCACATGGAAGTACGAAGTCATAGCAAACTTTATCTGCTCAGAGTTTTGCAACATGCTTATCTGGGGAGAATCTGCAAAAATATCCTAACTTTTTATTTCACTATAAACTCACAACTCTTGAGCCTTGGTAAGTTCTCTACAGCAGCAAAAAAAAAAAAAAAAAAAAAAAAAAAAAAAAAAAAATGGGGGAGAACATACCGAACCAGAGTGTATTTGCAGGTGTGAATTGGAATGAGAAGATACTCAGAACAACCCGTGCCTGGTTACCCAGGCTCCTGAAATATTAGCCTTCTTGATTTCACGCTTCCAGCTTAAAATCTTGGAAAGTGTTATTTGATTCTCTTCTATTCCAGTGATCATAATTCAAATTTTGATTTTATTGAAACAATCCCAAGCAAAACACCCTGTTCATTTTTCTTTCCAGTTCCTAGCTACAATCTGCATTCATTTCTACTAAGTGGTACCCATAAACTGATCATAATAAAAGCAGTATCTTGGTATAGTACAGGGAAAACACTCATTTAAGTACAGGAGGAACACCACAGAGGATGTCAGCCTGGTTTACTCATATCTAATTACATTAAAAAAAAAAAAAAAAAAAAAAAAAGTAGGGAAAAATTCATAGCATTTTATCAAAGCACTTTCATTTCTTTATAGACCTAAGAGATGAAATACATTGTAAATAGAGTTATGACCTAGGTCCCTGAGGAACAAAGTAATAAATAAAACTAGAAAACAAGACTGAAAAGGCCTCTTACAATCTAGCTTTTAAAAGAACATTAGTGTCATCATCCAGAGCTTTCCAGTCATGTGATACCATGAAATAACACACAAATTTAAGATTACAGAGAAAGTGAATAGCCAGAGCTACCTTGCTCTGTTATTTTCTTTAATGAATAACAGTATCACAGCCAGAAAAAAAAATATGACAGCAGCTGACAGTGTGGGTGGCTGTGTAGAAAAATATGAAGAAAAGAATTCTAAGTTAAAGTTTTGTCTTCTTTTCTCCCCTAATGTCCCATGAAACACATCCATATACTGTATTTAATTAAAAGCTGGTGATCAAAGTTAGTCAACATTGTATCTCCCTACTAAATAACAAGGATATTTGTTAGTAAGGGTTCCCCAAAGAGATCAAAAACCTGTCCTTGTGCCTTTGTTTTATTGTCAGTCTGCAAAAGTTCTGATCATTTTTTAATCAAAACCAATTAGGGTAATACAGCTCGTTGCTTGCTGAGTGCATCTGTAGGTGCATTTACTAACACAATGAAAAATGAATAAAAACATAGAGTGAGTTCAACAGTGAAACAAGGTACGTCCAGTATGCTGCAGGCTGTCCCCGAGGTCTCCTGACCTCCACCAGCACGGATACGTAGCATGAATTTACTGGTTGCTGCAGTGCACTGTGTGGCATTCCCCAGTTGTTGTACTGCTGCAACAAGCCATCATGCAATGTAACCTCTGCGCAGGTATCAGAATCCCATCCCCACTGGAATACTTACCTCGTAACACTACACTGACCCCAGAATATTACTGCATATTTCTCCATGGGTCCTGCTTTTCCTTACAGATTCAAGGGAATAATAAAGGACAAGAAATGGGCTTAAGTCTTCAGTGTTGACAGTGGTTCACAGTGGAAGCCCCCTTTCAATTTGTATTACTTCTTCACTGGAATTTACTTGTCAACCCTGTCTCTAGATCTTCATGCCTCCATCTAGTGTAGCTTCTCCCATAACCCAGGATGGTGCAATGCCAATAATTAGTATTTCTAACCTTAACAATAACACATGGAGAGGTGTTTTTGCTCATACCTTCATTTTTCCCCCTCTAAAAAACATTTAATGTACATATGAAAACAAAAAACAAAATGAACTATCATCAAGGAAATGCATGTAGTCTCATCTTGCTTTCTCAGCAAGATGTGTTGTGGCACAGTTAAAATTTACTCATCAGATAATCACATGCAGTTGTGCCCTACAAGTCACCTGCCTCACTTCTTGACATGCCAGGACCAAGGTATGATGAAGAATACATGTAAGTTTTATGAGGACAAACAAAGGTACTCCCAGTACAGGGCATGTGCATGCCTGTAAATGCATAAATGCATACACACAATAGCAGCATTTGAAGTTGATGTCTTATGAATCACAGTCAGGAAAGTTGAGGCGCAGCAAGAATTATTTCATGTTTAAGGTAATGGATACATTATTTTTTAATCTAGCTGACTTTTGAACAATTCATGAAACGCTTATCAAAATTTGATATGCACTTCATGAATCTTGGAATTTAATAATTTTGTGTAATTTAATACGTTTTACCTTTTTTTTTTTTTTTTTTGTAATGGTGGGCAATAAATACTGACTCTTTTGGAATAATCTAGTGCCGGGTCCATGGAATACAAGTATCTTACAGCTGGTTTCAAGATTAAGGAACATTAAGGTCTGCAGGTGACAAGAGTGGAAAATGCAGACAGAGCAGGCATTCAAAAGGGGAAACCTTTGTCTTAAAGGATCATACTACATGCAAACAATCACTTTCCATTATCATCATCAGTGCTTACAGTGCAAACTTAGCTAGTTATGGACAGACCTTCCACTTGCTAACAACAACACAAAATGGCCACAAATAGTTGCCATCAAGGTTCTTGCCTATCAGCTGTCATAGAGGAGCAAGTTTCACTTCTCAACAAGGGAACCTGACCTGTCCTGCCCTTTCCACCCTTACATTCTACACCGAGCACAGCCTGTACTACAGTGTGGGTGCTTCCAATCCACTTTCAGACTGTGCTATCCAGGTTGCAGCTTGACCTGTGTGAAAACAGTAACTTGAATATTTTCTGATTATTTTTGCTTGGGTTGGATTCTTAGAACTTCTGCACAGTATAAAATGTATTTCAAAATGAAAGAACGCATTTGCACCCAGTGTCTTGTTTCTGACAGCATGCAACACCTTGGTTGCACTCACACACAAATAATGTCTGAGATAACTACAGCAATTCCTTACTTAGAAAAGTAGTATTAGGAAAAATAAAATAAAACAACAACAAAAAAAACACCTTCAGAACACTTACCCACCAATTCAGCTTAGCAGTTACATTTTCACCATATAATTTCACCATCAAATGGACAGCCAGTGGCCCACAACACTACACATAAGACTTCCAGAACACTTATTTAGAAACTATGAAATATCATTATGTGCAACATCATACTTCTTGTGCTAAACATTGTTTTTTAAAAAGTGTACGAGCTACAATACTCAAGGACAAAGCAAGAATCTGACAGAACTACACAGGTGGATCTAATATTTTGAACACTCCATTCTATTTTGAACTTTGCTTTTCTTCTTCAAATTAAGTTGTCTGTTTATAAACAAGATCTAAATCCCTCCCGGGGTTAATCAAATAACCACAATATACAAACTCCAAAAGAGAAAGCACCTTCAAAGCTGATATTTGCTCAAAACCTGGAGCAGTTGCTATGGAAATCATATTCTTTTGATCCATAAATATCATCAAAATAGCATGAGTATTTGAACCAGGTCCAGCTAGTTTGAAATAGGAAAATAAGAGGGAAATGAAAATGATAGAAAGAAAAAAATGTGATAAAATCTCTCCAAAAGTTAAATCTACCTCCTCTTTTCAAACTTTCTTCATAATGAAGTCTTCATAAAAATGTTTCTACCAAAACATTATTGTCATCATTGTTCCATCAAAATTTAAAGTGCTGAAGAGGCAGAAGATTCAAATGATGAGACAAAATTAAGGGTAAGATTGTTAAATATTGCAGAAACTATAACAACAATGTGAATGTTGTGCAATTAGTACCTGTACATAGTCAAGAAAATATTACTGTACTTGAACATGTCTGTGTTATGGCTTGGGGGGGGCAGGCTAGCACATCTAAAATATTATTTCAGAATTACTGAAAGAAACAACTCAGAGTGCAAACTTAATATGGTCAGTAAGAACTGGACTTATTGTCTATGTCCATCAGAGGATGAGATGCAGAATCCACAAAATAGTTGGAAGATGACCAAAGCTACAGTTTATTTAAAATAAATAGATATTTTTCCCGTTAAAGATGACAATTTTTCTAGAACTCTGAGAACATTTGTCCATGTTCAACAATTGCGTGGACACATGACTTGGTACAACAGAATAAATAGATGTACAAATTTGGGTCACAATCCTGATATGCAATATATATGGTAGCATATGTATGGAATCAGATTTGTTTTCAAATGTTTGCAGGTATATTTTTATACTTATCCTGGTTTATTTTCACCTTTTTCAGAACTGCCAAAGTGTATGTACAAGTATACAAGGGCATTAATTATGTTCTTTTTGTTTGTTTGTTTGTTTTGACTGCAAGGCAATATGTGCAAATATGCTGTAAATAAAATCTGCTTAGTGTATTAGTGACGGTTCCCTGATGGCTTTTTGCATTTTGACATTTCTTTTCAAAAAGAAATATGGAAATAAAATATTTTCAAAGGCATGTGCCTCTCAGACTTCCTCGAGGCATGTGTTATCTTACTGCTACATATTCCTTGGCATGTACTTTTTTAATAAAAAGTTTCTGAACAAACACTGTATCTTTTGTTCAGCAGAGGAAAAAAAAAACAAATTATTCCCATTCCGTTTGTGTTTTGTGACTCTTGTGTAGAAAATTAGAATTCTGCTTGCTTTCTAAAGAAAGGTAGGCCCAAAAGCAGGTCTTTAAGCAAGCTGATTTTTTGTGGTAAGGAACATTATAGGGGGGTGTAAACTAGTCAGAAAATGGTTGTAGATGGTAAGGAAATGCAATTTTTAGAACTCATACAATATTCTCAAAAATGATGTCTAAGAAGAAACATAGCTGGAGAAAAGAAACTATAAGTTAAAGGTGGTTTTAGTCTGCAGCTCTCAAATGCTTACAGCTTTCCCAGCATTCACCATCACAATATATGGCAGGCTTGAAGCAAAGTGTTTAAGAGAAACCACATAATCGGCCTCCACAAACTCTCCCTCCTCCAAAACCTGGCAACCCTTGTATGTTTTCACCCTTCCAGCCCTGACCACCTCTTTCGCTAAAGGCCACACTAGCAACAGGAGAAAAACTTCTGACTTCTCTCGACAGAAGTTGAAATACCAAGAAATTCTGGTCCTTGGGAAATACTGAACGGAAACTAACCTAATTTTCTTTCTGGGAGAGGAACTGAAAGTTCTATTCATTCTAACAGCCTGCAGACAACTGCAACTTACCCAAGCTAACAAAGAGATCCATCCCTGAATTTCTTTTTGAATGCTTACCCATACGACCTATCACCACCTTCCTCTCTGCACCTTTCAGGCATGGGTCACTGCTGTATCTTCCCTCCCACTTGCTTTACATATAATCTTGATAATATTTCTCCCTAGTAGCTTTGAACTTCACTCTTCCCTTCCTACCCGTCTCTCAAATCACTTGTTCAAGACTGCACCATTAATGAGTGAACCCTGATTCCCTGTGGTTTTCCTTGGAATCAGTTGTCATTCAGTCCAAACTGTCCTGACAAAAACATCTTTTAGCAATTTAATCTTCGATTTAATCTTTTAAAAATGAATTACATATTTGAATTAAATCTCTATTGTCTTTGCTCATTTATCTTCTGAAACTGTGCTACAATCTTGTTTACTGCTTCCTGTACAAAAAACGATATTTGAGCTTTATTGTGTATAGAAGCATTGTTTTTAAAAGATCTTTTGAGACAGATACAGATCATATCTAAAGCGTTCCTGGGACATTAGTTACAGCCTTGCTTCATTCCTGCTTCACTATGCACTTATCCACTCAGTATTTTACTTCAAGAACCTAGATGTTAAACTCTCTAGGGAAAGCTGCTGCTTCCCTCTGCTTCACAAAGTTTCAAACCTCCCTTTACATGATACACAGGTAAGAAACAACTGCATCCATCTTTGCAAAGTGGATACACTCTGAAAAACTACACGGGAAAAGGTGTTTGACTGTTAAATGCTCACCTTCATATTTCACGATGTAAAATCCAGGGAACAGTTTGCTGCCATCAAGGTAAGCAGGAATAGAGCTGCATCCCCAGGAAGCAGTGCTGGGGGTGCCAAACACAGCGAGCTGCCTGGCTCCCTACATGGGATCACAACAGGATCTCTATCACTGTCAGGGACCTCAGTCCATGGCCCAGCCCAGACTCCTGGCCAAACCACGAGAGGTAGGGTCCGCCCATGGTCAAAATGCATGCCTTGATAACAGAGCCTCCACCACAGCATCTTCAACAGAAACAGAAGCATACAAACTTCTGCATGGTTCTGAGGTTTTCTTGTATTTATGGATTTATTTATGAAGATGGAGATTATTTGAGTATTCTTCTTTAATTTCCACCCCCAGCAACCCTGATGGTTATCCCATTGTTGAATTTCCTTTCTGTAACTGTAATACTGATAATGAAATAAGATTTTTTCCTTTGAATAGTTCTAATATCTCAACTAGGATTATGAGAATAAATTACATCACAAAACATTTAAACAAGCATACCAAAGCAATGAATCCATACACCACATGATCTGGCATCCCCCCTCTCCAAAACTGTATTCAGATTATGGGCCTAGAAAATATGGACTGTGTTAACGGCATTCGTCCTGAGAAAACACTCAAGGTACCTGCCTTTTAATCTTATGGAAGGGGACATCCTCATGATTTGATACTAAATGTAGACACCTACAATTTAATTAATTTTTAAGTCTGACAAAAGATCTTTATAATAGCAAATTCTGTTCTGCCATAAATTGTTCAGCTGGACAGTATCAGTTTGAAGCAGCATTTTGAAACAGACCTTTCAGTCCTATCATTCAGTACTTTGGCCACATGGCCACAGTACTTTGGTCTCCCCAAAACAATATCTTTATGATGCTATAGCTCTAAACAGAAATTATGGCCCCCATATTACTAAGGCACTGCTTGTTACAGGTTACCAACCCTTTGAGCTGGTTACAGTCAGATTCTAACCTACCATTTATCCAGTCTGTACTTCCCAAGTTTCAATATGAGAACACTGTAGAAAATGTCAAAGCATTCCCAAGGTCAAGCCATCTTGCATCTTCACTGATCTCCCATCATCCACGTTGCCAGGCACTTTGAAGTAAATGGCAGTTCGAGTTGGCTAAACATGGCTTTCCTTTGGTAAATCAACACTGATTACTTCTGATAGCATACTTGTTCTTTACGTGCTTGCAACTGGGACTGGAAGTTTAGCATGATCTTTCCAGGGACTGACATAAGTATGATCAAATTACAGCTCCCCGGGTCATGCTTTTAATGTTTAAGATGGGTCTGTTAGCTTTTCTCCAGTTGTCAGGGACCTACTTGAGTAACTGATTTTTCAGCCTTGCAATCACATTGGCAATCTTTCACCATCAAGTGAACCTCATGCAGCCCATGGATTTGAACAAAAGGAGTAGGAAAGTATATTACCTTCAGAAGTGAACCTACCTTATTATACCTTGCTCTAGGACATGTTTAGAAGAATATTCTCAAAAAGTACCAAGATGTGAAGCTGATTTAACACTGTAGTTTGCTACTCTAAGCATAAGCACAAGGAGAATCTTATTTTATTTCAAAGCTAGAAAATTTCTTACAAATTTCTTATATTTGGGTGTATTCTTATATTTGGGCGTTAAATACTTATATGTGCACCCAAATTTCTTGTGCTTACTTTACCTTACTTTAATATGCCTACTTGTTGACATTGCTTTACATTATGCAAATCTTAGAAAGACCCTAACAAATCTTAAATAGCTCACTTGCAAGATCTCCAAGTTTTATAGTGGGAAAAATATCAATCACACCAACTACTGATATCTATATATTTTTTAATACGTGCATGGAACAGTTAAGTTTGTTTACTTCACTGAGGTTCCAGGAGGACTCTTGTTAAGATAAGCAGTTTAAACTTGTTTGGTAAATCTGTTCTGATTGTCTGAGCTTTGCTAAATGATTTATCATATTGGCAATAAACATTTGCAGCACAAGCTATAATGGTTTCAGGGGAGTTTATAGTGGGATATGCTGAGAATACATATGAGAAACACCACCAACAGACAAAAAAAAATCCATTATCTTAAGTTGCTAAGCCAACCAGAAGCATTTTTTTCCTGTGTCGACATCATTCTTTTTTTTTTTTTTTCTAGAAAATAAGCAAGTGCATCACAAATATTTTCTTTAACCAACAAAAATATCTAAAAGCAAGCAAATGCAATTATTTAGATGCAGGTCTCTCCACATCACATCTGTTATTCCTCAGTATGGATACAAGCTTCAAATTTGGGATGATATTTCATGCTGTACGTGATGGAAAACAGTGAGTCACAGATGGAGCTTCCCTGCATGAACTCTCTATTCCCCTTTGATTTTTGGTCAGCATTTTCAGCATAAAGGGGAATGGATGAACTTTGTGGGCTCTGAAGTTCTGCAGACTGTGCACCTTTGTCTGTGAACAAGAGAGGCAGAGGGGAATGTGCTAGGGACTACAAGGATCCATAAAACTACTTCATCATATATAGTGCCAGAGAAAAATAATTCATATTTCATCATTCCTCTGAGCATTCCAAAAGGAATGTGAAATGGTGGTCCTATATTCAATGTGTCATTCTTATCTAAAGTTCTTTTATGCTATGTTTGCATAGACTGTTTTTTGTTTTATTTGGTTTATATGAACATAAATTACTTCAAAAGGAAGTAAAACAGTTTGTTCCCCAGTAGCGGGCTGTGTAAGGTGCTACTGAAACCAAAAGGAAATTACCAGTGCTTTGATAAAATATTGCAAACAGATTTCTTGTTCTACATCTCAGATCAGACATTGGATTAATTCCTGGAAGAAGTGGTGTCAGAATGTTTTTCGTCTTCTTTTCTTCCCTCTTGCCTTCTTTCCACCCTTCCAGCCAGGGGAAATCCCCTGCAATAACAAGTTGTCCAGAAAGGTATAGTAACCTTCTGCTCCAGTGACCCTAAATATTTATTTTAAGGAAAAATTAGATCTTTTAGATCACAGGGTCACACCAGAAACTAATTCCATCTCTATCCAGACATCAAAAATTTATCCTCCCATAAAACACGAAGTCAATGTTCAACGACGGCTAATTGATGCATCTTAAGCACTAACAATCTGCAAGCAATCCATAGATCAGAAGCAAAAACCAGAATCAATACAAAAGTTCAGTTAAAATAATAAGTACATTTGAAAATATTATACTTTCAGAGAAGATTTATTAATAGGAAAAGGGGGGAAAAATCATCATACAGATTATCCACTACAAATTATTTGAATTATGAATTTGCTTAACTGTGCAACTTCTCAGAAGCACAACAGCTGGGATTCAAGCCTCAACCACTTGCAGTTTTTTAATACACATGGACACCCATTTCTCTTGAATGTATCATCATTATTTTTATTATTCTTTTTATTAAGATACACAAGCTACTGGCCTTGCTCACTTTTTAAGATAATGACAATACTCTTGCATACCTAAAAGGTACAGAAGTACTGCCATGCTGTCTACGCATGTGAAATCCACACCATCAGCATGAAGAATAACTGCCCGATTACCATCCAGAAGGATATGGAGAGAAAAGGGCAGAGGGGAAAGATGAAGTCTCAATCCTTTTAAATTAAGTTCACAGTCTGATACAATCCCACACCTCCTGCAGATGATTTGTATTCTAGGTCCTATCGAATTAAAACAGTTCTCTTCACATCAGGTGAAGAGATTTGATTCTAATAAAACAGCATCATGGAGAAAAGGCCAATGACATATTTTAAGAAATCAAACCCTATTATTTCGGTAAGCAGCATTAAAAACAGCCTTTGATCTTACAGACCTGGTTTAATTTTAATTATTGCCAGCGTTGGCAAACATCAAAAATGGTATGCAAGCAAGCATGTGGGAGTGCTCAGAGCCAAACCTCATCTCTTCTTATAAATGTACCAGTAGCCATAAATTGTACAAAGTATACTTGCATTGGCATGCTGTGGGTTTGTGGGAAGGAGAATTGGTAATAGGACCTAATTGTGTATGTTATTTACTCATCTAGTGAAGACTCTGCTCTTTTGCTTAATTTTGGAAAAAGAGCCATTGGGGGCTTACACAACCACTTGCCCTTTGCATATGGAGATGGTATACTGCAGATATATTACAAGAAATAAACCCAG
The DNA here is from genome assembly GCF_009819795.1 of Aythya fuligula. Lineage (NCBI taxonomy): Eukaryota > Metazoa > Chordata > Aves > Anseriformes > Anatidae > Aythya > Aythya fuligula. The sequence goes on along the minus strand of NC_045566.1, from coordinate 27,407,615 downwards.
AAGGGAGAAACTTTTTATTTTGCTGTCTTTACAGACAAATTTTGTATTCCCTACTAGTTGTATTTTGAAGTGCAGATGTCTAAGCAATAAAATCATAGAATATCCTGAGTTGGAAGGGACCCACAAGGATTGAGCCCAACTCCTGGTACCACACAGGTCAACCCAAAAATTCAGACCATGTGATTAAGTGCACAGTCCAAGTGCTTCTTAAACTTTGACAGGCTTGGTGCAGTGACTACTTCACTGGGGAGACCATTCCAGTATGGAACAACCCTCACAGTGAAGAGCCTCTTCCTGATGTCTAGCCCAAACTTCTCCTGCTGCAGCTTGACACCATTCCCGCAGGTCCTATCACTGGTCACTAAAGAGAACAGATCGGCAGATAATGTAAACTGGTTTAAGTGAAAGGGGATGTTAGGGAAGATACCATCATGAAGGGTACCTTTCTGACTTCCGGGATCAGTCAAGAGGCTGAGCCTCTCTTCCCCCTGCACTGGGATGTCGTCGGGTAGGATTTCAATACTTGGTTGTACCAAGTGTCTCTATGCACCACTCTTTTCTAGAGTCTCTCAAATATGATCTTTGGCACAACTGACAAAAATACCACTTACTAACATAAATTTAGAAAGTTTACTAAGACTTCATGTATATGATATAATCAAGTTCCTGAATTTCTGGACATCATTTTTCTGTAACTCATCTACTAGAAAACGTTTACCTATCCTAACAGACACTACAGATCAAATATTCATTCCAAGTTGAATAATCTAGGTAGCAAATCTGCATTTTTTCATAAATAAAACATGAATTATTCCTCAAGTGACAAGGGACTTAGTCTCACAGTTTTGCTTGAAACCACGTGATCTAGTGTCCAAAATTAAAAATAATAATAATAATTAAAAAAGCTTTTTGAGTCCTAATTTAGTCTAAATCTTTTTTCTTTCTTAGAAATATCTGAATTGTAGAAGATAAAATTCTGAACAGTGTAATTTTTCCCCCAAATAGGTACAGACTTGACATAAAAACAGTTTTGTTACAGCTTTCTACAAACACATCATAGAACTCAGAACTCCTATAAGTAATCCTAGCTGGATTAAAGACAAAATTATGTAGGTTCTTACTTCATTGTGATTTAGAACTCTAGCACCCATCCTGCTTTAAGAATCAAGACCTAGTCTTCCAGCTTTATGGACAGAATGGCAGCTGTATGAGTCATTATGTGCCCTATATATCTCTGATCCAGAAAGTCTTGTGAAACTGGTCTGTTAACAATACAGCCAACTGGGTTTTCAGACCCAAGCCCAGAGAAAGTCTTCTGGCAATATGCCATTAAAAATTTAAAATATGGAATTAGCGCAGAAGCGCAAGCTACAGTCTCTAAGTGTCAGCTTTTAGGTAAAAAGCAACAGAGTCCACATTCGAAAGTGGTGAAAATGCAGTGTCTCTTTTTTTTTTTTTTTTTTTAATTAGAGGATGATGAATTTTCTAGTACTTTTGAACTGTTGCATTCTAGTGGAGGAAACAATTGTTTTGCTTCTTTTACTTGTTTTTTACATGTCTAGTTGGTCTTTTTACATCAGCTTTTGAATGCTAGAGATCATCAAATGGACTACTTTGTTTCCAAAAGCTTTCAAATGTACTTACTTTTGGAAGTCTGAGTGGACCATCTGAAAAAATCTGAGTGATAAAATGAAATCTGACACAATCCCTTACTACTTTTGAAACTACTACCACTCCAAGTACTCCAATTCTAATGTTTGGCCTGAAAAATGGTTATTTCAAATGTCCCTTTCAGTAAATTACAGCCAGGATGAACAAACAGTTAAGTAATATTATAAAAAATAAAAATTCCTAAGGCTGTTAACATTCAGTCAGAGAGAATCCAACATGGGAATGTTTAGTTATCCTAGTTGGAAATTTAATTAGCTGAATCAAAACAAAATAATCATTGCCACTCACACAAACTGTAGATACATAAGCCAGTTTTGTTTCAAATTTGCCAAGATGTTTCAACATTTTCCCCTCACCCCCAAACACTTTTATTATTATTGTTGTTGTTGTTAGAGTGAAGACTCAGATGCTTCAGACTGGGTATAAGAAAATTGGTCAGCCTAAAAGCTATAACAACATTTTTTTTTTTTTTTTTTTTTTTTACTTTTCGCGAATGGCAAATGCATTTTAATCATGCTCAGGAATGTAACCAATATATCCACCATCTTCACGGGTTCCTCTCAGATGCTTTTTCATATCTTTGCCCCAAGCGCATCTCACTTTACTGAGATGACTAAGCAGGAGGTTACTTTAGGCTTGTAGGCTTGACTCACAAAGAACAGAGAAAGAAGCAACATCCCAGCTGAAGTCAAAGCACAGGCAGAATGAACTGCTTCCTGCAGCTGGTGCCTTCAGGAAACAAAACGTAAAAGATATGTATATATGCTGCCCTATATTTTCTAACATCACTCATCCATCACTCAGTATTAAAAATCCTGTGACGCTGATGTGCTTTTGTTAAGTTCCATTTCAAATAGAACTGATTTTAAATAGTCCTCGCTTCTGAGGTCTTAAGAGCTGAATCCCTTTAAATATCTGAATGCTTTTTAGAGACATGAATATGGCTTATGGTAGTATAACTTCAGAAGTTTATTTTGGAAATAATGACTACTCTATTAATAAAATAGAACAAAGATGAAAGTTAAGTTTTGCCTGTTCTCTTGGAATAAGTTTTAGAGGTTGGTCCTGCTAACACTTCTGCCTTTATCCACACAGATGGAATGAAGTTTTGCAAGCTATACCAGACTTGTGTCCGATGTTGAAAATGTGTTGCACTGCACTTTTCAGGGTTACTGAGTGGTATTTGCCACCTTAAAACTGAAGTTAAACAAAATTTTAACTTGCATAGAATTTCTAACACCTCTACATATCGCCATTGTTGAATTGATTTAAATGTTTAATATTTTTACTCAAAGTTATGCAGTGTTAGTTTCTAGTAGTACATTAAAAAATAATAATAATAAAAAATGACCAAGATACAGATTGAGAATGAGCAGAAATCCTTCCCTAGGTGTATTTAATTGATCGACTAGTTTCTTTCCAAATCATAATCCAAGTTCTGCAGATCTGACTGGAGAATTCACCTAAAGCACAGGCCTGGAATATGCGGTGCTCTAGAATAAATTTATGGGTTCATTTTCATTAATTTAGAGATTTTTTTTTTCTGCACCAATGTTTAACTGCAGGAAAAAAACTGTGATGTATATAGATCATGGTAATTTTGTTTTAATTAGACTTTCTGCAGATTCTGTCTGTATCCACATTGATTCATTTTCAATATTTGTATCTTATTTTTCCCCAAAACTTAAATACATTCTAAACTGCATAAGTAACTACTTAATTCTTTTCGTTAGCTCATTCGTAATGAAAAAATATTGCTCCATTCCACGCAATTAAATTAGGATCAGTAACCTCCTGGGTTAATAACTGGGAGAGGACAGAAAAAATAGCTTCTGGTTAAAATAAATGCTTGTAATTGTTTCCACTTCCAATCATGATCTGGAAGCATACATAGTAGACTGGCTATAGATAATTTTTCCATTCAAATGCTTTTAATCATCTGAAGGCCAAATCTTTACCAACTGCTAATTTAAATAAGATAAAACAAAAAATAGAGGACATTCTGAACAGATAAATAAAAACAGAAACACTGCAACCAAGTTAGAAAAACTTTTTGTATTTAGGGACAAATGGGGAAATGAAAACATAACCACAGAAAGGTCTTCCCAAAAGCACATTATCAGAACCTACGCAGGCAACCAGTAGCCATGCAGCTGTCTTATGCAAGACCACTGCAGCCCCATCACAGGGATTTAGGGTCTCTCAGAGCCCTAGAAAGGCCAGAAAGATGCAAGAGCTTCCAGCGAGCCACTGACCTGCTTCCAAACAGAAGAAAATTAATTGTGTATATGAAAAATGAAGATGTTGTACTACCACACAACAAGGAAAAGAGCACTCACAAATGACGGAACACTAATTCACTGTGAACAGGCAAGATATTACTGTGAGCGTAGGAAGCAAGTTTTTCTGTCCCTGAAGCAGTAGTTATAGCCAGAGTTATGAAAATGAGGGAAAAGAGTAAAAGCATAGCTAGCAGCAACTGGAAGAAACAAGGAAGTTGCCTACAAGTAATGCTTCTTCTTCAGAAGGACAAATCCTTCTAGCCTCTCTTAATCCAAAGTTTCCTGATGCACACCTAAAGCCTCAAATTGCTTTAAGTAATTGTGCAATAAAAAAAAAACTTAAGCCACTTGTAATTGCAAATATTTTTTACAAAATCCAAGTTGCACAGTTGCATTTAATATGCATCTACTGAAATAAGCTAAATTACTAAGTTTTGCATAACATCAAAAGTTGCCATTACTGAAGAGTCTAATAATGTCTTAGGATCCTTCCTCAGCTATTACATGATCATTATTAACACCAAGTTTTCAATTTCTTTAAAAGATGTGTTTTATGAAATAATGTCATAATTAAAAAAATTAAAACTAGTAAATGCCTATATCCAGAAATCCCGACATGTAATGAATTATAACATTAAATTGGTTGTTATAATTCCTGTTTAAATTAATGCTTACACTTACTACTCAGCTCTCAGGCATTTATACACTAATCCTTCATAGCAGTTTCATCAGCTATTTCCAAGCTCAGAGATGATTATGAACAGTTCATTCTGAGCATACAGAAGGACTCTTAAAAAAAAAAACAAAAACAAAAACAAACAAACAAACAACACTATTATTATTTTTCCAATTAGTTGGGTTTTTTGTTTGGTTGGTTGGTTTTTTACAATTAGATGTTTTTCTTGTTAATACTATCTTAATAATAACTCATATTTGCTTCTGTCTGTGTGATACTGCTATCTTAAACCTCTTTCAGTTTCTATGCATATATGCAGACACACACAAAGTACAGCAAAGCTCTCACAGATCCTAGCCACCTAAAAAGCATCAGGCCTGCCACTGGCAGCCAACGACCTCTGATCCTACTAACAAACATGCCACCTATTGTCCAAGCCCAAAGTAAGTGTTAAGCAGCCACCTGCACCAGAGTTACTTCAAAAAGAAGTGCTCTAGCACTTCAGAGTAGACTCAGATGGTCTAGACAAATGAAGAACAAACTATGAACTACCTGTCTGTAAAATATACTGAATTCATAAGTGTGGTGTGAATGCCTCCAGCCTGAGTTACTGCCAAATCTAGGGCAGTAATGTGGATGTGAAGATCATGAGTCATTCTTATTAGCACTCCTAGAGAGGTCCTAAGGAAAAAGCTTCCAAGAAAAGCAAGTTATAGGTGAAATTCACTGGGCCTTGTTAAATAAATACTTTTACTTTGAAATCACATTACATTTCCTTGCCCAAATGAAAAACTTCTTACTGCAATTTCAGACTTATTACCAGGCAGCCCTGCAGTAGGTGGCATATAACTGAGCATGCTATTGATGACTGCAGTTGGCGTGTCTTACTGAGTAGTATGTTCTAGGCATATACACAAAACCTCAGATGCAATGCTTTGTTTAGTCTGACTGCACAGGAACATGCAATTGATTATTAGAAAGTTATATACTCTGGATGAATAGTATATTGAAGAATACAGCCAAGCAATTACTGAAAACTGGAGAAGCAATAAATGTTCTATGTTATTAAATTTACAAGAGAATGTCTATGTATTTAATTAGCATTTGACAAGAGTGCTTAAGCAAGGAAGTTATAGCTTTTCAAAATATCAATTAGTATTTTTAGCAATAAATTGTTATCTTATTATCTTGCTATAGTACTTTTGTTAAAAACCATTTAAAAGATTGCCATCTTTATAACCAGGATAACGGTGGCAGCTCATTTGGAGAAAGAGCAGCCTGCTTCTACACCCACATTTGAGAGCCAGTCATTTCTTTAATTGTAGTTCATCATCTACTGCAACTGCAATCACAACTTGTCTTTTTCAGAATGAATTCCTTGCATGCATTTTTCATCTTCACACAAACTGATGCAGAGAATGCTACTTACATGAAATCAAGTTACAAGTACATAGACAGTATTTGCTGCTTCTTTGATTATTAATATTTCTTGAATTCTCAGAATGGTAAATGGCAGGATGTAAGGCATGCCTGAGTGCTAGGATTATGCCCAGCGCTTATTGTTCCTCATTCTTTTTAACAGAGAGCTCCGTTAGCCAACTTATTAAACTGAATGGCCTAAATTGGAATATTGTGTCATCATTCTATTAAATATCCTTATAACTTGATCTCTCCCATTGGACTAGCACGTACAAATAAACAGGATGCAAAGGTGAGGGAAAAGCTTATAAAAAAAACCCTAAGTATTTTGACATAAATCCCTACTGCTTGCTAGTAATAATTTCACTTCTAGACCTTAAAATTTTCACTTTTTCTTTGTGTATTTCACAGGATTTCCCAATGATTTCTAGCTTATCAATGGTCCCAGTGGTACATGTACAGTAACTTGAAGTACTTGAAGTATTTCCACAGATAGCAACTACCATTGAATCCTCAACTACATTTTTTCAGGAAATGAATCTGAAGGAAACATAAGATAATTGACACATCCTTGGACTTGAGTAGGTAAAACAATCCTCAGTGATGAAAGTCAACAAACTTCAATTTGGTGATCTAGCAATTCCTTTGGCAATGTTGCTTTAAAATGTTGCAACTGTAAAAGTGGGTGAAAATAGTTCCAAACACATCTGAGGTCATTTCCGCAGAGATAACCAACACCCCTGTAAAAGAAAAATATTCATGGCACTGAAGAATAAGTAATCTTGGAAGGACATTTTTAGCTACATCACTAATTCCAGCACAAAAGCTAAGTAGACCTTAATTAAGAGCAGTCTAGAATAATTTAGCAGTTCCTAAACTGTCTGCTTTTCCCATTATCAGTGCTGTTTTCTGCTGTATCCCCATTTAACAAAAGGATTGAGGAGGAGGTTAGTTTTGCCTGAGGTAAGGGGCGAGGAGGACTGAGAAAAGTATCGAGAACACCATTTCCTCGCTAACAAAGTCACAAGTTCGATCCTCTCTCCATTGCAGTTAGACACAGTCTTGCACAATGTGAGAGAGGAGGTGGTGTCATTTACACATTTGCAGAACGTTGCTTTGGAAATGGAAAAAGCTGGCAATTCTTTGACTGAAAAACAGACCCAGACTTGAGCACTGAATACAGAATAACATCACTACATTGTCTCATTTGCTTCCAACTGAGCAATTTAGTTTAGACTACAGACATGGTTAGCAGGCATACTAATTACGAGGAGATGGAATGCAACAACTCACTGACAATCCTGAATGAACAGAAAAATGCCTTCAGGATGGCAGAGTGCAGTGAATTTCTTACAAGCCCCAACAAATAGCAATAGTCAAATTTAATAGCTTGGTGAAGAACATGAAAACAGACGAGAGATAAACATAGGGAGTGATTAAGATCCACCTGCTAATTACAGTGCTGTATTTACTTTATCTGTTTTAAATAGCTTACCTTTTAATTTCCATATTTAATTTTTCTTGCTATGCAGAAAAAAATGGGAAGAGGTAGAAGAATACAAGCTGCTGTTTCCAAACCATACATTTAGTCTATGATATCTCCTTTAGTGGTTTTCTCCTTGTTCCTTACATAGATTGCTTTCATGTTCTCTTATACCTTTAAATGCTTCACTATGCTCTGTAAATCTTCTATATCCATTCTATCTTCTCTATCCTTCTATTTGTAAGGAATCAGAATAAACTCTGCCAGTTGTGCTCAGCAGCTTTTTCATTTCTTTGCCTTGAGATCCATCTAGCACAATGAGTAGCAGACCAACCACAAGAGCATTCAGGTTTCAGAAGCTTCATAGGCTTCTGTGGGAAATTGATAATTGATGAAATCAATGGCTAGTCACAAGATCACTATCAAGGACCTGCATTCTAACTCATCTCAGAGTCATTAGATGCATTCCTGATGGCTCTCTATCTAGCAGCAATGTCTCCAGCTCAGAATCTACTGTCAGTCCATCTGTTCCCAGCACTCTAGCCTGCATCCTAAGTCTCCCTTTTCTGCATCTGAAGTGCATGGTCCTTCTCCAGAAGCATACAATTCAATTCTTTGGAAAAAACAGCTGTGAGCAAGTAGCCATAGAGGAGCTGCACAAAGAATTTATAATCTCTAAAATAATAATGCTTTTGATAAAAACAATTTCCTGAATGTAGTTTCCTTTCCTCTGGTCCTTCATGCCCTTGGCAATTCATGCAGACCATTTGTATTCAGAAAGCCAGGTTTCTGAAACTCCTGGACTAACTCACCTTGAGCTGATGGAAGTCACTGAGAAGCGTGAGGGATTGACCTCCTGCTCTTTCATCATCTTTGAGGCTCTCCCATCACGCGCTGCCCCAGTCACTCTCCTCGCACCACAGGCCCTGCCAGGTGACCTTGTTGCCAAGGTAACCTCTTCTCTCTTCTCTGACAATTCCATTTTCCTCGGGAAGAGCTGGGTTATTGTCTCAGATGTTCATATTAAAATAGAAGACCATCTGCATGTAATGACCTCTCTCATTTGGGTTTTGTTCTCATTTCATCCCAACCTGAAGTGAACAGACACCAAAGACGGTAAAAGCTCACGCATCCAAAATAAAGTTAGCAGTTTAGCAGGGTTGGATACAGTTCACTGGGAAGAATGCATTAATTCTTCATGCATCAGAGAATTCACATTGCCAGAGGACCACTCTGGTAAATGGGGAGGGCAATAAACCTCTTCCCAAGATATGCCATGTTGCAAACTGATTAAGTGGCATAGAACTAATTACAACATATTATGCTTCCCAGGTCATTCAGAGCAGGAACGTCTAAAGGAGTAACATTCACTAATTGATGATTGTTTCAGGCTACCAGGTTTAAAATAATATAACGGAGTAGAAAATAAGGGCCTACAAATGCATCTCACACCCATTAGCTTTAAGGTGTCCGTAACAGTACCTTTCTTCCCTTTCTGATACGCCACCTCCATGCACACCCAGCCATATCATAGAAATTCCTCTCACATGGGCATTGCTGCCCTGAAAGGTCTTCCCTGAAAGGTCTAACAACTAAGTCACTTCTGATTTAGCCTACCTCTGTAGCCAATGAAGAGATGGCAACACCAAAGAAACATAGCAAACTGCCTCCTGAAGACATGTATTTCTTTCTGTTAAAAAGACAAAAAAGCTGGTACACAGACTAGACTTCAAAGTTTCAGATGCTAAACTTCGGTGAGATCACACTTCAATCATTAGAAAACAAGCAAGTACAACTTCAGGACAGGCCTCACCTGGACAAGAGAAGATCATGGCAATAAAAAAAAAAAAGGACAAATGTTTGATAAAAGACAAAATGCTTTTTTTTTTTTTTTTTTTTTTTTGGTCAAATGCTTTGACAAAAGAAGAAGAAAGTTGTTCTTGCAGACTACCCAACATGGAACACAAAAATATTCCAAAACTATGAAAGGAGACTTAGGTTATAAGTCAAAACAGCTATGCAATGAAATGGATTTTCCAGTGGGATCCACAGACTTGGAGGTTTTTAGGTGTCTTACATTTAATTGAGCCTACTTTGCTGCAGAATTGTATCATCAGGGAGGTTTCACCTTCCATTCTTTGATTCTGAGGAGTCCCCCCACTCTCCCTGCAACTGCTAACACTTCTCATTTGAATGTGTACGCCAAGTGATTATTTCAAGCAGGTCAACATGCCTAACTGAAGTTCCAGATATGAACAGGCAAGGGACTTGCTGATCATTTGTCACTCTGAAAATCAACGCTTTGTAAACACAAAGTGAAATTCCACTGTTTTCTACTAAATGAAACTCCACTCATTGTAAAGAGTAATCCCCAAAAGTCTTTTCTACAATACCATACTTTCCAAATAAGAACATACATGTCAAAGGGAATGAAGTAGCAATAAAGCCTACAGCAGTAGAGAAATCCAAATGCCTTTATTAGATTTAATAACTTTTGTGTATCAACAAATGAAAACTAAACAGAAAGTGTCATTTTAATTGATTGTTGAAACGCTTCTGGTATTGATATTTAAAAATATATATAGCTTATATTTTATTAGTATTTGGTCAGTTGTCATCTGCTGAAGTGAAGACATATAGACAGTCCTAAAGCACCATACTTTGACCTTTTCAAAGTTTTCAAATTTTAGTTGTTGGACATTCCTTTTATTTCCTCTGTAACCTTAATATTCTGCGAGCAATAGAGAAATGGAATGGCTGCCTACTCCAAACAAATGCGCTGTAAAGGTTAAAGTAGTGTAAGAGATTGCTCCTGTTCTTTTGCTGTCATTTGCAAACAATACTGGAAGCTATGACTGTAAGGTGCTACTCAGTTGAGAAGAACTAATGGTAATAAGGAGTGGCAGAATTTCCATTGTTTTCATAACATGAGCTTTAAATGTAAAGTTTGTTCTTAGCAACCTATTAATGCATGCAGTAGGTTATAAGTAGTCCAGTCAATGCCCATGCAGTGCTTGAATACATAGTTTAAAACTTTTTTTCAAGTGCCAAATGTTTAGGTAAACATCAGCTCCTGTAAGTGTAATACAACATTATCACAGTATCACCAAGTGAATGTTGCTCTGTGGTCTTACAAACCAGCATACATTTCAGTATGAAACTGAATCAGGACCTAAACGTTCTCTTTATATTTCTTATACACCTATTAACTTTTCTTTGATTGCATTACTGGGAAAAGGGGGATTAAGTTCCCACTGAAAGCTTAAAGCGTGTCTTGAATTGTTAAAAGCTTGAAACAGGGCTAAGCAGTACATTCCTTTCTTGTGCCATTACATATTCCTACAGAGGAAGAAAGAGCTGTAATCCATTACAAATTAAAAAAAAAAAAAAAAAGACCTGAAGATTTCTAACAACATTTAAAAATACTTATTGACTCAAAAGAAATCAACTGCTGTTAATGACTACTTCTAGTTATACACAGATATATATATTTCTCACAGTATTTATTTATTATAAAGCAAAATAAATAGGATATCAGCTCTCACTTTCCCATCAAAATGGAAAGAAACCATAAACAAAAAGTAACTTGTTCATTTTAAAAATACACTTGAAGATGGAGCAGAGTGGCCTGCAATAATTGGTGACAAATAGCGAGTTTCACCAAGCACAAGTCAAGAATTTCTCCAAGTCTGCTGTCCCGTACCTCTTGCGTACCGTTACAGGCAGAGCCATGCAGCAGGTGACACACATCACTTTAGCAGAGCCAATTCACTCTTAGGCCAACGGTGTTTCAGCAGTGCAGTGGTGCAAATTGCAGTTTCATTACAATAATCTAACCTCATGGCCAATATTCAAGTCTCATTACTAATGCAAAAAAGTCCTATGCAAAAACGTCCTAACTACCACTCCACCCTCTGGCGCTGTTTTGGGGGGGACATCCCCTCCTGCTCCGGCGGGACCACAGGAAGGTTTCCTATTACACCTTTTTCTTCCCGTGCTCTGCTTCTTTCCCACCGGATCCGGGGATCACAGGCGGTAGCTGCCACACACAACCCCCCAGGACTGGCCGCCCTTTCCCAGCTCCAAGGCCAAGGAGTCCATGGGCACAGCAAAGCAAGCCCAAAGCAGCTGAGGCCAGCAAAAGCCCAGGCAGCCCCTGGGGCCCTGCCAGCCACAGCAACACAGGGCAAAGGAAATGGCAAATGTCCCCTTTAGTCCTATCATCAACTGACAAAGACAAAAATCCCATTCATTGAATGAAGATGCAACTTCCCTTTTCCTCCCATGGAAACTCACTTTGTAGTTAAATGTTTAGAGGCTGTTTGCACTTGGTGTTTACATGCAGGTACAAAAACTTCAGCTTGAACACATATACGGAATTGGGCATAACATGAAGCTCTAATAAAGCACTGTTTCCCTCCAAATTTCTCAAAGCTAACAGAGAAATCCTTCTAGAAAAATAAATAACCAAGTCATATAATTTTGCTCAGGGTTCTAAGATCTTTCCTTGACTGATTGCATCCTAAGGGTGAGTACAGTGAACAAAAAAATAGCAACTAAGAGGGACTTAGAGGGTTGCTTTGTATTCTTAGTAGAACTAAAGTTATTTGCAGCTAGCCCAAAACTTACTTTGCAGATAATCTGAAACCTGCTGAAGCTAAGAGGCTATGCTCTATCCTATGCAAAGTTTTTAGCAAACCATTTCAAACCTCTTCGGACTAACTGGAAAGCTGATGAGCCTTGAAACTACCTCTTTATTTTTCCATGGGGATCTTTTTATCTATCTAAGAAATATACCTAAATTAAGAAAGGCTTGGCTGTAGCTCTTGGCAAACAGAGGATAACTGGGATGAAAAGTAACATAGGGATTTCCTCCTGGTTTCAAGCTCATTTTAGACCTTGGCTCCTAAATCTCTTCTTTAATTTATTTACTGTACAAGGCTCCTCAAAATTATTTTGAGCTACAAGTTAAACTGTCAGACAGCCCACCCTGGAATTCAAGGTGAAATGACTGAAAATGCAATACGCAGGGTCTACAGAGGAAGGTGCTGCTGCAGCATATATATACTCTAACAGTTACCATTTGCTACTTTCACCAGTTGAAATTTGAATAGCAGTTTAATCACAACAGCTTGAACCACAGACTGTGTCCAAATATTTTGTCAGCATCTTGTATTCTGTGCAGAACCCCCAGTGCTGCAACAAAGGTATTATACTTTCATTTAGTAAAATTAAATCTGACTTAGGTGTATATCCAACAGAGCAGCAATCAGTTTTGTCAGCTGAAGGCAGGAGTACCCCACAAGTTTTTTCAGCGTTTCCAGCTAAGTTGTATGTGTTAAGAATGTTTATTGCTGCTCACACCTAATAAGTCTTGCATAACTTTCCCTGGGGGACTTGGGATCATTGCTATCATCCAGAGGTTCAGACAAAATCTAAAATATCCAAAAAAAGTCATTTACTTGCAGCACAAATGTTTTTCATTTTCAAATTAATGTTATGTAGTCAAAAACTGAACAAGATACACATGCTGAGCATTAATAATCCTTACAGAATTTTACCATCAACATTCCATTTTAATATAAACTAGCATTCAATTAGAATATTTAGCAAAACAGTCATTTATTTCCAGAGGGTAAATACAAGTGGAAACCTGCCCATCTCACGTTGTTCAACAGCCTTAATATCACAGAATCACAGAAGAGCTGATGTTGGAAGTGACCTCTAGAGGTCAACTGGTCCAACCCCCTGCTTAAGCTGGGCTGCCTAGAGGAGGTTGCCCAGAACCATTGGATGACTTTCCACTATCTCCAAGGAGGGACACTCCACAATATCTCCAGGAAACTTGTTCCATTGCTTAGTCTCCTTCACAGTGAAAGTGCTTCCTGATGTTCAGACAGAATGCCTCACATCTCAGTTTGTGCCCATTGCCTCTTGTCCTCTCACAGGGCACTACTCAAAAGAGCCTGGCTCCTTCTTCTTTGCATCCCCTCCCCTTCAGGTATTTAGAGACATGTTTAATACACCCTTTCTCCTCCCCCCTCCCTGCCTCCTCTTCTCAAAGCTGGAGTACTAGCCCTCAGATTTTCCATGTAAGAAAGATTTTCTAGTCCCTTTATCATTTCCACAGCCCTTTACTGGACTCTCTTCAGTAGCTCCACCTCTCTCTTGCCCTGGGGAGCCCAGAAGCACTCACAGGTGTGGCCTCACAAGGGCTGAGGGCTAAGCAGAGGGAAAGGATCACCTCTCTTAACCTGCTGGCAACACTTTACCTAATGTAGCCCAGGATACCATTAGTGGCAAGAGCACATTGCTGACCCATGTTCAGCTTGGTGTACCACCCAGGTTCTTTCCTGCAGGGCCAGGTGCGGTCCAACTGGGCAGCTCCCAGCACGTACTGGGGCCTGGGGTTGTTCCGGGTGCAGGACTTTGCACTTATTTTTGAACTTCCCGTAGCTCCTACTAGGTCATTTAAGACATACTAAACTTCATTCACATTTTTTTCTTAGATGCTAGTAGCAAATGTTTTTATTCTCCTCATTAGTTAGAGAAAGCTAGCAATCTGATAAAGGAAGACTGACATGCACTGTCCAAACTGAAAACTGAAAGAAAATATAAACAGTAACATAAACACCAGGAGGTCTGTCACTCACTTGGGAAGACAAACATAGCCTCCCAAAAGCTTTTCTAATCAAAGAAACTTATACTGATGTGCATACAGTTAATCAAAACACACACATTTGTTTTCTGCTCCAGATAAGAAGCCCATCATGGATGTTCTTGGCTTCGCAAACTGATTTGTATAATTTACTTATATATGAAGTGAACAGCAAGAGTTTTTACTGCAGCAAGGCCCACTTTGGACCATGTTTTTACCTCTGTTACTCACATTTGGCCACCAATATAGAGGTCCGTCATCCTCATTCACAGACCTCACAGTGGAATTTCAACAGTGTTATGCAATTACTACACAATGCTCACACAGCACTGGTATCAGCTTTCCTACAGTACTTTTTCAATGCAGAGCTACAGATTGAATACACTGAGATAATGTAGGGAGTAGGAGTACATGACATGGATTGTGCTGCTGTTATCTCCTAAAATACAGTTAAAGGATTCACAACCTTTGAGACAAAGTAAAAACAACACAGGAGTTTGTTCACAAACAAGGTTGTATATCACTTCTGAAGCAGTGATTTTCAAGTAAAAAAATAAAAAATATATAAAAAAAAAAAATCACAAGATGGACTTGTGGATGATACCAGATACTGCAAGTGATGTTTGGATTGACAGGAAAGTACAAAGACAGATCTATAATGTAAAATAGTAGCCAGGACCTACTCTGCACTGTGATTTGAGAGGCCAGATATGAAGAAGGAACCAGAGAGAGTTGTTACACAATGACTATTCATAAAAACAGATTTTGGATGTTCTTTCAGTCTGTAGGTAATCCTTCCTAACAAAGTTCACTCCCTTACTTGCACTTTACTTGTGAGATCGTAAGTGCTAGTTACCATCAAAGCAAGTTCTCAGTTGCTTTAATGAATGTTTTGAGAGTGTTCTACTGTATTTGGACAGTAAACAGTAAGTGCAATAACAAATAACTTCCTACTCTGCTTCTGACCTGGTGTTGAACATCTTTCATGGAATAGATGAAAAACAGCATTACTTCAGTAATATTGATGCTTCCATTCTGCTTCTATCCAGTGTGATATACAGAAGTACATATGCAGGCTACACATATCTGTGAACATGGAACAACTCTGGTATGTCAGACTTTTTGTGCAGCTTCACAAATATTTCTGCAGTTCTATACTTCTCAGAAGCATAGGACTCACTTAGAATGTGCTTCGCGCAAAAATGGCAGACCAACGTTCTGGAATGTAAGGGATATACTGCACATAAGCAGATCACTGGACCAGCACACTCAGTATGCTGGTCAATGAATGCTTGCCAAAGCCACCCATTACTGTGCTGCGTGCTCTGTAGAGCTGTTCCGCACACACAAGTGTGTGAAGGACAGCAGGGATGCCATGATGTCTGCCTGTCCATTGAGACTTCTGGCTCAAAGTTACAGCAAACTTCCTCTTCTGAAAAGGAATCTGACCTTGCTTTAAAGGATCTGTATATACACTGCAAGACCACTTTTTAAGACCATAGCTTATTTTGTAATTTTTGTCTCAATAGCTCTCTAAAAATTCCTATGCCAAGACTTAAAAATGCAGACACCTTTAAATGTTTCAATAGATAGCAGAAGAATAGTATGAGTGTCTTTCTTTAAATACGCCTATTATTATACACTAGCCGTATCTGTTTCACACCAGTATGTATAAGGTACTTAAAAACAGACCTGGATTAAAAAGCTAAAATGGCAGTTCTTTATTATTATCCTTCGTATTTGTCACCATGTCTTTCATCCTTTTGTATTCTGATAATCCAAATCTTTAAATCCTTCCAGAACTCATTTGGGGTTTGGGTTTAAGATAGATTTAGTTCAACAGAAATGTTAACTTTCATCCGTTAAATCTATGCTCTCATTTATACATGAAATAAAACTTATTTTAAAATGTATGTAATTATAAAAAGTGTTTTAATGAATGATGAAAAGTACAGCATTGTGTAAACAGATTTCACAATACAGCCCAAAGAGACAATATAAAACTGTTGCTCCACTAATAAATCTTTCAAATATGTCTTAAATGAGAACTAATAAAGTTAAACTACATTAAGTAAAAATCACCTCTATTATATACTAGAAAATAATTGGGTGATTAACCACCTGAAATATAATGCAGTTAAACTGTTGGTTGTGGTGCCAAAAGACTACATATGTGCAAAGAGTTAATGCTGTGAACAGCCTGGCCTTACCTGAACAAGGAGCTCTGCTAAACTTAGCTTAAGTATGTTTATTTCTTTGGCATTCTGCAAATGAAAGTGAGTTTTTGAAGTAAAACAACAGCTTAAAGAGAAGAAAGAACAATCCAAAGGGAGTTAAAAGATTATTGTTAGTCTGTATTATTTAATTAATAAGAAAAGCCTCATTGCTTATACAGGTGAAAGTGTTATGCAGACACCCAAGTCCCTTCATCCTCAGCATGCCACTGAGCTCTGTAGCTGCTCATTGTTTAGCCTGAAGAAGGGGAAGCCCAGGGGAGACCATATTGCTCTCTACAACTTTCTGAAAAGAAGTTGTGTGGAGCTGGGGGTCAGCCTCTTCTCACAGCTAACTAGCAATGCAGCTAGAGGCAATGGCCTCAAGTTGCACAAGGGGAGGCTTAGACTGGAAATTAAGAGAAATTTCTTCTCAAAAAGAGTAGTCTGGCACTGGAACAGGTTGCCTAGGGAGGTGGTGGAGTCACTGTCCCTTGGAGTGTTCAAAGAAAGATTGGACTTGGTGCTTAGGCACATGGTTTAGTGGGTGATACTGGTGGTATCAGGGTAGTTGGATGATATTGGAGGTCTTTTCCTTAATGATTCTACCATTCCCCATCAGCTAAGGCAGAACCAGCAGGGAACACCTCTTCCTGCTCACACTGGGCCTCACAGGGGATGTTTTCATGGTTTCTTACCAAGCTCTGCTTCCTACTTCCCTCCCACTGGATCCTTCTGGGCCCTTCCCACAGCACAGTGGGTGCCCACAAGCCCTCCCCCAGCCTCAGCCAGCCATCATGCCCTGATAAAACGGTGCCACCGGCCCATTCCCAGCCCTGGCAGTCACCGAGCTGAAGCTACAGCCGGGGAGCCCACAGGCATGAGGCCGCTGGACACAGGGAAACCAGGACCAGGTAGTGCAGGCCCACAGCAGCCCAGCCAGCTCCCAGGGCCTGGCACTACCACATGGCTGTGTTTGTATGGGCTTCTACTAGCAACAGGGAAAAAAGCTCCCCTTTGCACCCAAACCCCAAATATTTAGCTGTAGCAGCCTGTCCTCAGTCTCATCTACAGAGCTAGGAGTCAGTTTTGCTGAACTTTTAATCCTTGGCTTCTGTCTAGAAACCACTGACAGCAATGCCACACACCTTTAATTGCAAAGATGAAAAAATCAGAAAAACAGTCAGTCTCTACTGCACATGATGAAAATCCTCTGGTATAATAAGTCGAATTTTCAATGTTTTGCAAGGAAAACCCCCAAAATTACAAAGATTTGCAGGAAATCAAACCCAGAAAATAGAGTTGCTTATTTTCAGCTCTTGAAAGGGACACTGCAACAAAAAGTGTGTGTTTACAA
Source organism: Aythya fuligula (assembly GCF_009819795.1). Taxonomy (NCBI): domain Eukaryota; kingdom Metazoa; phylum Chordata; class Aves; order Anseriformes; family Anatidae; genus Aythya; species Aythya fuligula. Next base: position 27,389,856 of record NC_045566.1, on the reverse strand, counting down.
AGGTTTATGGTCTATAATAGTGGAACAAGTTACCAAATTGTAGTTGTAGTTTCTTTTAAACAGGACTCTCCTTGTGTATCCAGGGCACCTGCTAGCAAGTAAACTAGCTTTTCCAAAGGCACATTGCACATTTTCAGATCACCAGTGGTATCTGAGTACTTACATATCTTTTGTGAATCTGAAAGACTTGCACAGTATTGAAAACTAAAACATCCTGGTCTCTGTGCTCACATAACCACTACAATAGTGCTGTGGAGACTGTGTGTGCAGCTGCATGCATACCCACACAGAAGCAGACCCCGAACCTCAGACCTGAGTTTTGGTTTTGAAATAAGGCAGCCTGCAAGATAAACATTTTACAAGGATCTCCCCAAAGAGCCTATGGAAATACTCCAAGGCTTCAAAATGAAATTTAATACAAGAGATTGGAGTCTTTTTACTAAAAAAAAAAAATAATAAAAAGCCACTGACAAAATGACAATAGAGCTATCAGCATGTAGGCAATAATTCTGCTGCTGACTAAAATTGAAGTAGGTCAAGAAAGAATAGAGAATAAGGGCAATGCGTAAGTCTTATTCATATCTGGATAAAACAAAACATTACTTAGCACAGCTGGAAATAGACTTTGATGTAAGATTACAAGAAGCACAAGGAGAAGTTGAAGATTTCATAGTTACCCCGCAGTTAGTAGTAATGGAAGGTGAAATGAGAGCCATCTGGATGGGTTTCTACTCCACTGCAGAATGGGCTCTACTGATTTATCTCATTGAAAAAATTGGGCTTAACTAGTTTCTAATAAGAAAGGGTTCACTGATTTACTTTCTGTATTTTAATTTTTCCACTAATTATGAGGTGCCACAACCCTCTGAGACAGAACAAGAAATCCAACTTATTTAGAAAATGAAGCAAAAGAACAATGAGAAATGACGTGGCAAAACTCAGAGGACATGAAGATATGATATAACCCTGTAACCAATAGGGCAGCACCACTATTGTAAATGCCAGTACTTACATACTGAACAATTACACGTGCAGAGAATGCTTGTATTTCTTATGACCATTGTCTAGGCAAAGTTTAACACAATTGCCATATTACTAAAAGCCACCTTCTGGTGTAGCATTTGTGAAGCAAACAATTCCATGATACACAAAAACCTTCAGAGCCTCCCTGTTTTTTTGTTTTGTTTTCCTGCAGATGTATTAGGTAACTGTGGGGAGTTGAGCAAGTGTTCACAATCTTTTTCTTTGTCTCTTTCTTGAGCACAATAGCAAATGTCACACTGCCTAAACACAACTATTTGAAAAGCATGGTCACAACTGAAAACCAGCTGAGGCCTATAACCAACACACAAATCTTATTTGGTAGTTAAGTTTAGGTAGAGTGCTGCTAACCAGTCAAATACCAAGTCAGACAGAGGTTGCATCTTCCAACTCACTTTTCCTGTATCTTAAGATTTACCGTTTATCTTTAAATCCTGAAGACAACAGATTACAAGTCAATTATTTTGTCTTGCTGAGGATATATCCAAAAAACATTTGAAAAATGCATCTCACCAAGTGTGGTGAATACCTGAGCCCATAGCCTTGACTCAGACTAACTTCATGTCTCAGGGTTTTTGCACAGTGTCTTGAACATATTAGTAGCTTTCCAGAAGTGGACATATCTTCAGTTTGTACCTCTCAGAGTTCAAGGTGCTGAACATAAACTGTTCTGCGCAACGTGAACACTTTTATTGGCTTAACAGCAGTCATAAAAGTATGTTTGCATAAGAAGTTATGACACCTGAGTCAGTGTGTAGTGAATGAAAGTAACTTATTTCAAGTTAGCTGCTCACAAAAAATTCACCTTGTCTGTGGGATGGTCAAAGACACTCCACTAAAAACTCAGTGACACTAAATCTTGTAGATCCAGTATACTGATACCATGATAATGTGACTTGGAACAGACACAGAGCAAAGTACAAGGTCCTATGACAGCTAACCAAGGCATTCCAGACTACAAGACCTACAAGAGCCATCTTTTTACCACCAACAGAGTAAAATATTCGAACTCCAGAGCATTGCAGTGTCTGCAGATTAGCTACAGACACAAGGCATCACTACTGGACTGATTTTTCCCAAACTGCCCAGTTAGACTCCCCATGATCTTGGAAATGAAAGTCAGTTTCTCTATCAGAATCATTTCCTGCAGGCTGCTTTTTTAGGCCCTTTTATTAATAATGGCATGTAGCTCTTCATGACATATTGGCTCCCAGAAAACCCACTTCGGTTTACTTTGTCACCATGAGTTATGAAATAAATTCCCAGGTCCTATCAACTCAGTTGTTTTCAGCTTACAATTTTAGGTTTACTGCTCTGTCACAGTAAGGCAGCATTTTATTCCAAAAGTGCTAATAAGCCATTTTTCCAGGAGATTACCTACTGAATTTCAGTTTTCCAGAGTTGTGCTTATTTTTTTCTGCATTATTACCATTATAGAATAAGCCTCTGTGGAAGATTTAAAAATAGAGATCCCAGTAAGAAAAAAAACAAACAAGCAAACAAAAAACCTCTTATTGACATGTATTTGAGGGAGAAAATACAGAACAGAAGCCAACTGCAGGTTAGATACCTAAATACCTCTGAGGAAATGATGCATAATCAAGAAGCATTGGCCAAGACCAAGATTAGCCTGGAAACCACTTATGAAAAGGCCAGGAAGCAAAACCTCTGTTGGGTCTGGAGGACTGAAGATGCCAAAGAGGGAACAGCCATACTTCTGACAACAAACTAGTAGACACTGACAAAGAGAAAAAAAAAAAAAAAAAAAAAAAAAAAAAAAGGCAAAAAAAAAACCACCCACACAAAACAGACAACCCAGAATTTACATAGAAAAGGCATGAAGCATTTCAATGGGACCATCATAGGTTGCTAGCATACTATATTATATATACACACACAATGGATTCTTGACTGTTTTTTTCTTCTCTTCTTTGCTACCATGAGCCTACAACATATGTCTTCCACTCTGTCAAATGTCATGTAATACCTTTTAACTTACACCCACTGTCTGATCTTTCCTACTGCCATCTCCTTTCTGCCAGCAGAACAGTATGGTTTGATCATGTCTCTTGGAACCCATTAATGCCACTTTCTCATTTCCCAGAGAGTATTTCTGAAGAATGACAGTGAGGTACTCCTTCCCTTCAAATGCTTCATGCTTTTGCCTATGGTGTGCTCAAAGCCACTTTACTGCAAATCAAACACCAAATTTAAGAACTGCATGCAGCATTTTAGCATTACGGAACAGAGAAATAGCCTAAGCATATGTTGATTTGGTTCAGACTGAATCTTGACACACAGATTTTCAGCTTAAATAACAAAATTTTAATAAGAAAGACTGAAAACACTTAATCCTTTTTTTTCACAAGTAGAGTTACACTGAATAGCTTGTAGCTGCAAACCCTCTGGTTGAATTTAACAGGTTAAAAATATTCACCTAATTGAGCAATCAGCTGAGCATTACATGTGTTAATAGCAACACTGAAGATCAAACTTACAAAGCTGACAGCACCCTGTTGCACCCAGACACAGTAGCATGTAAAATACAATGAGAAGATAAGTGTGCATTTTACACAGAACTACTCTAGAGCAGCAGGGAGATTGCAAACTGTAATTCAAAACTTGGCAAGCACCAGAATTAAGGCTACCTGCAAACCTAGAAACATAGTTAAGAGCCAATTTAAACAAAACAACAAGTTAATTTAGTCACAGTGGTCTTAATTTACCTTCAGGGCTGGTCAGTTCACAGGAGTTTAGAAAGTATAATTATAATTACAGAAAAAGGAAACCATTACACAGACTGGTATGTCAGGCTTACCTACCAGCTACTGAATTAAAGATCAATTGAATGGTATAGGCTTTAAAAATTTTAAAGAAATAAGGCACAAGTAAGGCAATGTTACATGAAACTTACCTAAAACTAGCTTGTGATCCAGCATTGCTGCCTTAGGAGTCTCCACTCTATGCTATGCCATGGCATATTTAGTTATATATCATACATACATACATACATATATATATACATATACATATTTAGCGTTTGGCCTCCCTTGACGGAAGAGGAAGAAAGTCAGGAAGCCATCTAAAGATTTCAAAAGTAACATTGTTTATAAGGCACCCAGTCTCATCACCTTTTTAAAAAATAGAGCCATGCTAAGTTGTAACATCAGTCATTTGAACATTTAGTTAGGTTTATTCTGTATTACAAGATGTGTTATGTGGAATTTAGTATCGATGTTACCTTCCATAGCAGTATAGCCTGTTATTAATTTAAATTTTCCAAGAAAACCAAAAAACAGAATGGGATAATTACAAAATTGAAAAGAAAAAAAAAAAACTCACTAAATTTATGTGGCATACTTGTAAGAAAAGTGAATTACATATGGAAGCATGTTCATTCTAGACCTTTGTAGACAAATCTACAAGTTTATATTCTACTCCTTAACTTGATTTTTTTTTAAGGCACAATTACCTTTCAGGAAGAAGAAATCTGATTTGGAGTATATAATCATGTAATAAAAGAATTTTTGCAGTAACATAGCTACATGATCATTTTAAAACTCTCTATCAATGTTAACAATAAGGAACAGTAATTGCTGTTAACAGTCTTGAGATACGGCCCATCTTCCTTTACAATAAGCAGATATATGGAAGCAGGCCTTTGGCAAGTGGTTTTGTTGTTGTTGAGCCAGAAAAGAAATATCTATTGTGAAGTTCTGTATAAAAATTTGTAAGTCTGCTTTACAAACGCTCTGCAGGTTTCACTGTTGTCAGCCCTTATATCACTGACCCTAAAGGTATGACAAAAAAGCCCACTCAAATAGAGAAACCGTATTTATGAAATGGACACACAAAAGAATTCAGTTTGTGCAGTTGTATTCTCACTAAGAAAAAGATGACATATATTCCTGAGGCAATTACACTAAAGCCGACTGTTGGAATTACACTTCCCCAAACAGTAGAAATACTGTCTGAAATACATATGTACATGAAAAGAGCCATTCTAACCATGATTTCATCATGCAAACTTTCACCACCTTCCTGAAGCCAAGGCAAAAAAAGAATTGACATAAAAAAGTCTCCATCAGCTGCCACTACAGGATTATTGAAGCTTTTAAATATGATGTTGTGGGAAATGCATCATACATTCAGAAAAGCAGGAGGAAGAGGAGGCAGGTAGAGAAGAGCACTGATAACTAAACCAGCTATTAGCTGGATTATCTGACAGGTGTTTGTTCTTACCCAGCTGGGTATTATTTAGTCCTGACTCAGTGAGCCTGAAATGCTTTAGAGACACCTCAGGGAGTCAAGCTCCCTACTGTTAAAATGACAGTGACTCAGTAAATGGGTTCCTTATGTACACGCCAGCATACTTTGCATTTGCCTGCATGATTACACTTTAATACCTAAAAAAAATAAAAAAAAAAAAATGCCCTTTTACTGCAAATGTGTTAGGCTCAAAAGCTTTCATGTTTACATCTAGACAATAAATGGAAGATATGAATAATCCAAGTAACCAAAACCACTCATTGCTATTTGGGCTACCAGTTTCACTGGTGGCCAAGAAGTGCATTTGAATCTTTTACAGTACTGAGAAACAAGTACAACCCACACAGCAACATCAAGGAACCATGACTGAATATTATCCAGAAATTATGTGCAAGATTGCAAGGAGTATAGGTCTAATCTTTAGTAAGATTTTTTAGGTAGATTGAGGGTCTTCACAATGAACCCATAGGAGGAAGGAGAGAAAAATCACAACTAAAGAACTAATATCTGTTTATAATGTAAGTTACTTAGTTTCAAGAGAACATGATTCCCCCTTTCTCCATCCACCCCAAAATATAATTGAGTTCACATTTATCACTCCACCTCCAGTCCATATTGAAGTAATCTCAAACCAAAAAATTTCAGTTTCCTCACAATTACGCTACTTAAATCTTAGAATGCTGCTAATTTCTGAGTAATGATTCACCTTTAACACATTTTTCATATAATTCAAGATGTTTTAAGATGCATGCCCTCTGTATGAAACTCATTATGTCAACAAACATTCCCCACCACTTCCATAAAAAGTAGGTGGGGAGGAGGGTGAGAAGAGATGTCTGATTCTTCAGATGGATGCTGAAACCCAGCCACATAGTATCTAGCAAAGATCAGAGTAACTGGCAGCTTGGCCCATCACATCACTTTACATGCTTCAAACACCTCAGCTCACCCACTGAAGGCCAAAGCTGGCATCGGTTTTACTTTCCTTAAACGTTTCTGTTTCAGAGGAATTATGAAAATAATATAGATAATACCTCATCTATTAGCAACAAATCTACTACAGCTATTAACAAAGGAACGCACCATGGGATTGATTGAATGGATAAATGGGGATACAACACTTGACATCAAAGCAATGCAATTAAGCGTTGGGCAACAACAAACCAGATAAGAGGTGAGAGCACAAACCATTGTTTAAGGTTAGAATAACAATGATTCTAATAATAAAAAATAAGTATATAAATGTGGTTATAATGAGATAGATGGTTGTGGTTGATTTATTTATTTTTAAAGTTTACCTGTTCAAAAAATTTGCATCTACTTGAGTTATTCTGTTTCCTAAGGATTCTTCACACGTATGTTGTCCTGTAAAGCCAGGCCAGATGCTGAAGCTATTTCGTTTCTAAACAAGGCATCTATTTTTACTTTTCTGCAAATGACTATCAAGTAGGATATCTGGAAAAGAATTTGTTTTTCATTTTGAGAGCAAGCCTCAGCAAACACGCATGTAAAACTGACAGACAGCTTATGACTTTCTTGACTCCAATAATTACTGGAATTGGAATCCAAGTCTGACTTTGCAGAGAATATAAAAAAGCTATAACAAAATGCCAGCAGAAAAAAAGCTTAGCTTGCTGCAGACATATGCGGATTACCTATCTGTGAGAGATAAACAGTGTAACAGAGACTGTATTAAACCTGGTGAAACAAAGGATTCTGAAGAAAGTTATCATACCCTCTCTACCCATTTTCACATGCTTTAAAGCATGTAACTTTTATACACAAAAGTCAGGTAGCATCAGCACTATGAGGTTTGTGCATATACTGTGATTAAAAAGTTTAGAGAGCCTTTTGAAATGCAGTTCTTAAGGAGCAGAATAAAAGCAATCAATATTCTTACAGTATTTCAAAGAATATTATGTGCAAGTTTTTAGGGAATGGCTCACATTTTCTGAGACATGGTATTGCAGCATTGATTCTGATTGTATACTAATTTCACACAAATAAAACAATGAATCATGTTCTCAGCTCAAATAAATTGGTGTAGCTCCACTAAAATTAGTAGACTTAAATCAGTTTATATGAAGTGATTGTCTGCTTCTTCATAAACTTTGTGAAGTTGTTTTTGCAAGCAGTATTTTTTTAATTTTTTTTTTTTTTTGCCTTGGCAGGTGTGAAGTTAACTGGGACCCACTGTAGATTAACACCCAACAGCAGCAACAAGCAACTAGGCATTAAAGACTTGCAGGAACAAAATAATAGCAATGCTTATTGTTGCACAAGCAGCAATGAATTCAGCTGGGCAGCTAATTGCATTTAAGTAACTGACTGGTTAACTAACCAAAAAATCTGGATCAAATTCCCTTTTATTCATGTCAGTGCAAATTAATAGGAATTTCACTGTAGTGAGTGGTGATACACTGATGTATTGACAGGACTATCAGGCACTGACAAATACCTTTGTGTAATTACTGTCTACAAAATGATGCAGCAGCAAACTGCTTATACGTTCTTGATACACCTGAGTAAAATGCAGAATAATCTTTTTGCATCACAGTTATGTAGCATAATTCCCAAATTCCACTTTCTTTACGTCCTACCCATGATTGGGTAAAGCAGTATTACAACCTTGAATTGTCTAATATAGTTCAATTGATTAAGACAGGGCAACATGATCTATAATGCTTTTGTACTATTGACCTTCAGTGTGGGTAATCGTTTTTGCTGTCAAAAATTGACTATCTCGCAATTGACTGAGACAGAGTAATATGATCTTTAACCTAGAATAAAGAATCCCCTACAATAAAAAAAAAAAAAACACTGATAATACAGCACATTTGGAGGATGAGGGGCTTAAATATCAACATATACTTGTTTTGTACTGCAAATCAAGTTTGGTGGACATAAACTAGGAGCACAATTGATAACCAGAATGAGCAAACAACTGATGCAGGTGTATTTCTAAACCTGGACACTAAGATTGTTGTCTATATACTTGCATGAATATACTGCCAGTGTAAGAAACTAATCAACAAAGCATCACGCACATGACTGCAAGAAAATATTACCAAATTACTCAGAATTCTGCCAGTGATGGTCTCATTATTTATTGCCATTTCAACGGTTAAGATAAACAGGTCATTAAAGTTAGTGGGTATGTCGTTTATTCACTGTATATGACTAAAGTGTTCTTTCTAAAAGCACTACTACAGACACAATATGTCTCTAATAACATAGCCTGTGAGGATTATCTCTACAGTGGCATTAAGTTAGTTATGTCACTGCGTTCACTGAATACTAGGCATTGCCTAACCACAAATAATATAAACGTCATCTCTTTTAACAGGAGTCTTTGAAGATGTACCGTAGAATTTAAAAGGAATGAGAAAATATAAAATAGTATTCCATGGACATTGAAAGATAACTTTAAAGTTACAAGAATACACTTTCATAAATATAGCAAGATCTTGCAGTATACAATATGGTATTTCTCTTTTTTGGCTACAGATTTGAAAGGCTACAGTAGTTGCTCTGGGGTGGAGGGAAAGAGCTCTATCCATTAACATCTTTCTGCAATAGTATAGAACAGACCCTCTAATGACAATGATTTACTCCACACAGAAGACAACAGTCAAACTCACAAAGTAGAAGGCTTAAGATAAATTATATGTGTGTGTGTGTGTGTGTGTGCACGCGTATGTATGTGTATGTATGTATGTATATAAAAATAAAATGTTTGGAACCAGGCCAAATATATGTATTTATTTTATATATATATATTTGGCCTGGTTCCAAACATTTTGTGTTATTTATCACTAATTCTTATTCAATATACCCTGAGCCCTGAGAGGAGAATAACCACCTTATTTGCATTTATGCAATTATGCATTTTAAAAAACAATAAAAATTGACAGTGAAAAGTATTTCTTCAATTTCCAAAGTAGCCCTCATCTTAAAAAAAAAAAAAAAAAAAAGAAAGAAATTTTGCAAGGAATGTATTGTGCCAATCACCCAATCACCTGCTTGCACATTTTGCACATTATGCTTGAAGTGCAGGGCACATGTTTTCAACCGGGAGATGAGTAGGTATCTTCCTCTTGGTCTGTACAAATCTTACACTAAGGAATAAGAAGAAATTAATAATACAAAAATGTTTGGATAGACTTCGAAAACTCATACTGTCTCGGTGGCAATGATACTTTCAATTGAAACGCACCCAATTTCTGACTATGATGTCACCTCGCTTTTTCTTATGGATGACAATCTGATATGCAGATTGTCCACTGTAAAATAAATTATGAAAAGGTGACCAATAAATAAATAAATAAATAAATAATTCTGTGTTATGTATGGGACACATGGGGCATTGCTGAAGGGAAGTTGTGAGGAAAAAAAGGTATTACTGTTTCCAACATGGAAAAGTTTTATTTGCTTTTCCATTTTCTGTTAATAAAGACTGTTTCAAAAGCTAAGCAATTCTAGCTCTTCCTTTTAGAAATATTTTATGACCATCTTTCTAATAGTATCCCTTACCTGTAAAACAGTTCAGAAAGTGACATCACAAGAGCAAGTCAACAATATTCCCTTCTCTTCCTCCCTTTTAAGACACAATACATTATTTCCTGCACATCAGTTACACTTCACATTTTAAAATAAAGAAATCAACTGGCCAACGATTCCATTGAGAAATCCCAGCACAGAATATCTAGTAGCAGAATATCTATTATAAATCTCATACTCTATATCAATACTAGTGAAAATACAATAAAGAAAGAGAATGATCATTCCCTCAGTTACAACAATCTTGTTTAGTGATTATCTGCTGTAACAATGTAAAATTAGTAAAGCATTATGAGCCAAGTTTTATACTTTTATATTCTATACAGATTAGACATGAGGCAGTCCTAGATTGACTCTTTCTACAATAGTGTAGATTTTTAGCATAATGTAGTAACATTAACTTAATAAAATCAAACTTCAAAAATCTAAACCTGAAAAGTCTTTACTGCACTGATTTCAGGTTAAAGATTAATTTTGATTGCCTCTCCTGTAAGAAGATACTACTTCCCCAAAAGATATTCATTTCCTGAGTTCAAAAAAAGGAGACAGATTTCAAATAGTGTTTGAAGTTTGAGTAAAAGGTAACAACAGTAACTCAAGCAGCATCATTACAATGACAAAGTCATCAGCACTAGAAAAAAATTAAGAGGTGACAGTCACGCTCAGCCAGAAGGATATAATAGGTATGGTGAATATTGGCAGACGGAAGAACTTCTGTAATCAGTGACACTGGATTGAAGCAACAGCAGTGGAAAACAGATACTTCCACATGAAAAGAGTGGAAATTGGAAAGCAAGCACACTGAATGAAACAGGAAAGGTCACGATAAACAAGAGTTTTATCTGGAAGAAAAAAAAAAAAATCAAAACAAGATAGTTAAAAACTCAAACTTAAACAAGAGCAGTGATAACATCTTGTCAAAAACTAATTTGAGGAAAAAAGAAGCCAGGAAAAATAAGGTCACCTCAGAAACAATGGCCTACAATACATCCAGTTGATTCAGTCAGAGAAATTAACCTTTCAAAAGAATCTGCACTAGAAAAAAACAAAAAACAAACACAGGTAATTTATATCAACAAGGAACCATATTTGATTTATAATGAATAATATAACCATCTTTCATGCAATAGTTTTACACTCTCATCAAAGATTTTTTTCCTCACAACAGATTTCACAGAAGAGTAAGGATAGTATAAAAATCAAACCAGTGAGGTGTACCCTACTCAGTAGCTGACTCACATACTGTCACTTTGACATGTAGGGTTAAACAAGATAAGGCCAAAGGAAATCATTTTCAACATCAGGTATCACGAGCATCAAGCGTCGGTGCATTCTTACATTAGAGAAGCAGGACGAACTGACCGTAAACTAAGAATAAACATGAGAAGATAAATCATAGATATGTTCAGATCTGAAATACCGCATGACCAGTTCTACCTTTCAAGACTTCTAATGCCATTTTTCCTGAAGTTTTTTAAAAACTGAATATTTTTAAACACGTTAGCCATTAAAAAAAAAAAAAAAAAAAGCATAATAAGTTGTATGTAAGATGCCCATGCCAAGAAACTGAGTATTAACATCCTCTTAATCAATACAGAAGTTGCAAACATACTTGGTATGCACATGCACACAGATTGTACACAGGACTCTACTGAAAGAGATCATCAATATGACTGACTATGTCACATATAATATGACTGACTATGCCACTCCTTCCCATCCTGAGAATTTGCATTTGATTTGCAAATCAAGCCATGGCACTAACCTCTGCTGGTTGCACAGTATCTCACTGTGGGGGAGTGGTATTTCACAAATGCCATCATGACTACCACATATAAGGATGCAAAACAAAATTATGTAGCTGAAAGGTCCTGCAACAGCTCAACTATACTTATAAACAAATCCAAGTATTTTCTAAATGCAAATAATTCTGAAAAGCAGCACTGTAGGTTTTAACACACTGTAAACGTCATTATATGCCAATCAAAGGAAGTCACAGGTCTGAGTCAGGATCATGTCATATTAGACAATTATGGGATTTTTGCTCATTTATTTGTTCAAGAAAGGAACATCTCCTCCAGAGAAACTCAGTTTTGATATTTTTGAAGCTGTTATTTCAATTATGTTAAAATGAAATTAAAAAGAAGTAAGGATTATAAGTTTATGCAAGTGGGAACAGAGTTTATTCTTAAACACTTAAAGAAAGGTTCTAGTTACAGAATTTTTTATGTGAAGTTTATGCACTGGGTAGTCAGTGCAGAAACGTAAAGCAACGTAGCAGGAACACACATTACAGAATGGCCAAAATCTTGCTTGCTGGCAAGTGTGAAATTATTGCCCTTTCTTTTCCCACAAAGGTCTTCCTGAGTATCTCTATACATGCCAACTATAGAATACACATTGTGACTAGACGAAACCAAATATTGAGCTGCACGTTTGCTATTTTCAAAGGTAAGCAGTGCATGCATCTGCAACATGCATGTCAAGACAGAGAAGATGGAGAAAGTGACTACAGCAGAAAGCCTTCCAAATGCAGTGATGGAGGGCTGTAATAGTGACAACAAACAAATCTTTTGAAAAGAAAAGAACACACCCCTACCATACATGAACTTCCATAACTGCATTTTGATTTTAGTGTTGTATTAGCCTGACATTGTATTTGGCTAGAATGAGTTTGTACTATTTTCATCTTTCAAGACTAAAGCTGAGAAATTTGAGTACTTCATCTCTGTGGAAGTAACAAACCTGAGCAGTGCAGGCAGTAGCTCACCTGACACCCTTTAAAAGTAGCACATAAAGTAGCATATGCACTTGTACAACTGCAGTTTCAAAGCCATGATTTATGTACTTTACAAGTGAAATTAATGATATCATCTCCCACTATGCACTGGCGTATTAAACACTCTGCAGTAGTATTTCATGACACGCAGCATATATGACAGAGGCTAGAAGTATATTACACACATGAATGTAACTGCTTGTAAATCACTTCACCATGGTACAGCTTTATGTCATTCCAGCTAGAAATAACCTACACAACACGACCACCACTTCTGAGGAAAATAATTCACAAGTGATAAAAATATTGCAGCATTCTACAATATTTTACTTCACCCATTATAAGTTTCTTATGAAAAGCTAGCATACAACCTAGTTAACTGCAAAGAAAGGGCCTCTATGGGTTCAGCTAACCTCACGAGACTTAGGTCTTGCAAATGGCTACCAGGGACCCGTTAGCAGATGGTATGATTTGCAAGAAGAACCTGGATTAAAAGCCCAGAGTAGCTGTGAATTGTTTCAATTGGGGAGATAACATGCAGGACATTCTTCTCCAAAAATAAGGATATGAAAAGCACTAGAAGACACAATAAACAAAACAGTCTCAACTTCTCCCTTTCTGCTCAAACCAAAGGCACTCACAGTGCACAACCAGGCTATGGGTCAGCAGGGCACGCATTGCCAGGAACTGTGCCAGATGGGTTGATACTACAGGCTACAAAGCTACAGAAAATTAAAATTCATTCTGTACAGAAAATGAAACTTCAACTTACCATAGCGTTACTCTATCACAGCACATAGGCATTTCACAACACATATCAGGCATATCACAGCACATAGGCAACTGAATTGCATTCAGGCATCAGAGCATGAAGGCAGCCAGGTTCTCTTTCTGCTTCAATCAAGGACTGAATCACTGAAATCTGTGTTATGGCAGAGTGCCCTCCCCATGCCTGGGCCACAAAACAAAAATCACCAAGTAGGTTGCATCTCAAGGTGTGTAGCAGCTACCCACAAGTAAAGGCAAGACCCATGCCTGCACATCCAAAAGGAATCTCAGCCATTTTGGAGAAGTGGGGAAAAAAAAAAAAAAAAAAAAAAAAGTCTAATTGTTTTTACTCAGATACAATGCACGAAAACAGATTACTTAGAGTATTTCAAGATACAACACTTTATTGTTTTGTTGCTGTCAGAACCACAGAATACATTTCTTCAGTAAATAGCTTCTGGGACTACAGGCTGGTTTGTTTTCTACAGCAGTACCACCGAGATTTAACAGGGAAAGAAGACAAAATTACCACGCTTCATTTCAAATTTGAGAGGATCTTATACATTTTCTGACTCATTTAGATCTTCTATAGAAATGAACTTCAAAAACATTTCATAACAGGATACTTGGAGCTATCAAATGGAGAAAATTGTTAATTCCCATCCTAGTGTATGCATAGAGAATTGCTCAGCACAGAGGACTGCAGTTACTACAGTGTCAGAAACTCCAAGAATGCAGGGGGGAGGAACGGATTAATTTCCGGGAACAAAAGGTTTTCAATATTCTTCCATATCCCCATATAAACTTCTTCAGACCAAAGTGAGGTGGACAACACTTGTCATTTCACTGATGTTTTGTCTGCTGTGCTGCCCCAGTAAAAGGTCCTTGGAAGGAGAAAGGAGGAGCTAATTTTTAGCTAGTTTTTGATACTGCAGTGCATCTTATACTCATCTTACCCAGTTCTACTGCTGGCCCAGGTGGAAAAAAAAATAAAATTGATCTGAAACCCAGCTGGAGCGGAGACTGAAGTTTTAAAAAGCTTTTACTGCTTGATCCCTTGCTGCTACTACTGCTTCAAAGCTTGGGAAAACCTAGGGAGAATCTAATAAAACAGAATCAAGCCTCTTGAGATGAATGTCTTATGTTTTCTTTTACCAATTGTCCTTTGAAATTCCTTGATGGATGGCATCAGTGGCATAACAGATACGTGGCAGGTGAGAGTGAAAGGCAAAAGAACTATTTACTGTTCTACACACATAACATGTGACAAAGGGATGAATATCCCTGTATCAGTGCAGCTATAACCATTTATTTGAGCACTGTTAAACGTTGTTGAACATATTTTACATTTATGTAAGCATCTCTTTTATGACGCATTGCTAAATGCTTGCTTAATAAAAAAATAAATTAAAAGTTAATAATGAAACAATTTCTTTCTAATTTCCCATTCATTTCAAGTTTAAGGATACTCATATATGTATAGCTAATTCATTTTCAATGCATAAATGTGACAGCACATTTAATGCTGAAGAAAAATAACAGGATCACTTAATAACCAATATTTACATGATACAATTAGTGTTGTAACCCTAAATCATCACAGGTTTAAGGTCAGATCCCAGGAAATTGGTATCAGGATAGATTCATCATAGAGCCTGTTTGATTCACAATCCAGTATCAAGCCCACAGAGATTATTCTGAGAACCTTTCCAAACCCCTCAAGTATTTTCTTCTGAGATAGGAGACATTTTCCTGAAAATTTCATACAGTCTATGTTACTATTGTGAGAAAACTTTTGCATCTAGTTAAATAAGGAAAACAGTTGAATTTATTGACTGGATGTCAAAGATGTTTAAAAAATCATTTTTGAATGTCAAATGGTCTTTCATTTCTCCACCTTGAGATTCCTGTCTCTATTCTTTCTCTATATTTCATGTCTACTTGTTCTTTCAACCCCCTTGGAGTGCAGCCAGGCTCTACAGCCTACAGTATGAATATGCCTGCTATATTCCTGTTTGATCTTCTTCCCTTGATGTGTCAGTTTCTTTGTGGCCTGCCTACTTGTCAAACCATTTTCACTCTTCAAAACTTTTTATGAATTTTTAAAAAGCAGTGCAGATCTCAGGACATTTGATGAATTTTTCAAGAGCTAATCACACGCAAATATCACAAATATTGCTGTTTATGTGTTTAGCAACAAACATTTATTTACAAATTTCTGCACTTAAACCAGCCAGATAGCAACAAAATGTATTGAAAATACACTGAGTGACAGGTAAACAAGAGAATACATTCCTCTTTTAGCTTTAATAGGAGTAGCTGTTTGTTAAAAAAGGGAAGGACAGAGATAAGCAGCAATTAACAGTATCAATGTACTGTTGATACTGTTGATACTGTATATAAAGCGGTGAAGGATAAAATCTCAACTAATATAAAAGAACATAAAAGAGATACAAAAGAAGAAATTATGAGCCATCTTCACTTAAAATACATAATTTAGAAAATTATATAGTAGTCCAATTGCTTTAAACATGAGGTGGCTTTATCTAGAAAACTAAAGGTTTCTTATCAGCCTTAGTGATGTGGTGCACTTGATATAGGTAATGTAGTTAATCCATCCATATGCATCCATAATGCTTGGATCAACAGATAACAAATTTCCATTTACTAATAGCTGTAAGACATTATTGATACTGTTTCTGAAAGTTATTACACTTTTCAGATGATCAAAATTACATGTGTTACAAGTGAAATCCTCATACAACCAAGTTGGATGTTGATCATCAAAAACAGTGTTCCCTGTGTCCAATGGGTAATTCCCTGGAATGTTATAATAAAGAATTTCTAATCTCTAGACAGGAAACAATTTAAAATATTATACAAGTGAGATTAAAAATAATGTTGTTGCACTTTTAAATCAGAGTCAGAACCACCATCGGACAAGATGTATCGAATACTCTAAGCTAAAATAACTCACTTTGCCCTTTCCCAGTGAAGGCTGCATAAAGTATACCTAACTGAAATGCTCAACATAAAAAAAAGTATAGCGAAGACCTGCTTAAGGCAGTATTTTTAGTGCTTTAAGACTGCTAAAAGAAGAGTAAGTAAACATATGAAAAACACACATACAGTAAGTTGCACTAAAACAGTTTTTCATATACAGAATAGCCCAGCCAGGAAATTCCTTGTCACTAAGATATCATGACAGGGTGATACCCCCTGTCATGTGCTCACTCTCAGACTAGCTCTCACAATTTTGCTATGTATTAATTTGTCTGGTCCACTTTACAAACCACTCTGATACCTGTATGTCTAGGGATCAGATTTTCAAAGGTATTTAAGTGACTGGTTTCCATGGAATAGATATAAAACCAAGTGTAAAGATTTTTTTCCAACAAAACAACCAACTAACATCTACTTTCACATCCTGTCAGAGGCAATGGTCTCAGACTTATATTTCAGAACAAAATGAAGATTGATTAATTCAAATAATTATTAGTTCAATTGTCACAAACCACAACTTGAGCAGACAGCTCAAGAAAGGCAAGCAGTTCTTTCAAACACAAAGAAACATCATAAGTAAACAACCATGAGTTTTACTTTAGTTATATTTTTACTACTACTACTAATAATAATAATTTTAAAAAGTGGTTTATTTAAAACAAGTGAAATGTGTCAGGAATCCGGAGAGGACACATGAAAAACAGAGGATATGGCAAACTGTTAAACTGTTATGGCAAACTGTTAATGCACACTGGTAAGCCATTACTGAATTATTCCTTCATGACTCCAGGGATTTTACTTCCTTGCTTATGAGTTTAAACTGAGTTACTTTTAACAGGATTTATACAGTCAACAATAAAATTGACTCAAATTGTTCTGTTCTGTATTTAGGAGGAAGGTGTTCACCTACATCTACATTGGCTTAAAGCATTCAGAAACTGCTGAAGGAATAGAGCAGACATGCTGGCCATCAATATGACGAAGAAGCAGAAATGAGAAAAGTATATATTAGAATATAAATTGAATGTACATTATCAATGGAAAGAGTCACAATAGAAGATGAAGGACACAGGAATTGTGGGAGCAACTAAGAATATGATTACTTATTCCTAGTATTGTGAACTAGCCTTCTCCAGTTTTCCAACCTTTAAAGCATTTATTCATTTTTGTGAAGTAAGAAAATATAAAGCTTCCACATAGGTATCAAATACTTGTCTTATCAAGAAATGGAAAGAGTTGGCATTTGAATGAAAGACAAATCTGAAATGTCTTCATCTAACTCAGCTTAAAAATTAACTGAATTTTAGCTTATATTAAAATAAATAAATAAATAATAATCTAGATCCTAAGAATTAGGAAATTAATTTTAGCTACCTGAATTCCAGGACATTCATTAGCCTTGCTTATTGGCAAATAATTTTACTGGAATTCTATAGTAGTGTTTCATACCATCAGTAAAATTATATTTAATATCTAGCTCCCTTTTTGTTTTGCCCATTACCATAGTTTCTATGTGCCAACTACACAATTAAACCTAATAATATCCTTTAAAAAGCTTAATATTTCCTTGCCATGGTGCTCTTGGCAGAGACAACATATTGCAGTGGAACGTTTGCTACCTTTAAAATGACAACGACAAGAAATCAAGCATATCAAATGCCTCAGAGATGCATGGGATGTGTAAATAGGGACTACACATATTTAAGCCATTTTCTCAGAGGAGATCATTTTTGTTGTCAGTCTTACAGGAACAATGATGGCAGGTCATTAAGGGATAAAAACTTCATGAAAGAATTGAATCCTGCACCAACTGACAGAAATGTCAAGACTGAATTTCATTCATTTTGGTAGTAGCTCTCCTTATAATGAAAGATTTTTCTCCCTCTCTCATGCCTTGTGCTATGTAAACATCAGTGTACAAATACACACTTGTAAACAATTTGCAAACGGAGTTGCTCTTACATAAAAAAAAAAAAAAAAAAAAAAAATCCCTCTGAATTATTTGCATTAGTTATTTATTCCAGAGCACAATATTCTAGTATTGATCAAGCAGGATGAGATCAATTGACTGTCGTCATATCTTTGAAAGTTGTAATCTACAATATAGCTGGTTTCAAGCTGTGGATGTCAATACAACACAACTACATACTGTTTAGACATAAGCAACTAAACTGAAAAATCCTGCAGATGGTAGGTTATGTCTTGTCACGTTGTATTTTTAGAATATTTAATTTTATTTCATAAATCAACATGTTCTGCAGTTACTGTCATTATTTGTATTGCTATTACACAGATATGAGGAGCACTATACAAACAGGTACTATTTACCTTTCTGCCACCTACACACAGCCAGACACAAAACATGCAGACTTCTAGCTACTAGCTGATTTCCAGGTTTTGCACTGAATAGGCATAAGAGCCTACACACTGTTGTAAATCAGGGCCAGAGTATACACAACTGTGATCAAATACACAGGAATAAAATTGTTATATTGCCACTGGACTATAACAGAAAGAAGATTGTCCTTTCTGTTTTGGTCATTACTGCTTTTACAGAGGAGGCAAGGCATTTACTAATTGGATGGAGAGACTGCAGAGAGACGACCTAGAAGGCTGAAGTATGCAACTAAAGGAAAAAAAAATGAAGTGAGGTGAAAGACACACACACACACACACACACACACAAAAAAAAAAAAAAAAAAAAAAAAAAGGAAAAGTAACCATTATAATAAATGAATACTACATTGGCTTGTTAAAAGAAAACTGAAAATTTTGGACTTTTTTTTTGGTAAATATATTATTTTCCCTAGATACATATGCACATACCTATAAACAAAGAAGAGAGAAAGGGGACATTTCCATAGGCTTATATAAAGAATTCAGTATTACTATATTACTGAATTTTGGGTGCAAAGGTAGATAAGAATAAAAACCCAGTACACATGAATATTGATTTTTTCCTACTTCCAACCATCTTTTTGTTATCTTTTTTTTCCAGCCATGAACTGTGAAAAACAAGCCTATATACCTATACATATATACACTCTCATATACCATGCACATAAATTAAATCTTAATGTAGCATATCAAAACAACCCACTGTGAATAAGCTGTAGAATGTAGTTTTAAATTATTACAGTATTATGCTCCGTCTGAGCTGAGTACTGGACACCTTGCTAACAAAATAAAAAATGTGTATATTATTGCAAGGAAAACATAGAAACATTTCCATTTGCTTTCACAATGATTTTATAATGGGAAGAAAAGTAATAGTTGTGTACCATTATGGTGTAGATATTAAAGATACAAGTTTCAAAAATGTTACATAAACATTGAAGTTAGTTTACAAACTGTAGTCAAAATGCTATGTTGCGACCTGGGTAGGGATGTAGGGATGGATAGCTCCCGGTAGACTGGAAGCTGGCAAATGTTGTGCCGATTTTCAAGAAGGGTCAGAAAGAAGACCCTAGCAATTACAGGCCTGTCAGTCTCACGTCAGTGCCTGGTAAAATCATGGAGAAGATGGTTCTTGAACTTATTGAGGCACACCTGGGGGACAAAGCAGTCATTGGTCCCAGCCAGCATGGGTTTGTGAAGGGTAGGTCCTGCCTAACTAACCTGATTTCCTTTTATGATAAGATCACCCGTATGGTGGACCAAGGGAAACCAGCTGATGTGATTTTTTTGGACTTCAGCAAGGCTTTTGACACGGTTTCCCATAGGATCCTACTGGACAAAATGTCCACCATACAGCTAAATAAAAACATCATACGATGGGTGAGCAATTGGCTAACGGGCAGGGCCCAAAGGGTTATGGTAAATGGGGCTGCGTCAGGCTGGCGGGCGGTCACCAGTGGGGTCCCTCAAGGCTCCATTTTAGGGCCGGTACTTTTCAATATTTTTATAAACGATCTGGATGTAGGAATAGAAGGTATTTTGAGCAAGTTTGCTGATGACACCAAACTTGGAGGAGTTGTGGACTCGAATGAGGGTGGAAAGGCCTTGCAGAGGGATCTGGATAGGTTGGAGAGCTGGGCGATCACCAACCGCATGAAGTTCAATAAGAGCAAGTGCCGGGTCCTGCACCTGGGACGGGGAAACCCTGGCTGCACGTACAGACTGGGCGATGAGACGCTGGAGAGCAGCCTAGAAGAGAGGGATCTGGGGGTCGTGGTAGACAGCAAGTTGAATATGAGCCAGCAGTGTGCCCTGGCAGCCAGGAGGGCCAACCGTGTCCTGGGGTGCATCAAGCACGGCATCGCTAGTAGGTCAAGGGAGGTGATTGTCCCGCTCTACTCTGCGCTGGTGCAGCCTCACCTCGAGTACTGTGTGCAGTTCTGGGCACCACAGTATAAAAAGGACATGAAACTGTTGGAAAGTGTCCAGAGGAGGGCTACAAAGATGGTGAAAGGCCTGGAGGGGAAGACGTACAAAGAACGGCTGAGGTCACTGGGCCTGTTCAGCCTGGAGAAGAGGAGGCTGAGGGGAGACCTCATCACAGTCTACAACTTCCTCGTAAGGGGGTGTCGAGAGGCAGGAGACCTTTTCTCCATTAACACCAGTGACAGGACCCGCGGGAACGGGGTTAAGCTGAGGCAGGGGAAATTTAGGCTGGACGTCAGGAGGGGGTTCTTCACAGAGAGTGTGGTTGCACACTGGAACAGGCTCCCCAGGGAAGTGGTCACTGCACCGAGCCTGTCTGAATTTAAGAAGAGATTGGACTGTGAACTTAGGCACATGGTCTGAACTTTTGGGTAGACCTGTGCAGTGTCAAGAATTGGACTTGATGATCCTTAAGGGTCCCTTCCAACTCAGGATATTCTATGATTCTATGATTCTATGTGTCAGGTCTTTGGATTCTATTTGTTTGGAAAACAGAAAACACGATTATTATTATTATTGTACTTGGGCAAACAGAATGAAAGAGGAAAAGCTTCTATGGAAAGAAAGTCCTTGGGGATTTTAAATCTTTTTATTTTGTTAATCCAGAATGCATACTGGATGAATCTGTGCTTATATGAATATTAATGAAAGGTTTCTAAAGATAATAACCAAAATGAATAATTTTGATTCAAATAATACTAAAGGTAGTATTTTTTCAATATTGATAGACTGGTCTCCCTAGATTACAGTTATTTACCAGTTCTGTGCAGATTTCTCAAAAGTTTCAAATTACTGTTGGAAGTTTGCTCTGTCCTAGCCATCAGAAAAAATGACTTTGCCTTCTTGTTAGTTATGATACCACAAAATCTGGAGAATATCCCTTATGTTGTGAAGCAAACAGTTCACTTACGAAACCAGGAAAAATAAATAAATTTAAAAAAAATCCATCTCTATAGGAAGAAATAATCCAGGTGTTAACAGTTCTGCTTCATACATGGGATCTCTGGATATTTGCCGTCATGAAGGGCCACCTGAATAAATGTGGCCAGGATCTTGCTGAGCATTCAGACACAGTTTCTGCAGAAATGTGTACCTCTTGTTATTCTCCTGGTTTCTGCAGAAATCATCATTGTACCATAATACATATTAGCCATCACCGAGCTGATTTAGAGAAGCTGGAACAAGTATGTTGCTCTATGATGAGTTAATCTTAACAAAAGTATTAATGAGGCCTCAGTGAAGTTACACAAAAGTAAAATCTCATGGTTTAGGAATTAAGAATAAAGAAACAGGAGAGGACGTCCCACAGGTCATTGACTCAATCTTCCTGCTATCACAGGCTGCACACTAATAGCCCCTTTCAGACAGTGACCAATTCCTATAGCCCCCTTGTTCTGTAGCTGAGCTTCTTGCTCCTGCCACACTGACTGGACCACTGTTCCAGGCCTTCCAGGCTCTAGACTCCCAGACTTCTAAGAGTCATCTTCTAATTTCCAATAAAAGTTTCTAAAACACAGTTTAAAAACATTGGTTTCTAACTTGAAGATGGGTGACCAGAACTAGATTCAGGCTTCTTAATGCCTTCTTAAGAGCAGAGAGTTTCTTTAATGAAACTCACTTACGTTAAGACATCTTAAAACACACTTTTGTTAAGACATCTTCTCAGAATGAGAACAAAGAGGCTATTTTAACTACCACATGAACCTTAGTAGTTGATTAAAAAAGTCAGACACTATTTCCTTGTCTGATTCTGAGAAACAGGCAGGCTAGAGGTCAATCAGTGGATAATGAGTTTCCACTTTGCTTCATTGTAGTCTTTGCAATGTTTTTTTTTTTTTTTTTTTTTTTTTTTTCTACTTTACCTTCCATCTCTGGCTACTTGCTGTACTGATTAAAAGATTCTTCAGAGGCTCACCAGAACTGTCTCTACTTTTGTAGTAAGTTTTGAAATCTTAATTTTAACAGTAGTAGGTTTTTTTAAGTGCAGATTAAAAACATCTTTCTGAGTATTTTTAACCTTCTTAATTTTTCAACTAAATAAGATCCTTTTTAAATCACAGAATTGTAGGGGTTGGAAGAGACCTCCAGAGATCATCGGGTCCAACCTCCCTGCCAAAGCAGGTTCCCTACAGCAGGTTGCACAGGTAGGCAACAGAAAATAATGTAAATAATATAATTGCAAACATTCAATGATAGCCCTGTCTCTAACGTATTATTATTCCTTCCTTATCTCTTTCTAAACATTCCACACTATTAAAGATTACTATTTATCACACTAATTTCATCGTAAAAGCCCTCTTACCTTAAAGTAACAGTCTAGAACGCTTTGTTTTGAATCAGCTATGAATCTGCAGAAGGAATTGGGCTACAACCCTCCTGACATGTATCTCTCTCCTCAAAAAAAAAAATAAAATAAAATAAAATAAAAAATCAATAGTCTTACATAGGATCAGAAATGGAATATCAAATCAAGTTACCAACTAGAATACATCTTAATGCCACTTAACTCTACTACGATAGAATTCTACAGCAAACCTGTTGTCTCACTGTCTTTGGATATTTTCTGTCACTGTTACTGTCATTAAACAGGTGATGAAAATAAAAGCAGCATTTGTTATTGTTGTTTGTTTTCTTTTGCAATGACCATCAAACAGACAATACATAATCATGTCAATACACGTGTTTTTATCATATGATTGGTATATAAATCATGCATTGCCTATGTAGCTAAGGCTACATAGGCAATGACCTGAGTTTTAATATGCACTTCTTTTCTGATGTTATAATATAAAAATTCATATTATTCAAGTCATCTCTTTCATAAAGTATCAAATATTACAGAAATTAAAGTAAGGTCCTTGATTAGGTCCTGGTGTCCTTAGACAAAAACAGTTTTAACTGCAGGTAAATTCTGGCCATCACAAATAATGCTAAAGCAAATAAGCACTTCCCAATCTCCCCCCTCCCCCCAATAAGACTATTTATAAATATTTGTATAATGAATTGAGGGAACTTGGAACCCAAGAGAACTGTTGAATGAGATTCTAGTCACAGAGGTCAGGCTCCAGTTCACTGGTCAGTGAACTCAAAAGTCAGCTCAACATACTTTATTTGAAACTCAGCAGCCATTTGGAAACAACAACAACAAAAAAATGTTATTTACTTAGAGATAGGGTTAAACTGTGGTTCTAGTTAAAAATAATAAAATAAAATAAAATAAAATAAAATAAAATAAAATAAAATAAAATAAAATAAAATAAAATAAAATAAAATAAAATAAAATAAAATAAAATAAAGCTGCCTGAAAATCTCAAACATTACTCACACCAAAACGATCCCTTTATAATAGATTCTTTTTGTCCAACTATTTTCAGAGGGAAGAAAAAAAAATGAATGAATTTGTTGTAAATACACTTTGTTTTTCTTCTCTTCCTTCAAATTAAAAATATGCATTTGCATATAACAGCAGCTTTTTGGGTGTGTGCACAGGGGTGTGAGTTTTTTTATTTTTATACTTCAAGGACTTAACTTTTTATTTTTCTATAATGTTTAAAAAAAAAAAAAAAAAACAACACGCATTTTATCTTGGAGGCACTCATCTGTCTATTTGTCCCTCTTGAAAAAAAATATATTAACTATTGTCATAGTAATACAAGAATATATGTTATACAGATTTCAATAGTGCAACTATTTATATAGTAATATTAAATGCAAATATTTTCAAAGATAATCCAGTTCAAATAAAGGTCTGCAACACCAGGTCTGAAGGTCACAAATTTATAAACTCTACAGAAAAAAATCATATTTTGAACTTTGAAAAACTTCATTTCATAGGTAATGAAAGAGATCGTTGAATAATATGAATTTTTAAAAAGTTTTATTGTAAAAAAAAAAAAAAAAAAACTATTGATATCTAATGTCCTTTCAGAATGAGGGTTTTGAAGACCTGGGATTAAAAAAATCCATCTTTTCATATAAAATGATGTTGATGTGCATCTCTAAGTTCAGAGCTCCCAGTACAACCTCAGATCTCACTGAAAAGCATATTTTTTATACCTTAGTCATACAATAAGATGCTGAATAGTAAGATGCTCTTTTCTCCTGGAAAGAGTCCAGTGGAGGGCTACAAAGATGATACGGGGCCTGGAGAAAGCCTCTCAACCTTTCCCTGTGAAGAAAGGTTGAGAGACCTGGGTCTGTTCAGCCTGGAGAAGATAAGACAAGACTGAGAGGGGATCTCCTCAGTGTATATAAATATCTGAGGGGTGATACAGAAGGATGTAGCCAACCTCTTCTCAGTGGTTTGTGGGGATAGGACAAGGGGCAATGGCTGCAAGTCAGAGCACAGGAAGTTCCACACTGACATGCGAAAGAACTTCTTCATGGTGAGGGTGACGGAGCATTGGAACAGGCTGCCTAGGGAGGTTGTGGAGTCTCCTTCTCTGGAGATATTCAAGGCCTGTCTGGACGCCTACCTGGGCAGCCTTCTCTGAGGAATCTGCTTTGGCAGGGGGGTTGGACCCGATGATTTTTTGAGGTCCCTTCCAACTCCTACAGTTCTGTGATTCTGTGATTCTGCGAATACATCAGGTTGGGGGAAACTACAAGCAATCATGTAAAGAGAGACACTATCATTACATGGATACATGGAGGAGGTAGAAAATGGGGAAATTTTAAGGTTGCCTCTTTGGTTTTGGCATTTCCAACTTTGGAGTACTTGATTGCACGTCTTCAATGGTGGTTATACTAACTACGTACTTTTAAATGGTTCTGGTTTCTGACTCTTTAAATGGCATTACTTCTTTGTGCTGAATAACAGAGATGGCACCTGATGCCTCATCCTCAATGCTTTTTTCTGAAAGTATTTAATAGGCCTAAAATTCCTGACTTGATCTTGTTTCCATTTAAGAAAACTGAAACATTCATTTTGACTTAAGTGGCAGAAAAATGAGATCCAACTAAAAATCAGGAAATATGTTTGAACATTTGCCAAAACATGATTCAACTGATAATTACTTTGCTAAATTACTTTAATTTTTCTCTACTTTACCTTATTTATTTATTTTCCCAAGACTGTTAGAAGAAGGGAAAAAAAATCCAACTTACGTAATTTAGAGAACATCTCTCATCTGCATCTTGTAAAGTTATTTTTGTTTTCTTCTTTTTCTCAATATTTTTATTGCCCATGCCAAATGTATGCTTCCAATTATTAGAATCATATAATTTTAATTCAAAAGATACATATCTATAATTGTCTAAAGGAAGAAACAGAACAAAACAAAACAATTGGCTGTCTAATCTAATGGTATAAATCAAAACAAAGCTAAATTTTATTTTTTTTCTGCCTCTCTAAAAACTGTAGTAGTTTTTTTTCATCTACTCAATATTTTGATATTCAATATTTCCTGCACATTGTCATGGACTGAATCTGTATTAAAATGCTAAAAAATAAAAATAAAAATAAAAATAAAAATAAAAATAAAAATAAAAATAAAAATAAAAATAATAGTATTAGCATATGAGCAGTACTAATATCTACAATTAAAAAAAAAAAAATCAAATATGATCCACTATCTGTGAGACTTGGAAACAGATTATTATCTATCACAGTAATAATTATTACAGATTCTTCTATTTCAGTATTTCACATTTTTTCTTGTCAGGTCCAGTCCAAAGTCAATGCAATTCACTGCTGAATTACTAGAGGGTTAAATATTTCTTATTTATTTTTATGATCTGGGATTTTATTTTACTGACAGATGGATTTTGCATTCTTCATAAATGACAGATAATAAAAAGTAGACCCATCTATTTTTATTGCAGAGAAATAGTTATATGCCAAACTCTTTGGTACTAATATTTACGTATAGCTAATGTGCAATTAGTACAGAGAAGATCCATGTGCTTGGATTTTAAGAAGGAACAGCACAGTCACTCATGTTTAATGCATGATTTTAGAGATTAATTCCTTTTCCAAAGCCCAAAATGACTATCACATTAAATTCTTTTCATGCTTCAAAGGAAGAAGGACTATGAATTTTAGGTGAGAAGTACAGCAACACAGTACAACCTATACTTTTCTCATAGTCAAATTAACACAGCATGAGCCACACACGTTGGTGTCTGATCTCTAAACAATAGGAAACAATAAGCATTTAAATTATGCACACCAATAATCTATAGCTTAATTATCCATAGCTAATTAAGTTAGTCTTAAACAGATAGATTATCCTATGCAAGATCCGTATCTATTTTGTGAACACTGCAACAAAGTGTGTTATGTGTGAAGCCGATATGGTGCAGTACTTGCCAGGAATACTTCAGAGAACTCAGATTCTGTATTAAGGTTACACGTCATACCTAAAATTAAAGTACATTTTGCCCACTAAAGTTCACATGGGAAGGAAATGCAAGAAATCAGCTACATAGTCCCTTCCTCATTTCAAAGCATATTGTTACTTTATAATCTGCTTTAAACTACTGCACTGATATTCTTCCCTCTGAGCAGGCCACCAATTGTATGGACTGAGCTACAATTTCTCTGCTGTTTCTGTTTTGGATAAGTGGGAAGAAGTAGGCTCTGTCTTGTCTTAACAAGGTACCTTCAACCCTATGAAGCCAGATGGGGAGTAGGAGCAGCCTGAGGTGGGCATCTCAGCATGTGTCCCAGTGGGATGGGGGAGAGACCTCTGCTCCCTGGCAAAGGAGCCGCTGGTCCTCCCTCAGATAGCGCTCAGAGACTATGGAAAGCAAAGCCATATACATATGCAATATTCCTAGAAGAAAGGAAACCCTATAAAACAGTTTTTCTGACTACACGGTCCCTTTTTCTCTCCTCCTCTGTAAGCCAAATACTCCCCCTCATTTACCTTGGATAAATTTCCAATCAGCAAAATGGGAGTTAGCTTAAAATGTATTTAAATGCTCTCTTATTCCTAAGGGAAAGAGCTTTCCTAAGAATATTGCTAAGGAAACTGTAGCCATTTTCATGCAAAAGGCAGGCTGCTTGGTAAGGCAGAAACCAGCACAACAACAACAACAACAACAACAACAACAACAAAATAATCTATTTTATTTCCTTTTCTTTTGCATCAACAGGATAAGTAGGATCAATAGGATAAACACCTAAATGTTAGGCAATAAGACATAAAACTAGATAAATTTAATTTTAAGTCAAAATGAATGTATATTTTTTTGAAATTTTATGTAGCAGAGAGATACTACTACAAAAGACTTTTGTTCCAAATTTTATTTTGTTATTTTATTAATTTGTTCCAAATAATAAAAGGGTGACACTGTTGCCACTGTAACATTCACCAATATAAACAGGTTAAAAACCAGATCCCACAATATATTCAGAGGATATTTCCAATGCAGTCTGCCAATGCATTCAAAATATGCCTGTAGCTATCTGAGGGTGCAGATTATGCATTAGCTTCCCAATACTAGAACATGGGTTGGCCAAAACAGTGAGATAATCCCCTGAGCCTTAACCTCAGGTTTGCAAAGGTTATAGAGATGCTCAGCATAGATATAGTGGGTCTCTGATTTTAACAAGAATTTCGGTGAGCAAAATTTTTGAATATTAGTCTATCTGGATTACTTCAAGATTGATTAATAACCTAAAATTTCATTAACGTGAGGTTAAAGGGAGAAAAGTGGGCAGCACGAGGAAAATAATCTCTCCTGTTTTTCTATACTCATCATTAATAATGAAGAGATTGATACATGTTAAAGGAATCAAAGACATTTCTGAGGCTCTTTAGGTGTAGATTTGTGTTTTTGCTGAATTCAAATAGACCATCATGGCTTCAATCTGGTCTCAGTTACACTGATGCATCTATACATGATACCCAATGACAAAGCATGATTTTTTTTTTTACATCTGTAGAATTCATACAAAGTCACAGAGCAATAGTTTGTACTGGTTATAATTCCCAAGACATGGTAAAAATCCTCTCTTCCACTGGGCAAAATAAAATAATATTTTTCCTTGGAAAAAGAACAAGAAGTCAGCATTTATCATGGCTTCAAAGTATGAAAGGAGCTATTAAGGTGCGATTTTTTTCATTACTGGATGTTGAAAGTGCTTTCCAATTGCCAAAGAACACATTTTGAACACGAGTACACTGCTCAGTTCTTTACTCTCTGTAAGCCTGGAACTCTAAGGTAGGCTTGCTAAGGCTTCCTGCTGATTTGTTGCAGAAACATTTCCTGTAAATTCAAGCTTTATGTTAATTTGTGATGAGAAATAACAGGATGATTAGGGGCTATTAACAGGTCTTGGGATAAATCTCAATGACATGAAGCAAGATCAACATTTGCTGAAATGCTATTTTTTACCCTAACAAGTCGATCTTGCACTTGAATTCAGAGCATTTTTTGTTTGATTTTGGTGTTGTTTTTTTTTTATATATATATTTTTTAAGTAACTATCAGATTAAAAAGACAAAAGGTTATCAAAATACAGCATACTTGTGTTTTCTTTGAATACCAAGAACTGTGAGTGAAGTTTATAAAAGCTTGGCACTTCTCAGTAGTCATATTAGTGCTATTTGCCTTTATTTTATTTTTATTATGGACTTCTTACTGCACTTTTTGTTATCCTCTTTAGAAAATAGCTGTCTTCACACTGTCATTCGCTCACCTGCACTCAAGCAGGTGTGTGACCATCAAAGTCCATATGAGCCCTCCAAGCAAGGGGAACAAAATTCAATGTTAATAGTTTTGAGGCATTTTTCTGATTTTCACGTTACACAGTTTTTTTTATAAAATGAATCATGACTTCCATAAAATGGGCATGCCTGCTTTGTATAGACACTGGCAGGCCGTCAGGAGATTTGCTCCTCTGTAAACTACCTTTGTTTGCGTTTTAAATTTCACATTACAAACTATGCAGAAGAAACACTAAGGAAAAAGAATTAAGATATGACACACATTAAATATTGTCTCCATTACTTGATTTGAATCGATGCTCTAACATTTTCTGAAGCCTTCTAACTCAAATATTATTCAGTGGGGCAAATTCTGTTCTCCTTTCTACTGAGCATATCATCATTTCAGAGATGTGAAATAAAAACATGTTTTGACTTATTTGAGGTTCTTATTTGCAAATTGCATATCACTATTCCAGCTGCAATTTCTGGAAACTCTTTGCTGGATTTTCAGTGTTTTCTTTAACCAAAGTACATCAACAGTCATGTTTTAGGTTAGACCAATATTGTGTTTTTGAAGTGAATCCATTTTTTTTTTTTGAGTTGTGTTAATGCATTATTGGTGAATCCAACCAGACCCCTAATCGTTAATGTGTTATTGGTGAATCTGTGATTGTGATAGTTCAGTACCCTAAATCCAACCAGGCCCATAACAGTTAATTGGCTACACCCCTTAATGTGACAGGAGTAAGCCAATATTATTGTTTCTTGGCATGGCTTAAAATGTTTGATTTAGGCTCATGGCTCTTCCCAGCTGGGATAAGGTTACTGTGGACTTTCTGGTTTTTAGGTATTATGAAGAATGGAAGGGAAATTTAGGACAAAGTCCAATTTGCATATTAATTATAAATACCTCATTTCAGCAGGGATCTCATTTTTTTAATGCTTTCAATGAAAAAAACTTTAATCCCAAATGACAATTTTATCTTTCTCTTCTGTATGGTTGGTCCATATATTGGAGCCTGTTTTCATCAGCCCTCAACTGACAGATTGGAAATACCAATACTATGGAGAACCGATACAGTGATGAACTGTAAAGTTTGCCCTCAGTGTAAAACTCATCTCATGACTCACTCTGTGCATAGTATGTACTGCAGTTTTGCACTGCTCTGTGACCAACCTACAGCAGAAAGCTACACAGTAGAGATGAACAACCTTGTATTATGCCCTCTCTAACACTAGGCTGATTTTCCATTCCAGCTGCAATTCATGCTGATGGCACCTCCGTTGCTGCTGGGTTTTCCTGCATTCTAATCAGGTCACGTGGCAAACCTTTATCAAGCAAAATCTCCTGCATTTGCATGTGATAAAGCCACGCCATTTCTGGTAATCAGCAAAGTGCATGTACTGCTTTTTAATACAATCTCAAGCTTGTTCTATCATTCCTTCAAGGTGAAAAATCTATTTTTGACTCTACCCCTCCTTCATTGGTCTTTAGGTCTCGTTTTGATCAAGATTTATGCACTTTTTCACAATCACCATGTGTTAAAACATTTGCCAATGAACAACGGTTTAAAGAATGTATATGAAAATATGAAAACCCATGAACAAGCATCACCCTATAAACATTTTAGAAATTATATCCACAGTTAAATTATTCCTATTCAATATTACTGTCTTTATACGTCTTTTAAACATCTACAGGCATGGTTAGACCAGATACTGATCCACACACATGCAATTATCAAGAATAATTAAGAGAAAATAAAATCCTCTAAGTTACAGTTTGAAGCCTACTATTAATTGTAAGCAATATTTTCCAAAAGAAGTATCAGGAAAAATACTAGTTATATAGATAAATACTCCAGAATGACTATAAAGAAGAAAAATATATTGTGTGGTGCAAATGGGAGCACTGTGGAAAGATGGGAAGGACTCTCAGGAATCTTCTTAATCTTCGGTCTCAACTTTAAAGGTACTGTCTTATAATTAATAGACAGAAATAAGCATATACTCACTGGTTTTGTACATAAACTCATAGCAATTTAGTCTGTTTAGTATTCTTGTCAAGGAAGAGTGACATTAAGTAAAAACAAAGAAATTTCTCTTATCCAGGTAATACTTTGAAGATCCACAGGCCCAAAGACCAAAGCCTTTGCCACACAACTACATACTGCATGAGATTTATGTATCTCATCAACTAAGTCCCAAACAGAGCTCTGAGAGAGGAAACTGTTAAAAGAGAGCCATGAAAACAGGAAGAAATATTTGGTACTCTGCTGTATTAAATGATGGTCTGTGAAGTTTAAATAAATCCTATCCCATGGAGCAGCCAGAGGGCTTGAGAAAGGATTTGACAGCAAAAGAGAAGATGCAGCATTTTGCCATAAAGTAATAATAGGTTGGCATTTTTATAAAAAATAACCATTAGCTGGAGATATTACTATAATGGGGAAATAGAGCTCCTGGTGAAATAGGTCTTCACAGTG
Organism: Aythya fuligula; assembly: GCF_009819795.1. Lineage (NCBI taxonomy): Eukaryota > Metazoa > Chordata > Aves > Anseriformes > Anatidae > Aythya > Aythya fuligula. The sequence goes on along the minus strand of NC_045566.1, from coordinate 27,357,910 downwards.
TGATTCTTAACTTCTGAATCCAGCAAGGCTGGAACGTAGGGCAAGGAAGTATTGTTCCAGACCTGTAATGAGGGAAGTGAAGAACCAAACAAATGTGGACACCTTCTCTTCCTCAAAGTAGCTACTTTTTTTTTTTTTCTCGTATTTTCAGTCATAGTAGCATAGACTTCTTGCTTTTGTTTTGGCTCCTGAGAAATACTTCATTTTCAATGCTAAAATGCATATTTATCAACATAATGTTGTTACCATCTTGGACATAGGCATATCTATAGAGTTTACCATCAAGTTAGCACCTTTATCTGTCAAATCTCTGACTGAGGCTGCAAGATTAGAAAATACCATTTAAAAGAATTTTCACAAAAACACATAGTATTTTAAGAAATTTGCTCATTATAAACTATTTAAAAAGATAACAAAAGTTTTTTGAGTATTGCACTGTCCTGAATTAGTTTGAGATACAGAGAAAGTCTAATGTTCTTTGGTCATAATGGATTTGGTAAGAAGTGCTCAAACTCATTACACCAAGAGGCCCAATTCATAAATAACCTTAATTTCCATTGATAACAGCAAATTGAATGTAGTGCCAACAGAGGAAGCTGGAGGCTAGCTGACTGAAGCATTCAAGCATTGTGAAGGACTGCTGTAACAATTTCAACAGATGTTCTGCTATCCAGCTGAAGTATTCACAGACTTAGAACTATTAGATAAAATAAACACATTTTTAAAGTTGCAATATCTAGTAAAGACATTCTAGAAACAAAACAGAAGGATCCTGAGACTAATGTTACCAATGTAGTTACAGTGGTTAATAACTGTGCAATTGGTGATAGACAACCAGTACAAGCGGGTTGTCAGTATGAATTATCAATATAGTTTATCTATCCTGAATCAAGAGAAGAGAAGCCAAAGAAGTTACATTTTTGTTCTTTGCTGAGCAAAGAGCTAGAAAAGACAATTCATACTTAAATATCTAATGTAATAGGTTATTGTAGTGTTCTTTTCAAAGAAACATTGGAGTAAATCTATTTGTAGTGAAATTTAGTTCTTTGGAGAAATTTAGACTTTTATTAAATATATTTCATAGACTATTGAAAGTTGTCAGCCAGCCCTAGGGTGCTTAAAGAGCTGGCTGACGTCATTGCAGGAACTCTCAATTATTTTTGAACAATCTTGGGAATCTGGAGAGGTCCCAGTAGACTGGAAGCTGGCAAATGTTGCACCGATTTTCAAGAAGGGTGAGAAAGAAGACCATAGCAATTACAGGCCTGTCAGTCTCATGTCATTGCCTGGTAAAATTATGGAGAAGATGACCCTTGAAGTAATTGAAGCACACCTGGGAGTGTGGTGGTTTTACCTTGCTAGGCATGTAAACACCACAACCGCTCTCTCACTCCCCCTCCTTAGATGAGGAGGGGAAGAAGTAAAGTAAAGAACAACTCATGGGTTGAGATAAGGATAATTTAATTAAAAGGAAGAAATAATAATTATTAGGGAAAGATTATTATTAGATAAACAATTTAACTAAAGGAAAAAAAAAGGGAAGGGGGAAAAGAGAGGGGGAAAGGGGAAAAAAAATGAAGGCTATGTGGAAGTGGAGAGGAAATAAATTACTTTCTGCTTCCCACAAATGAGCGATGCTTGAAGCAGGGCCTCAACACACGTAGCCGGTGTTCGGGAGGAGGACCGACGTTTTCGCAACGGAGCCCACCCATCCCCTCTTCTTCCTGTTTCCACCTTTTATTGCTGAGTGTGACCTCATATGGTATGGAATATCCCTTTGGTTGGTTTAGGTCAGCTGCCCTGGTGATGTTTCTTTTCTCACTTTTTTACCCACCCCCTAGGAGGGTTAGAGAATGTCCTGATGCTGTGCCAGCACTGCTCAGCACCAGACACAACACTGGTGTGATACCACTGCTGTTCTAGCTACAAGTGCAGAGCACAGCACTGTGTGGGCTGCTGCAGGGAAAGTTAACATCCCAGCCAGACCCAGTACAGGGGAACAATGCAGTCATTGGTCTCAGCCAACATGGGTTCATGAGGGGTAGGTCCTGCCTAACAAATTTGATGTCCTTTTATGATAAGATCACCCATCTAGTTTATCAAGGGAAACCAGCTGATGTGATCTTTTTGGACTTCAGCAAAGCTTTTGATACGGTTTCCCATAGGGTCCTACTGGACAAAATGTCCAGCATACAACTTAACAAAAACATCATATGATGGGTGAGCAGTTGGTTGACGGGCAGGGCTCAAAGGGTTATGGTAAATGAGGCCACATCTGGCTGGCAGATGGTCACCAGTGGGGTCCCTCAAGGCTCCATTTTAGGGCCAGTTCTCTTCAATGTTTTTATAAATGATTTGGATATAGGACTAGAAGGTGTTTTGAGCAAATCTGCCAACAACACTAAACTGGGAGGAGTTGTGGACTCTGTTGAGGGTGGAAAGGCCTTGCAGAGAGATCTGGATAGGTTGGAGAGCTGGGCAATCACCAACCACATGAAGTTTAACAAAAGCAAGTGCCAGGTCCTGCACCTGGGACGGGGAAACCCTGGCTATACGTAGAGACTGGGCGATGAGACGCTGGAGAGCAGCCTCACAGAGAGGGATCTGGGGGTTGTGGTTGACAGCAAGTTGAATATGAGCCAGCAGTGTGCCCTGGCAGCCAGGATGGCCAACCGTATCCTGGGGTGCATCAAGCACAGCATCACTATTCCGTCGAGGGAGGTGATTGTCCCACTCTGCGCTGGTGCAGTCTCACCTCGAGTACTGTGTGCAGTTTTGGGTACCACAGTATAAAAAGGACATGAAACTGTTGGAGAGCGTCCAGAGGAGGGCGAAAAAGATGGTGAAGGGCCTAGAGGGGAAGACATGAGAAGGGGAGGGGAGGGGAGCGGAGAAATCCAGAACAGGCTATTTTGTTTTCCACTCAAAACTGAATAGCATATTACTGAATAGCAATAGTTGTTTTAGAAAGTTAAATCCTTCTCCACAAAGGTATGTTACCCATGTTTATCCTGTACCAGAATTATAACATTGGTTCTTAAAGATGTTTCCATTTTAAGTGTAAAATAAATTAAAAGGGCTACTCATAGCAATATAAGGCAATGAAATGGAAATAACTAAGCGGCCTCCATTATATGGGAATCAATTCAATTTACATAGAGTAAGAATGAGGGCATGGATATCTTGATGAATTTGTATATTTGTTCCAAAAATAAAACACCACAGATCATAGACATTTAAGAAATATTACTAAGAGAAAATGTCTCTGTTCCTTTTTGTCTTTTTTTTTTTTTTTCTTCAATTATCTGTTAAACTATAAATTGAATTAGCACATATCTCAGACAGAGACAAATTTGGGGGCTTATATAAATGCATGAACACAACTAATTTTGACAACATAAATAAAAACAGAGAGAGATTGCACTACTGCCTTCTTGTTTAACAAAGTATTGTGGCAGTACAGACTAAAAAAATTTGATAATCTTAAAAATCAAACAAAACCAAACAATAACAATAAAATAAGCCAATGGATACCATTTTTTCAACTTTAATACTAGGTTTTGTCCTCAAAGTATCTGGAAAGGACTTTCTGTCCCAATTCTTTCTCCTCTGCAGCCCCCAGGAGAAGAAAAGCAACATAAGCTACAGAAAGAGTCAATCATTTGTTTTCCTGTAGACACTATTGTAAACTGATTCCTTTGCTTTAAAGACTCAAGAAAACGTCCATAACATAAAACATTCATTATCAGATTGCATCTTTGTCTTGTAATGTCAGGGACTGATAATGACAGGGACTGATCAATCACCTGCAAAATGCATGGGATGTGTCTGTGAAAAAACCTCCACAGATTATAAGGGCCCTTTATTTGTTTAAAACAAGATGACCCAACTATATTTGTTATTAAACAAATAGGTAAATTGTAGTTAAAAGCTTGCTTTCTGAAGAATAGATATGACTGTAAAATTACTGTGAATTCTGTGTTTCCTCAATACATAATAATAATGTATCAAGTAATAAGCAAAAACAACAAACAGATTAGATTGTACAAATAGAAGGATAAGGGGAAGAAACTCCATCTCATCAAAAGCAAATCTTTGGGTAAAAATATGCATTACAACAACAAAAATAATCCTAAACCACATGCCTTTATTCAGTCCATCCTGAATGTCTTATGGACTAGCTTGAACAGGGGAAACAATTTTGCCTTCCAAACTCTGCATGTACAAAATCAACTTTTTGATTTTCACTTCACTGAGGTATTTTATTTCCAACTAACAGCTTTGCTATCTGTAGAGCATAGATCCTCCAAGAGTACTCTAAAATCTGAATAAATATATACTCATTTTCTGAATGATTACTTTGGAGGCCAGAGATAACAGAAAAAAAAAAAAAAAAGGACAAGAGAAACACTTTCCAAGTTATTCAGCAGAGAAGCCTAATCAGTCTTGTCTAACAGCTTAAACAACACTATTTTTTATTTATTTATGTATAACAAAACAAGTAGAAGTGTCCACATATTCCCCAACATACTGCACAGTGCCAATACCCTTTGCATGACATAGTTATCAGGAAAGACAGTGGTATCCCTAGCAAATTGTTCATTTGTTCCAACAGAGCTAATATTTAGCTTCAAATAAGTACAAAAAATACATATTAAAAAAAAATAAATCCATAACAGTGATCTGAGAATAAAATAAAAAAGCAAGCTAGCCTGAATTGTATTCCATTCCCACAGTACAAAGAGGGAAGAATTTTACCAATCCTGTTAGCATCAGATTAATTTGCACAATGCTGAATTTACAGCAATCTGAGAAAATAAGTATGATAGCAAGGAAGATACTATTCTTATCTTCAGTGTACTTGACAGGGAGTAAAGAAAGAAATTTACTGGACAATAACATCACAGATGCATGGAAATTAGTATTTAAATATTCATAACTCCTTTACTGTGTGTTTTTTTAAAGTATTTAGGTTACTGAATGTTGATTTAATACCATAAGTCACTCCATATCTTAAATACAAAACCTATGGTCAGAGAACATATTTACCAATGAAAAGTCAATTTTGTTACATTGCCAATAACATATTAGCTAATTGGGTAATGGATTAATTACCAAATACTGAAATATCTAAACTGAATGAAAGTTTATGAAAGACTACATAAATGAATACTGAAAATTCCCATAATATACACTTGCAGATTTCTGCATATTTAACTAGTAATCTTTTATTTCAGAAGTGCCAATAAATTAGAGGAAATTTTGTTTCACATTAATTTATATGATGAAGCAGTACATATAAAGCCCATCAATTACAGTGATAGAAGTAATTAGGCTTTCAGTTCCTATGAATTAACTATGCATCATATTCCTGGTAATAAGTGGCATGCATGATTATCTCTGATTGTATCCATCTGCTTAATTTTTAATGAATGTCATAGTACGTATGCAGATTTTAATTGACAATAAAAACATGTAGATTTATTAGTTGTTTTCAACTTTATTAGTTAAACTTGTTGTGCTGTGCTAATGATCCTAATGCATGCTAATAGCGATTTCTTAGCTAATCATTGAACGTACTCACTGTTACATTCTTAGGGATAATAAGCTAGAGCCATGACAGTTAAACTGTTAAATGTGGAGCAAAACAGCTGGATTCTGACTCTGCATCATGTAAATGACAATCTCTAATAAAGTCATAACACAGCAGGTAACATACCCTGGTGTGGACAAAGTAAGTGCTAAAAGTCCACCAGAAAAGTTTTTAGAGCTACAATAAGTCATTCACCATTGGTTCTGCTTTTTTGTGTGTTTTGTTTGTTTGTTTGTTTGTTTGTTTGTTTTGTGTGTGTGTGTGTAATCCAAATATCATTTATCATTTCATTTGTTACTTTTATTCAAAATCTTTTAACCTTAAACATAAAGGAGAATCTGAGGAGAACCATGAAGGGGGAGATTTTACAAATCCTAGAATGTGTCATAAAAGTTATGATTTAAATACTAAGTTTAAATCATAAAATGTATTTTTTATATTCAAAATGAGGCTAGGTAAAATAAGATAAGATTAGGTCCACTTTGTTCCAATGGGCAGACCACCAAACATATTTTCTTAGAATTAGATATCCTTAGTGTAGGGAATCTTAAACCAAGGAAGACATATTTTAACAGAGATATGCAACACAAAGTTAAGTCATTCTGGTACTACCCTGTTTAGAAAGATGATGCATAATTCATTGTGCTGACATCACAGTTAAAAACCTCTACCACAGAAATTAACAAAGTCAAACTATATAAACTAGAATTCTCACCGGTGAATTTAGAAGACTATTAAAAAAAATAAAAATAAAAAAATTGTTTTTCAAGTGCTTTATTATTTAGTTTGTCAGCAGGGGCCCTCAAATAAGTTGAACAAGTCTGTCTGAGCAAGTGTTAACACTTAACTTAGTCTTCTGGTAGGATGCTGCCATTTTCTTCCTCCAACACCCGCTGCAAGAACCTGCATGGAGTCCTGGAGGAAGAAAGGGCAACTGCACTGCTCTGCATGCTGGGGAGTGCCAACTGGCAATGCACCAGGAACATAACTACACCACTTTCCACATGTCAACAGAACTGTCCCAAGTCTTCAGATATAGATAGCTAGCCTGTGTGTCTCATCTTGTAATCGTACGGAGAAACCTATCAGAAATAGTATATATCAGGATGTCTGTAATTTGAGAGCGCTAGCTAATTCTCAATGGAATAAAGTAATTAGAAGGGTGTCTAGCAGCTCCCATGAATCAAAAAAGTATTTCACTACTAATAACCACATAATTTGATTTCATACATATCAATTCTTTGAATGTTTTTATTAGTGTATAGGACTCTTGGTAATATAGCACAGTCATAAGAAATAAAGCAGAGACAGAGCAAATAATTTTAAAATATCAATATTAATGTTAACTTTGATATGCATGAAAACTTTGGTATCTATTTCATTTTGAATACTAAATATTAGAAAACGTTACACAAAACACTTCAAAAAAACAAGCCTCCCTCCTTTTTCTCATTTTAAAAAAGGTAACTTGGCACCCTCCCACTCTTCACCCCCTCTTATTACCTCCAAAAGGCTATAGTAATTGTTTAACCTATACGGTAAACCAATGCAGTGTTTTCCTACAAGAACGGGTGAGTGAGACCTAGGGTCTAATTGAAGATGTGGCAGTAATTCATTTATGATTGGTATTGAAGAAATGGTATTAGAGTAATACCATCAGTCATAACATAGGCTTAGTTTTTGTTTGGTTGGTTTTTGGTTTTGTCTTGTTTATTATTATTATTATTATTTATTGAAAACATATAATTAAAGCATAAAGAAAAAGGGATGGATAAGGTCTATTTTCCCGGGAAAATAATGGGAAAGATATTAACATAGTACTGTTTTTATTTCTGTACATGCACATGTGGACTGACATTCCTTTAATAGTGTCATGTTCACTCTGATGTTTTCTTTGCCATCTTTCATTTGCAAGCCTTTTGGCACCTAAAACACCCTGGGCAAAAAAACAACTTTTTAACATTTTTCATCTAGAAAAACGTATTGCACTCGAGCAATAGAGGACCAGAGGCCACAACCACATGAGCGTCACACTTCATTTAACATCTATTACACCACACTTACTTCTCCCCCGTCCTCCCCCTTACTTTCTTTTTCTCTACTAGGCACAATGGTAGTCTTCAGTGAAGGTTTATCCATCCCTTCAGGGGAGTGTTTTCAGCCTCTCTTGCTATGTCTTTCTCCAAATTGATGTTTGAATCAACTCATTCTTTTAAGATTCGTGAATTTAATTAATGTCACATCATGTTCCCCATTTCACTGGACTTACAACATTAATTTATTGGTTTTGGTCATAGCCCTTTCTCATTCTTAGCAGTAAGAAAAAACTATTTGTTTTCCCTTATTTCACATTAAAGAAATGAGTGGAAAACTCAAATTTAACATACTGTCAGATACATATTTTAGAACAATTTATTATTGAATATGGTTCTTCAAGATATGCTACAGAAACAGGCATCTAATCAGCTGTCTTCAAGATATACTGCAGCTATCATTAATTGTTTTCTAGGTAAAGTAGGCCTACTAAAAGGGCAATGGAATTTTAAAAGATTTTTTTTTTCATTTATTACCTAGATATCTTCCTGAGACACATCAGGAAAAAAATAATCACCTTATCCTCTTCAATTTGATTACTCTTTTTTTTTTTTTTTTTTCCTTTTTCTAGAAGGTATGGGTAAGTAGAGACCTCTGCATACTGTTGACCAAACAGCACAGTTTTATTGGATGGAGGGATTCCAGAGTACTCATCTCATCTGCAAATGCTTCCACTGTTGCATGCCCAAAGATTACATACAACTGGTGTAGGCCAGTGCAGTCTCTCTACTGCTCTTGGAAACACAGCTGTATGGACACATCACAGGGAAGATGCTGGGGCTGATACATCAGATTCTTTTGAAGACCTTTTGTCTTGACAAGGGAAGTGTATGGAGTGGATACATGGTCTCGGTGCTTGATTCATCCATCTGTGGTACTAGTTCAGTACTGCTAATGGATGCAGTGCTGCTGAACTTGTTTACAGTTTGAAGTGAGAATACAGGAAGATCTTTGGGACCCAGTGCCACAGCACTCTCAGTTTCTTCATAATAAAGTAAAAAATTCAGAAAATGAAATTATAAAGCAATATAAGCACACAAAAGTACCCTTCAAGTTATCAAATAAATTAAGTTTTATCTCTGCAGTGGTAATACAACAGAAATATTTTTGGTGAAAGAAAAATGGAAATATAGCTATTACATAAAACACATGTTATTTAAGTAAATGGAAAATATGAGGTAGGAGCCCAGTAGGAGATATATTGGAATTTAATCATAGATTACAAAAACAAATTTAGAATTTCCCAGAAACGGTCTTAGGGAAAAGATATAAATGAATCTCATCAAATTAATCTCTTCGTTGTTCCTAATCTCCTGTGCTGTCATAAGATTACCGATGCTGGATAACATATCAGATATAAAATTTCACCCCTACACAATGGCTTGTTGGAGAGAGGGGTTGTTTAGTTGATACTTTCTAGTTTTAGATTTGCTCTCCTAGCCCATTATTAAGTATCCATAGGAACTCCTACAAAGAAGGAACTGATGCAAATACTGTCACAGTTGGAAGACAAGGGTTACACTAAATAATAATTCACCATAGGAACATGAACACCTTAACTCACAAAGGCGTTACATTCCATGTGGAAAAGGTCCAGGAAACAGGTAAAACACATGACTAAAATAAACACATTTATTGCGAACCTTTCAGATTACAAACATGAAGCAAGATGGGCAGCAGCAGCACCTTTTTGGTCCCTGAACTGAACCCGCCCATTTATTTGAACAAATCTGGCTAGGGAAGACCAGGTCTGAAGTTCTGTAATGATTTTATGAATAACATAAAATAAGAGCTAACCTCCCGTATCTATACTGCCTTGTATCTTGGAGAAGCCTGCTTTAAACATGCATTTTATTTCTCAGTTTCTGGAAGCTGCTTATGTTTACATCAATCCCTCTACTCTTCCTCCTTAATCTCTCTCTCTCTCTCTCTCTCCCTTAACTGTATGGATAATTTTTATTTAGTTTTGTTTAGAAGGTACATATTGTTCCCTTCTCCATTTTGGATTAAACATAAGTCTTCAGCCTAACAGGACAGGATGAATGCACCACATGCGATATCTCTGTTCTATTCAGCTGCACAGTGAGAACAAAAATTAATTGCAAATAAATAAGTGGGTTTTAGATCAAATCTTGCTTTGGCCTGTAGCTGAAAACATACATAGTGCTAACAGGTGTGTAATGACCGTCTACAACAAAACTAAATCTAATATATGTACAGTGTGTATTTACACACTGCAATTTATGGTATTTAATTTATTTTAGTAACTGTCTAAGTAATGTGAAATACCCAGGTGTTCTTATAAAAAAGTACTCAGTGGCTTTCAGACTCACCTAAGTACCATGGTGCTTTTGGAAAGTCTCACTTTTCAAAGAGTCCAAGATCAGTCACCCAAAATATCAGGTGGAAATAGCATAAGTTTGTTCACAGCAGTTCAGTGATTCTTAAATGAATTTCAGCTCAAGATCTGTAAATGTATGATTAAGTCAGACTTCTGTTTACCTACACATCATATTTTTACAGATCCTTGAACAGATTGGTAGTACAATCACTAGTTTTTCTCTGCTAAAGTAGGCAAGATTGGCTCATTGTGTTCAACTTTTGTTTCAACTTTACACTTTTTTAACACAGGTTTATAACTTGCAGTTTGCAGAACTTCAAAGACTGCCAATTAACCATGAATCTTGAGCAAGTAAAGAGCTGAGAAATCTCCCAGCTTTCTTCCACAGTTACGGTCTGACATTTCCCCAAAACAGGAAGCAGAATGGGTTCTTATATACAGTAATGCCCAAATTGTTAGGAGATGAAAGCATTGTCAACAATTAAGTATTAAGATTACACAATGGGATATCAACACCTTGAAATAAAATAATCTAGTTCTGAACACAAATGATCTGGCCCTATATTTCCCTGCATTTAAGGGAAACCAGCAGAGCAGCTTCATAGGACAACTTTTTAAAGTATCATGACATTGATAAAAGAATGGGATCTGAAAGTGATGAGAATCTAGGATTCTCACCATAGACACTACTAAAGATTTGCTGTAATGAAATCCCTTAGGTAAAATGGTTTCATAAGAAAAGCATTAACAATTGCAAAACACTAGGCAAAAATAAAATAAAATAAAATAAAATAAAATAAAATAAAATAAAATAAAATAAAATAAAATAAAATAAAATAAAATAAAATAAAATAAAATAAAATAAAATAAAATAAAATAAAATAAAATAAAATAAATAAAAGAGAGGGGGGAGAGAGAGAAAAAAAAAAATGGTGAGACAGTCTGGAAATTCTCCTTGTCTTTCAGAACTATTGCTAGCATATGATCATAGACATCACTCCTTTGCTTCCATTTCAGACCTGAACTTTGAAGTCCTGGGCAAAGAAAATACTTCTCTGAAGTAGTAAATAATAAGTATACTGTTAGGGAAATAGTTTTAGGTATCAATATGAAAATCTTTTGAAAATAGAGGAAATTAAGAAACACAATATCTAAGCATAATATATATGAGTGTATATATATATTTAACAATAACCACATAAGCAGTATGAGATATCCAGATGAACTTCTTTAAGTATATCAAGTACAAGAAAGCATCAGAGAATAGGAGGAAGAAGGAGAAAGGGGAGGATACTATGATTCTATGATTCTTCTAGGATAGTTTCTATGATTCTATGATTCTTTCTATGATTCTATGATATTTTAAAAGCATCTTGCTATGGATCCTCAAATCAACCTGACTTTATATGCAAAAACCATCAGCCTCATAGCAAATAGCTATTCAGTCAACTGGAGTGAAGGTGTTTACTGATTGCATCACTCCTTTGTACATTTGTTACAGAAAACTGTGGGTTTTAATCACAGGAGTACAATAGGCAGCTAGGTTTAGGTGAATCCCTGAGCTAACAGTGATTACACGCCTGCAGTACGGAACTGCAGAGCCCAGATTAGAGCAGAGACTTTGTACTTGGATATGCTTTCAATCTACTGACAAGAACAGACATTCACAGACTCCATCACTCATTTTGAAGAGACATTTGACTATTCTCATTGCTGCACTGCTTATTCTGAATGCAGAAGAGTGAACCAGCACAGACTATGGCTCAACAAAAGTAATTTGACTTTCTTTTGCATTGTGGTATGGGATTCACCTCCTCTGTATAAACAACATGGTGTAACTACAGCCTTTCTTTAAGTAAAAAATATTAAACTTAACACAGTGAAAAACATAGCATTTCAGAGAAATTAGAAGCTGGTTAATATTGTGGAAAGCAAATAAGGCAAAATAAGGTATGATATACATGTACAAGGCCTGACACTGGGTGGTAAAGTTGTATAAGCCTGTTCAACTGGAAAGAACAACACGTTAGTATTGGTTGTTTCTAGCTTTTCCTTTTTTAAAATTATTTTTATTTTTAATTCTTCCTTGCATGAGACTATCAAGAAACTAAATAACTGAGAATATAGTCCAAGGAAAATTATGCAATAGTTCTTTCCCTTAACTCCACATAGTAATACACTTTCCAGAGATGAAAATGTACTAGCAACAAATTATTCTCTTGTGACTCAACTTCAGATAAGAACTAATATTTTGTCACAAAGTACTGGCTAAGAGTCAGAAAACAGTAGAATTGGGCTTATTGAAGTTTGCAGATGCCTGGTAATGCATCTGGGAAGCAATAATTTTATCTACTTTCATATATTGCTTTGTCTCAGACTAGCTATACTGTAACCACTTACACAGAAGAGCTGAACGTTAATTATGGGCAACTTATTAAAAGCTCTGTTCAACATGCAACAAAAATAAAAATATTGGGGGACAAGGCAAAAGAATGCACATCTTATTCTAGATTGTGCCTATATTATGTATGCAACTAAGAACAGTAAGAGCCAATAAAATAAAAAGGTATCAACAGTTGAAGCAGACATGGGAATCCTAGCTGATGGCATTTAGTCAATCAAATTCATAGCTTTAAGGAAGATGAAGAGGGAATGCACAGATGCCTAATTGTATACTTTCTTTTGTTCTTGATCTGTTTATTTTGGTTGGTCACCCATACCTCAGGTATGATTTTGGTATGTCAAGAAACATCACCAGTAAGGAAGTGGAGTTTTCCATACTGTAATTTAGGTGGTAGGTAAATAGTTAATAGGAACAATATTATTTGGATTCTATATCTTAAAGAAGGGGGACTCCTGGACCAATTATTTAGCACCATTAGTGAATTTACTGTACAAATAACACAGCAAAGTGCAATAAAATAAAAGAATGAGCCTCTGAAAGTAAAAAAAGCACAAAGAAAACAAACCCTGAAAACTACTACAGCACTGCATTATCTATTGAATAAATCTCTATCTCCTTCACTGTCCTAAAACATCATCACAGCTGATCCTGCTACTGTAAACTGGAAAGATATTTTCTATGTGTACAGATTATGGAGATAAGCCATGTATCTTGATAAGGATGATTACGTATTCCTAAACAGAGATACTATGATCTGAAATACATTCAATACTTTATTAGACAGATAATGCTTACCTGTGGGTTCTTTTATCACAGAATCTTTCAGATTGGAAAAGATCGCCTAGTCTAACCTTTAACCTAGTACTAACATCCACCACTAAACCATGCTACCAAGTTCTAAATCTACATGTTCTTGAAGACTTCCTAGGATGGTGACTCAACCACTTCCCTGGGCAACCTATTCCAATGCCACACAACTCTTTCAGAAAAGAAATTTCTCCTAATATCCAACCTAAACCTTCCCGGCACTATTTGAGGCCATTTCCCCTTGTCTTATCCCAAGTGATCTTTACCCCTTGCTCTTTATCCCTTTAATCTTGCTCTCTATCCCTTTTTCCAAAAATTTTCTCTCAAATTCCAATACCTGGTTAGACCCAGATTTATTGATACCGATTCTTCAGTCTCATCATTTGTGCTTCAAGACCATAAGGAATCAAAACTCAACCGTTTTCATTTATTTTCAGAGTTATTTCCACTTTCTATGTATTAACTATATCCAAATGTATGTCATTGTAGCTAGCATCTGAATCTTTTTATTTAGACTTCTTGCATTAGACAAAATTTTGTTCTGCTATAATAACCCACAAAGTCTCAATCCAAAATAATGAAAGCAAAATTTATTACTTTACAAATCACTAGACTAAAATAATTTAGTTCTCTTATTTAATTTAGAATTGAATTCATGAGTATGCTATACGTTTTCTTCAATAGCAAGTTAACTAGGCAATGATCCTTGACATCAGAAAACACTTCAAACAGGAATTTTCCCTTTAAATAATCACTCTAAATACAAGCTATCACAACCATGGAAACGTAACAAATGTGCTCTACAGACATTTATATGTACTAAAAGAAGACAGAAAACCTTTATGTGAAAATTGTATGATCATTCATTTCCATTATTCGTGTAGAAAATTCATATAGGAATACCAAATTTGTTTTCCCTTGAAGAGAAAATCTCCTGATGTTTCATTTTCTTTGTTGTTCAGTTGCATTAAAAATATACATAAAACAAATTCTGAAAATGTCAGAGAGTTTTTATAGATTAAACATATTTTTTGTTTCCAAGTCAAACATATATTTAAAAATATTTATTTCACAAGAATAATAAGCATTAGGAATAAGTCCACAACAAAGACTGCAAGACTGTGAAACTGATAAAATTGAGCTACTTTAAGCTGAAGTTTTTCCTTAAACATAATATTCACTGACCATACTTTCCTTTGAATATGGGAACCATCATGAGGAGAGAGCTCTAAGATCCTTCCTAAAATTGTTTGAAACAGTGCTTCACATCCTGTAAGGACTGTTTCAGTTCAGGAAGTCAAAATAATTCTAAACTTGTAGCTATATTTATGAAGTTCTAACTATAATTTCAGAGGACTTCTCACATGAAAATTATCAATAAGCATAAGAACTTTTGGCAGCTTCTAACTGATCTCTGGTACATATATATAATCTAGTAAAGATATTTAGTTGAAATTATAGAATTTACCTTAGGATTCAACTCTAACGTGCCGCATTCATCAGGTTTATGATTATATTATTTTCAATTTACGAAGTTCCCATTTCAAAAAAAA